>NW_004444051.1:3677585-3715086 GCF_000243295.1 Trichechus manatus latirostris
GGATTGTTGATTCTCTGTTTGGCTTAGTTTTTCGGATCTTTGTTGTGGAGGGACGGCGTGGTGCTTCTGCCTAGACCGCCATCTTGCCGGAGACTCAGTGTGTCTTTTTTACCCTTGCTCACTTAACCCTGAGTACTAATATGCAATCAACAATTCTTGAATAAATGAATCATGGGACACAATAAGACGTTATAATCATTATCCTGGGACATTATAAGAAAATACCATAGGAACTTTGCATCACATTTATCATGAGGACATCATGATAAGACTATCATCAACTTAACCCCTTCTCTCTGTATGTATGTCCATGGGAGAAATTTCTCTCAGTTTTTAGTTCCAGAATACCCTGTAAGACTGAGAAAACTGGTATTTATTTATTTTTTAAACTTGTTTATTTATTTATTTACTTACTATGTATTTAAGTATTCATGTATATGCATCAACTAAATATGTTTCCTTCTTTCTGCTGTTTGCTGTGAAGTTCAGACCTAAATTTCAGGCTATATTTGCTCCATTAGCATAACCTCTGGGTACATCCTGTTTTCCTTTTATCCTCACTTTCTTATCTTTTTGGTTCTGAATGTTTCTTCAAAAACCCCTCAGTTTTCTTTTTATTTGATTTTTTTTATTAAACAAACTGATTTTCATTAACAAAATCCATAGAAATTTGTTCTACTGGAAATTAAGACCTATACATTAATTTTCCCAGTTATGCTACTCAAGTTCAAAGAATTCCCTTTTGCAAATAGGTAACCAAAAGCAGGAACAGAAAATAAATTTTCCTGGGTTATATAAAAGGTCACTATCATGACGCGAATGAACTAAGTAGCTCCTCAACTCAATTTACATTTAAAACTATAAAATTTAGGCCATAAAGAAGTAGCTATCAGACTGAAAATTCAGGCTGAGCTATTTGTTATTACGTATCCTTCTTAGAAAAGTTCTGTGGTGTATTTAGGCTGATAGCTGCTGTTTTCCTAAAAAGGTATAAAATAGACCTAGAGATAATCATTTGTCTTATCCTGCTCTTTATGGCTGATTTGTGTTAATTGGTTTGAACCTCTGTTTTATCCAATGTAAGCTCAGAAATGTTCCATTGACAACATGTTTATTTGGCCTCAAATAACTTAGAGAAGATAATCTTTAAAAAAAAAAAAAAAATGCACTGCTGTGGTGACATCTCTTGTCACATTTTCAGCCTTTAAAGGGATCTGATTTAAAGTGAGGAAAAAGAAAACTCATGTATCAAATTATCTTAAGCTACTTTGTACAACTGTATTAAAGTCTCCATAAAAAAGGTATAAAATTTAATTGTGCTTTGTTCATTTTCTTATTTTGAACAGCAACACTGAATGGGGAGAAATGGGGATCATTTCATGGCTAGTGCAATGAACTTATGTTCCTCTTAAAAAAAAACAAAAAAACAAAAACTGCCATTGAGTGGATTCCAACCCATAGTGACCCTATAGGATGGAGTAGAACTGCCCCACTGGGTTTCCAAGGAGTGGCTGGTGGATTCAAACTGCCAAACTTTTGGTTAGTAGTCAAGCTCTGAACCATTGTGCCACCAGGGCTCCTTTTGGTACATAAAAATGTACATCTAGCTTTTAGGGCTGGGGAACAGTTAAGAAAGTCAAATTTAACTCAGTGGATGTTAAACCTTGGCTAACTGTATCTAGTCCTTCCAAGGATATACACTAATAATACAGACATTTCTATGAGAATTGATTAAAAATGCTATGCCATGGATGATTATTTTTTAAATCTCTACAGATAACTGAATTGTGATACATGAAAATTTCATTGACTACCTAATACAGTGTTTTGACAATGAAAGGCATTTAATGTAGCACACTTGATCAGAACAATCTGGTTGAGACTACCAGTGCATTTCCATTGTCAGTCCTTCTCTTCATACTGGGCGACACCAATGTCTCTGCCCTTTGAATGAGATGCAGAGACTAGATGGCCTTTGTGTTGGTTCCCTTGAAGAGACGTGAGTCTATTATGTATGTTGGAAGGAAAATGCATTTAAATAGTCGGTGACCAGGAGGTATACCATGGTAGACACTGGCTAAGGTTAAGTCCATATGACCAGTTTTAGCTAAATAAAGTTGAGCAAAACTGACCTACATAATTTTTGGTTCATTGGTAGAATTCTAGCCCTTCATGCAGGTGATCCAGTTTCAATCCTGGCCAATATACCTCATGCATAGCCACCACCCATCTGTCAGTGGAGGCTTGTGTGTTGCTATAATGCTGAACAGGTTTCAGTAGAGCTTCCAGACTAAGATGGACTAGAAAGAAAGGCCTGGTGGTCTACTTCCTAAAATCAGGTAATGAAAACCCTATGGATCACAATAGTCCAATCTGCAACCAATTATGGGGATAGTGCAGGAGTGAGCAGCATTTTCTTCTATTGTGCATGAGGTGGCCATGAGTTGGGGCTGACTTGTTAGCTACTAAGAACAACAACCACAATATAATTTTGTTTACACTGCCATGTTGATACTGGGGATGCATTGGATTTGGAGCTTGGATCCCTGAGTAACTGAATGGAGAAAAGCCCCTACCAATTGCATTAGATTTGTTTGAACAAGAAACAATCTTTTGATACAGTAAGTCACAGAGAGTTAATTGTTATCTAAAATAATATATCACCACTAAATCATACCCTAGACCACGAACCTACTTCTGAAAACTTAGATGTGTTCTAGTTTTACATTTTTTCTTTGGAATGAATCATATGACTTAATTTTCTATCTATTGATCAGTTTAAATGAGTTTCATTATCAAATTTAAAAACATGCATTAGATGAACTCTAAGGTACCTTTTAATGGTGATATTTTATAGTATTTTGGATGTAATTTAATTTCCACCAAGAATAGTTTCTAAGATCGAAAGAATGTTTTAAATATACACAAACAGAAATCTGACAAATTGACGATTAGCTCAGAGATTTCTTTGGGAACACTCTATTAAATAATATAGAAACAAATGTTTTGAATAAAAAAATCGAACTATATAGTGAACTGTTTCTAAGTTCTATTAGTCTAAGGACAAGTTTATTGGCACTTCTTGTTGATGTTATTTAGACATAAACTGACTAAAAAAATAAGGTTGGGGAAAAGATAATAATAAATAAAATTTATCTTTGAATGTAATTAAAATTAAACAAATATTTATTGAACTAATTATGGGCACTTACAATATTAAGTGCTAGAAATAGTGTTCAATAGGATAGGATTCATTCACAGTTCATCAGTTCAGTTACTATGGGGAACAGACTAGAAAAGTCATGATCATAAATACAGAATAAAAAGGGATACTATAATATGTTGTTGTTTGGTGCCATTGAGTTGATTTTTGGCTCATAGTGACCCAATGTAACAGAGTAGAATTGCCTCATAGGATTTTACAGTCTGTAATCTTTATGGAAACAGATTTCTAGGTCTTTCTTCTGCAGAGTGGTTGGGTGGGTTTGAATCACCAACTTTTCAGTTAGCAGTTGAACGCTTAACCTTTGAGCCACTAAGGCTTCTCATACTGTTACAAACAAAACAAAACAAAGCAAAACCTACTGCCATCAAGTTGATTCCAACTCATAGGGACCCTATAGCACAGAGTAAAAGTGCCTCATTTCCAAGGCTATAATCTTTACAGAAGCAGACTGCCACATCTTTCTCCCATGGAGCAGCTGACAGGTTTGAACCACTGACCTTTTGGTTAGCAGCCCAGTGCTTTACCACTGCACTACCAGGGCTCCTCTCTCATACTGTCAGTACATTCAGTTACATAGGGAACTATAGGGGGAAGGCAATATGAGCTAGGAAGGGAAAGATGTTGATAATAGTGGAGTATTTTTTTAAGTTTTTATAAGTAGTCATTCTACATTAGAGTTTCTTTCTCCTTGAAGTAATTTTAAAATAACTAAAGTAAATATTTTTATATGAATGAGACAATTATTTTAAATACAGGAAAGGTTAGCATTATAAGAGAGGGAGAAAATACCAATTTTATGTGCAGCTTGGTAAAATAATGTAGGAATATGGTAAGATTTTTATAAAATCATTCGCTTGAAAATATGTCAGGAAGCACAAGGTCATGTTTAACAGGCAATGCATAAGGCAAAGATAAATCACATATAGGAGATGTCGTACTGATTGTGGACGCTTGGTTGTTTATCTTTAAGCAATAAAGGAAAGTCATTTTTTACACAAGCCTACTCCCCAAAGACTTAAATTTTTTTTCCTTTAATGAAAAACTTTAATATTAAGTATGAAAAGCTAGAATGTGGTGTGGAATGGTTTCCTATCAAAATCTTTGCTGAGGACTCCAGGCATGAGAAAAAAAGGAAGGGGAAGGTATTAAAATGAAATTTAAAAGAATTCCAGCAATAACTTAAAAGGTTAAAGGGAGAGAATGGAGAAGAAAAGTAATGATAAAATTCACCTTGACACTTCAAGGACAGATTATTGGGAAGCATTGGCCAAAATTCGGCAAGATAGCTCTGACTAAATTCTCAGAAGTCACTTATCTAGAAATAGGTGCTTAACACATGTAACAAACACCAATTCAGATAAATTTATTTTATAGGTAAGAAAACTGGAAAAATGCATATGATGTGGACTGCATATAACATCCTTTCAAAATCTTTTTATTAATAATCTCAGAAGTAGCTTCACAATCATTAGTCAACGAGGGCAGAATGTCAAGAAAGAAAAAGGAGAAGCTTTGTAATGAGGAATGGGTGTAATTATAGTCATCATTACAGAGAAAATGAGGTAGGACAAGTATAAAGAATCAAAATATGATCAAGCATCAATGTAAAATACATTCTTATCTTACTGTAAATATCATATAATATACCTCTGAAAAATTTTAATCACACGTTTAGATAATAAGCCCATTTAACTTTTTTAAATGCCCTAATCCAATGCTGACCTCAAAACACTCAGAGACTCAAATTCTCCTCACTTACTTAGCACACACAGGTTGGTGTTAATAAGTCTCATTTTTTCTTATCTATGAAATTGGAATGAGAAGCCACTTGTCTGTTTTACACAGTCAATAATTGACAGAACTGGGATCCCAATTCTGATGTCTTTCCATGTTGTTTGGCTACCTTCTAGAAAATTTCTCTGTATTGCAGAGGATTTAACACAGTTCTTTCCCACCTCCCAAAACCTATCTCAACATGTTAGGAAAAAAAAAAACTTCAATTTAGTAAACTAAATTGTCAAAAAACATATTTATGTAGAAGGGTTGGAGTATTACAAAATCAAGTAAGATTACAGGTTTCTACCTCTATTCCACTTCTTCAATAGAAGTTGTTTTGATATCTAACAAATCTGCCCTAGTTTATCAGGGATAAAGATGCTTAAGCAAGTCCTCCATGAGTATTCTCGCTTTTACAGCAGAGTCTGGCGAACTTTCTCGTTGAAAGCCTTAGTCTTCTCCATGAAGTAAATCCAGAGTGTAATTATTCTCAAAGTAGAATTCAAGGGAATGAATTGGGCTAAGTAATGTGACACAGAGTCTATGAAACAACTCAAGTACCCATCAATAGATAAATACATAAAATATGGTATATATGTACAATGGAATATTATTCAGTCTAAAGAGAAATGAAGTTCTGATACATGCTACAACATGGATGAACCTTGAAGACATTATGCTGAGAGAAATAAGCCAGGCACATAAGACATTGTAAGATCCCACTTATATGAAATATCCAGAATAGACAAATGTATAGAAACAGAAAGTAGATTACTGTTTGCCAAAGGCTTGAGGGAAGGGTAAATAGATAATTATTGCTTAATGGGTACAGAGTCTCTGTTTGGGGTAATAAAGTTTCGGAAATGGATAGTGGTGATGGTTGCAACATAGTAAATATAATTATTGCCACTGAATTGTACACTTATAAATGATTAAATGGCAAATTTAATGTTATATATATTACACTACCAAATAAATAAATAAGAATATAAAGGCCAGACAAAGTTTATTCCTGTGACTAACTTGGTCTGGACGAGCTCTTTTGTTTTCCTGATCACCATGCCTCACCAGTACTTGCAACACACAACCTGACTCTACCTATCAACGTTCGTCTGATCACCAAAACAGTGATAAGGTGGCTCCTGAGAAACTGGAAGAGTCTTGCACCTGATTTTCTGTTTGTAACAAGACTCAGCTGAGTCAGCTACAGAATGGATTACTTGAAGAAGTGGTTGCTTGGCCTTAGTGACATGGGGGACATTGCCAAAATCTGCTAATTATCCTGAAAGCATTTACGTCTCTTAGGTTGTGTCATTTCTTTCATAGCAGGCTTCATAAAATACTGGTTCATATTTATAAAGTGTTTTTGCTTGGATTTTTATTAGCCATTTGTCACAAGATTCCTATAAGATGTGTCAGCCTTCATCTCTCTGTTTTTACGCGGCAAGGAGGCAAAAGAGAGGTGGAGGATATATTAGATGATTTGCCCCTGGGCTCTGAGTCCTTGCCAGCCTGTTACAGCTAAATGTCACTAAGATGTTAAACCATGCTCCAGTGTGCTTGTAGCCAGTTTTTGGATTACATATCTGTATTCAGGGCAAATGAATACATGTAACATGAAAAAGATTTTGTTAGGCCAGTCTTCTGCTTCAAATCAGAAGATTAGACGGCAAGTTACCACGTGTTTGAGGCTCAGAACTGGTCTGAGACTTGCCAGGGCTATTTTTTATTCCCTTATGGTTAGTGAAGAAAAACAAGTGGAGAAGATTCCTGCGGGTCTGGAAAGCATTAGTGGTAAATCCTGAGTTTAAAGCTTATAGACACCACTTTCCCTTAATGAACATCTAATCCAGAAATACAACACACAGTCCCTGTTGTTAGGAGTACCTGTGTGCTATCCACTTCCCAGCAGGGGCTCCTGTTTTCTTGGAGGAAGACTGAAAGTCCCTGCAAAATCAATATCCTTGAAATCATGCAAGGGCATTTGGAATAAATAGAGCCAACTGAGTTGGCTGAAGTGAAAACAGGTCTGCGCTTCTAGCTCCCCCTGAAATGCTTAAAGGCAAATAGAAAAAATATGCATGCCAAAGTATGTACAGCAATATACATAAACAATGGGTATCAACATCCATTTTTTATTATCAATAAATCTTTATGGAGTGTTACTTACAGTAAAGGTAAGGGTTATGAGAATTTTAAAAGCTTGAGATAAACAAGGCATCCCTATTATAAGAAGACTGCTAGTAGAAAAAACAGATACATAAACACATAATCTAAAATTATTGAAATATACAGGTATAGCTGTATATGCATAATTGCAGTCCATTCTGATATCAGTTCTACAAAATCCTGTACTTTTGTGGTAGCCAAGAGGGCCCCCAGTGGTCCTCATCTCCAGATATGTATGCCCTTATGTAGTCCATTCCCACATTAAATAGGGCTAATCTGTTCCTATGGATTGAATCATGTTCCCCCAAAATATGTGCTGGAATCCTAACCCCTGTATCTGTGGATAATCCCTTATAGAAGTAGGGTTATCTGTGTTATGTTAATGGGCCCATATCCATGTAGGGTGTGCCCTAAACTTAATAACTTCTGAGTTATAAAAAGAGCAGATTAGACACAAAGCAGGCATATTCAGGGAGAAGACAAACACTATTTGAAGATGACAGAGGCAGCTGAATCTACAAGCCCAGGAACTCCAAGAATTGCTGGCTACTAAAAGCTGAAATAAACAAGGAAGGAATTCTCTTGAGAGCTGCACGCTAAATTTGGATTTCTAGCCTCTTGAACTAGGAGAAAATAAATTTCTGTTCTTTAAATCCACCCACTTGTGGTATTTCTGTTAAGGAAGCACTAAGTAACTAAGACACCTAGATAAAATGTGAGGGAAATGATGGCATGTGACCTTAGAGGCTAATTATAAAAGGTATTGAGGCTTCTGCCTTGCTCTCTTGAATCACTTGCTCAGGGGAAAGCCAGCTGCCATAACATGAGGACATTCAAGCAGCGTCAGGGAAGGATCCACATGGCAAGGAAGTAAGCCCTCCTGCCAACAGCCAGCACTAATCTCCCAGGCATAAGAGTGAGCCACCTTGAAGTGGATCTTCCAGCGCCTGTCAAGTCTTTAAACGACTGCAGCCCCTGCTAAACCCACTGCTGTTGAGTGAATTCCAACTCATAGCAACCCTATAGGACAGAGTAGAACTGCCCTATAGGGTTTCCAAGGAGCAGCTAGTGGATCCAAACTGCTGACCTTTTGGTTAGCAGTCAAGCTCTTAACCACTATGCCGCCAGTACTCCTTGATTAAAACCTCATGAGAGGCCCTGAGCCAGAACCACCCAGCTAAGCTGTTCCTGGTCTCCTGACCTACAGAAACTGTGAGACAATAGAAACAAATTATTTTAAGCCGATGTGTTTTAGCATAATTTATTATACAGTGGTAGAAAACTGATGCAAGTTCTTTAATGCAGATCAACATTATCCACATTGTACTTCAGTCAAAAAAAAGACATATCATTGGAAAACCACAATTACTAAAAAACGACATTATATTTGGTAAAGTAGGGGGTCAGTGAAAATGAAAGAAGCCCTCGATGAGATGGATTGACAGAGTAGCCACAACCATGGACTCAAACATATGTGAAGATGGTGCAAGGCCATGCAACACTTTGTTCTGTTATACATAAGGTCTCTCTGAGTCGGAGCTGACTCGATGGCAACTATCAACACTTCAGTCAAGAACAAGGCATAATCTTTGAGTTGTTCTGGGATTGATGATGAATGTACTGAAGGGGTACCTTGTCTACTTCTCCTCTTTGCTAGAAGTTCTAACTGATAAGATGGCTGGTCAGAATTCAGGGTACAGTCTACAGCCGTACAGGATAATGTTTCTATCCTCTAGAATAATTAAGCCTGCCTTAATTGTGCTCTAACCTATTCATAAAGTCTGGAATATTTGCATGATTAAAAAAAATAGTATTAATAGTTATGTTGGAGTTTATGAAATAAATTAACTTTATTAGAAATGATGTAATGTTATCCCTATAACATAACCCATATTCACATCTATTCCGAAAGGAGGGAGTTTCCACCATGTGCTTAGGAAAATGATACCACTTCCAGGTGCATCCATGAAGAGTGAGCTATGCTTGTAAATGTCATACATCCTGTGTGTCACTATGGGGGAAAAAATGAAGTTCACCCACTCATAAAAACGAACACAACATTGAATTACTATTTTGTCAGGAGTCTCTGATGACTTCATAAAGGATGCATTTTACAGGAGATAAACGGCCACGTTTAACTGTAAAACAACCAGAAAGTTTGCTTGGAAATCTCAGATAATCTATGCGAAGACCTGTGGTGGGATAGGGAGGCTGGGAAGAGTGTGGGTGAGTTGATTAGGGGGGTGGTTTTTCTCCTAGAGCTGAAGATGTACAAAGAGAAGTAAAATAAAATGAGTGATGCAAGAAATGCTGAGCCAAGTGGAACTAAAGCATTTAAGCTGGAGAAGGGAGAGAGAGCAGAGAGACAGAAGTGTGATCCCATCACGTCCAATTTTACGTTAAGTGCAGAGAAAAGAACAAAGGTGTGGATTTAAGAGAAGAAAGGGAGCTAAGAGCCCAGAGCACCTTTATCCTCTTAATATCCAGAAAAGAAGAACAAAAGCGTGTGAGAGTCAAAATGTATTTATCTGGAAGAAGTAAGGCAAAGAGACAGAGGAGTCCACATCTCCTAATCAAAGCTACTATTCTATTTGTTTCCTGATTCTGACTCTCCCATATTCACTCACTTTCTCATGATCACATTGAATAAATCATTTGTTCAATTGGTAATGATTTATTGAGTGTCTAGCCTTGGGAACCCTGGTGGCACAGTGGTTAAGAGCTTCAGCTGCTAACTAAAAGGTTGGCAATTCAAATCTACCAGCAGCTCCTTGGAAACCCTATGGGGCAGTTGTACTCTGTCCTATAGGGTTGATATGAGTCGGAATTGACTCGACTGCAGTATGTAGCCACTCACTGACCCAAGTCATGTTCTTTTTAATCATGCCACATAAGCATGTAAAACATGGACAATGAAAAAGAAAGATGGAAGAATTGATGCATTCAAACTGTGGTGTTGGCAAAGAATAGTGAATGTACCATGGACTGCCAGAAGAACAAACAAATCAGCCTTAGAAGAAATAAAACCAGAATGTTCCTTAGAAGTGATGATGGTTGACACTTTACCTCACTTACTTGGGACACATCATCAGGAAAGACCAATTTCTAGAAAAAGACATCATACTTGGTAAAGTGGAGGGTCAGCAAAAATGATGGAAACCTTCAGTGAGATGAATTGACACAATAGTCAAAACAATGGACTAAAACATACCAATGATCAAGAAGATGGTGCAGGACTGGGTAAAATTTTGTTTTGTTATAGTTTGCCATGAGTTGGAACCAACTGGACAGCAACTAGCAATAGCTAGCACTGTGTAAATAAGAGAAGCACTGGAAATACAGCAGGAAGTAACACAGACATGGTCTTAAACCCCCTGTAGATCTTCTTCCTCCAGGTACCACTCAGCCCTATCTTCAACCTCTAACCCGTTGCTGTTGAGCTGATTCCGACTCATAGCGACCCTATAGGACAGAGTAGAACTGTCTCATAGGGTATCCAAGGAGAGGCTGATGGATTCGAACTGCCAACCTTTTGGTTAGCAGCCATAGCTCTTAACCTCTTCCCTACCAGGATTTTCTTCAACCTCTACTGCACTACTAATTTGTTACCATAACTAAATATCTCCCAATAAAAAAAAAAGTGAATATATAGACATAAAATTTTCCCTTAACTCAATAGTGCTGGGCAACTACTACTCACTTCTTCTTCTCAAGTGCCTTAGAAGAGTAATGATATTTTCATCTCTCTGTCATTCCTCAAGTCTCAGCACTCTGGCTCTATTTCCACGTCTGCATTGGAACCACACTGACCTTCTTTGTGTGGTCATTAGCTAGTCCTTTACAAGTACCCTTTGGTATTTTAAAGCAGTTTTCCACAATCTCTTCCATTGTCCTTTACGACTCCTTTATCTCCTGGTTCTCCCAATTTCCTGAATCTTTCTTCTCAGCATCAAATAACATCATTCACCCAATATTTTACCTAGAGTTCCACTCTATGCTCTCTTTCGTTTCCACTCCATCTAACAAGTGATTTTATTTGAATACATCTTCTTTAACTACAATTCTGAAAACTTAATTTTTCAGCAAATGTTTTCTGTGTATTCACTGTGATTCAGGTACTGTTCTAGATGCTGGGGTTATAGAAATAAACACAGCAAAGTCCTTGCACTCATGGGGTTTATTTCTAGCCAGAGAAGATGGAAAATAGAGTATGTCAAGAGGCCATATGTGCTATGATGTAGAATTTCAAGATCTTCAACTCTCTTTCTCAGATTTTGATCTCTCCTTAAGCTCAAAACCTGTATTTCCCACTGTCTTAAAAACATTTCCCTGAGGGTTGAAACTCAACAGATCCCAAACTAAATTCACCATGACCTCCACCTGACACTACTCCCCAAAGTATTCGCCTTTTAGTTTTCTTTCTCAATGAAGTGAACCATCGATTTAATTGCCTGAATT
This sequence comes from Trichechus manatus latirostris, assembly GCF_000243295.1. Lineage (NCBI taxonomy): Eukaryota > Metazoa > Chordata > Mammalia > Sirenia > Trichechidae > Trichechus > Trichechus manatus. The sequence continues at coordinate 3,689,215 of NW_004444051.1, forward strand.
TTGATACATTTTCTCTATTGCCAGTGGTATTATTTTTCTAAAATGCAGTGGTCATGTTTTGCCATTGCCTAAATATCCTTACTAGCTCTCTAAAGAGGTTGAACTCCAAATTCCTTAGCATAGTGGAGAAAGGCTTCCACAGTCTGCTGCCCATCTCTTGTCGCTTATGAAGACATTCCAGTGTACTCTTTCTTGCCCTCATCTCTTTGCTCAAGCTCTTTCTTTTGCTTATTACAGCTTCTCTTGCTCAATGCCTTTTTCATCTAGCTAACTTTGGCACAGGCAGTCTTCAAGATTCAGATGACTTGTTAAATAATTTTGGAAGTATGTATTATACTTTGCCTTCTGAGAAACAGTTTTAATTCTCTTGGAATCCAGATTTATGGAGTCTTGAAATTGGATAACCCACCCAGGCCGTTACCCTTAGATGTCCTTTTAAACCTTGAACCTTGAGAAAACTGGTTTCTAAAAGTCACCTTTAAATCAAACAATGGTCCAGATAAATTAGTGAAGACCATTTTGCCTTAGGCATTGAGCTTTTTTGATGAATTGTCTATGTGAAATCAGCTCCAAGAAACAGAGGCGAAAGGATAGACTTGTTAGGTGCCATGGACTCGGTTCCGACTTACAGCGATGTACAACAGAATGAAATGCTGCCCTGTCCTGCACCATCCTCACAATTGTTACTATGTTTCAGCCCATTGTTGCTGCCACTGTGTCAATCTATCTCAAAGGTCTGAACTGTGTTTTAGGGTAAATCAGTAATTATTTAATTCTTCTTAAAGACAATGCTGTGTGAAATCCTTCCTGACCTCAAATTGTTTTATCAGTTTTGTTATGGCCCCTTTCCATGACAATGTCAGTAAGATGGGATATAAGAATTTTTGAAAGTTCTTTGATCTTCAGGACATTTTTGACTCCCTAGTGCAAATGGTACACCGATTTGCAAATCGTACATTAAATAAACTTCAATCACTTTCTATTATTGGCTTAATATTATTTTTGTTATAACATTTCTCATTTGAGAGTGGCACCCCTATCTTAGATTCTTAGTGTTGCTATAACAGAAATACCACAAGTGGGTGCCTTTAACAATCAGAAATTTATCTTCTCACAGTTTAGGAGGCTAGAAGTCAGAATTCAGGGCACTGGCTCTAGGGGAAGTCTTTCTCTTTCTGTGGGCTCTGGGAGAAAGTCCTTATCTCTTTTTAGCTTCTGTTCCTGGGTTCCTTGGGGATCATCATGTGGCATGTATCTTCCCCTCAATTTGTGCTCCTTTCTCTGTGCCTAATATGCTGTTTTTATATCTTAAAGGTGATCGGTTTAAAACACACCCTACACTGAAACAGTCTCATTAATATAACAAAGAATGTCCTATTCCCAAACGGGATTACCTCCATAGGTATAGGGGTTTAGGATTTACAACACATTCTTTTGAGGGGGCACAATTCAATCCATAACACACCCCAATACCTTTCTATAGTCCCTTTACACCGAGAGAGTTACCTTGTCATTGACCTTAACCACATTACATCATAAACCGTTACATTTCTTGTCTTTCTCCCACATTTGACTACGACTTCCTTGAGGGCAAAGGCTGTTTTCTCCACCTCTGTCTTAGTTTCCTGGTGTTGCTATAACATAAATATAACAAGTGGGTGGCTTTAATGAACAGAAATTTATTTTCTCACAGTTTAGGAGGCTAGAAGTCCAAATTCAGGGCACAAGCTCTAGGGGAAGGCTCTTTCTATCTGCTCTGGGAGAAAATCGTTGTCTCCTTCACATCTCTTCCTCCCTTCTTGGTGATCTCAACGTGGCATCAATCTTTTAACATTTGTGCTTGCTTGCTTCTGTACCTAAATTACTCCTTTTATATCTCAAAAGCTAATGGCTTAAGATACACCTTACACTGATATAGCCTCATTGTTATTTTTGTTGTTAGGTGCCATCAGGAAGATTCCTACACATAGTGACTGTATGTACAACAGAACGAAACACTGGCTGGTCCTGAGCCACCCTCACAATCATTGCTATATTTGAGACCATTGTTGTAGTCACTGTGTCAATCTATCTCATTGAGGGTCTTCCTCTTTTTCACTGACCCTCTATTTTACCAAGCATGATGTCTTTCTCTAGGAACTGGTCCCTCATAATAACTTGTTCAAAGTATGTGAGATGAAGTTTCCCCATCCTTGCTTCTGATGAGTGTTCTGGCTGTACTTCTTCCAAGACAGATCTATTCATTCTTCTGACAGTCCATGGTATATTCAATAGTCTTCACCAACACCATAATTCAAAGGCATTAATTCTTCTTCTATCTTCCTTATTAATTGTCCAGCTTTCACATGCATATGAGGCGATTGAAAACATCACGGTTTGGGTCAGGTGAACCTTAGTTCTCAAAGTGACATCTTTGCTTATTAACACTTTAAAGAGATCTCTTGCAGCAAATTTGCTCAGTGCAATGTGTCCTCTGATTTTGTGACTGCTGCTTCCACGGGTGTTGATTGTGGATCCAAGAAAAATGAAATCCTTAACATCTTCAAACTTTTCTTTGTTTATAATGATATTGTTTATTGGTCCCCTGTGAGGATTTTTGTTTTCTTTATGTTGAGGTGTCATCCATACTGAAGGCTGTGGTCTTTGCTCTTCATCAATAACTGCTTCAAGTCCTCTTCACTTTCAGCAAGCAAAGTTGTGTCATCTGCATAACGCAGGTTGTTAATGTGTCTTCCTCCGATCCTGATGCCTCCTTCTTCATCATATAGTCCAGTTTATTGGATTATTTGATCAGCATTCATATTGAATAGGTATGGTAAAAGGATACAACCCTGCCACACACCTTTCCTGACTTTAAACCATGAAGTATCCTCTTGTTCTATTCAAACAATGCCTCTTGGTCTAAGTACAGGTTCCTCATGAGCACAATTAAGTGTTCTGGAATTTCCATTTTTTGCAATGTTATCCATAATTTGTTATGATCCACACAGTTGAGTGTCTTTGCATAGTCAATAAAACTCAGGTAAATATTTTTCTGGTATTCTCTAACTTCATCCATCTGACATCAGCAATGATATCCCTTGTTCCATGTCCTCTTCTGACTCTGGCTTGAATTTCTTGCAGTTCCCTATCGATGTACTGTTGTGACTGCTTTTGAACGATATTCCACAAAATTTTACTTATGTGTGGATATTAATAATATTGTTAGATAATTTCTACATTCTATTGAATCTCCTTTCTTTGGAATGGTACACATAACAGATCTCTTCCAGTCGGTTGGCCATGTAGCTGTCTTCCAAATTTCTTGTCATACTCGAGTGGGCACTTCCAGCACTGCATCTGTTTGTGGAAACATCTTAATTGATATTCTGTCAATTCCTGAAGACTTGTTTTTTGGCAATGCCTTTGGTGAAGCTTGGACCACTTCTTCCAGTACCATCGGTTCTTGATCATATGCTTCCTCCTGAAAATGGTTGAACATTGACCAACTCTTTTTGGTATAGTGACTCTGTGTATTGCTTCCATCTTCTTTTGATGCTTCTTGCATCGTTTAATATTTTCCTCATAGAATCCTTCGGTATTGCAACACGAGTCTTGAATTTTTTCTTCAGTTCTTCAGCTTAAGAAAAGCCGGACATGTTCTTCACTTTTAGTTTTCTAACTCTGGATCATTGCACATTTCATTATAATACTTTACTTTGTCTTATTGAGCTACCCTTTTAAATCTTCCGTTCAGCTCTTTTACTTCATCATTTCTTCCTTTGCTTTAGCTACTCTATGTTCAGAAGCAACTGTCGGAGTCTCTTCTGACATCCATTTTGGTCTTTTCTATCTTTCCTGCCTTTTACATCACCTCTTGCTTTCTTCATGTATGACATCCTTGATGTCATTCCACAAGTCATCTGGTCTTTGGTCATTAGTGTTCAATATGTCAAGTCCATTCTTGAGATGGTCTCTAAATTCAGGTGTGATATACTCAAGGTCGTACTTTGGCTCTCATGGATTTGTTCTAATTTTCTTCAACTTCAACTTGAACTTGCATATGAGCAACTGATGGTCTGTTTTGCAGTTGGCCCCTGGCCTTGTTCTGACTAATGATATTGAGCTTTTCCATGGTCTCTTTCTACAGATGTAGTCGATTTGATTCCTGTGTATTCCATCTGGTGAGGTCCACATGTATAGTCACCGTTTATGTTGTTGAAAAAAAGTATTTGCAATGAAGAAGTTGTTGGTCTTGCCAAATTCTAGTATGTGATCTCCAGTGTCATTTGTATCATCAAGGCCATATTTTCCAACTACCTATTCTTCTTCTTTGTTTCCAACTTTTGCATTCCAATCACCAGTAATTATCAGTGCATCCCGATTGCATGTTTGATCAATTTCAGACTGTAGACGTTGGTAAAAATCTTAAATTTCTTCATCTATGGCCTTAGTGGTGGTATGTAAATTTGAATAATAGTCGTATTAACTGGTCTTCCTTGTTGGCGTATGGATATTATCCTGTCACTGACAGCATTGTACTTCAGGATAGATCTCGAAATGTTCTTTTTGATGATGAATGCAATTTCATTCCTCTTCAATTTGTAATTCCTGGCATAGTAGACCATATCATTGTCTGATTCGAAATGGTCAATACCAGGCCATTTTAGCTCACTAATGCCTAGGATATTGGTATTTATGCATCCCATTTCATTTTTGACAACTTCCAGTTTTCCTAGATTGGTACTTCGTACATTCCACGTTCCTATTATTAATGGATATTTGCAGCTTTTCTTCTCATTTAGAGTAATGCCACATGAGTAAATGAAGGTCCTGAAAGCTTGACTCCATCCACATCATTAAGGTGACTCTACTTTGAGGAGGTAGCTTTCCCCCAGTTATATTTTGAGTGCCTTCCAACCTGAGGGGCTCATCTTCTGGCACTATATCAGACAATGTTCTGCTACTGTTCATAAGGTTTTCAGTAGTCAGTTTTTTTCAGACGTAGGCTGCCAGATTCTTCTTCCTAGTCTGTCTTAGTCTAGAAGCTCAGCTGAAACCTGTCTACCAAGTGTGACCCGGCTGGTATTTGAAATACCAGTGGCAAAACTTCCAGTATCACAGCAACATATGAGCCACCACTGTATGACAAACTGACAGACATGTGGTGGATAGCCTCATTAACAGAGAAAACTTTATTCCCAGATGGGATTACATCCACATGTATCAACTGTTGCCTTCCAGTTGATTCTGACTCATAGTGACCCACTAGGACAGAGTAGAACTGCCCCATAGGATTTCCAAGGCTGTAATCTTTATGGGGAGCCCTGGTGGCACAATAGTTAAGAGCTCAGCTGCTACCCAAAAGGTTGGCAGTTTGAATCCACCAACCACTCCTTGGAAACCCTATAGGGCAGTTCTACTCTGTTCTATAGGGTCACTATAAGTTGGATTTGACTTGACAGCAATGGGATTTTTTTTTTTTTTTTCTTTTTGGTAATCTTTATGGAAGCAAACTGCCATATCTTTCTCCTGTGGAGCTGCTGGTAAGTTCAAACCGCCAACCTTTCAGTTAGCAACCAAGTGCTTAACCACTGCACTACCAGGGGTCTTTTCCACATGTATAGAGGTCAGGATTTACAACACATATTTTTGGGAGACACAATTCAGTCTATAACAATTTCTTTCCCTAAACCCTAGCACACTGCCATTTATAAACCAAAAACCAAACTCACTGTCTTGGAGTTGATTCCAACTCACAGCAACCCTATAGGACAAACTAGAACTTCCCCATAGAGTTTCCAAAGCAGTAATCTTTGCAGAAGCAGACTGCCACATCTTTCTCCCACGGAGAGGCTGGTGGGTTCAAACTGCTGACCTTTCAATTAACAGCTGAGTGTTTAACCACCAGTGATTTTAATGAAGGGTTTACAATAATGAATGAGGAGTCCCTGAGTAGTACAAACAGTTAATGTGCTCAGCTGATAGCCAAAAGGCGAAGTTTTAGTCAGCCCAGAGGTGCCTTTGAAGAAAGGCTTGGTGAACTACTTCCAAACCATCAGCCATTGAAAACCCTATGCAGTTGCTATGAATCAGAATCAACACAATGGCAAGAAGTTTTGTGTTCTCTTCTGCGGTTTTAAACTTTGTAAAGTGGTGACTGGAGTCTCTGAGCAGCACAAGGAGGAAGAACTAAACTATTAACTGAAAGGTTAGTGGTTTGAATCCAGAGGCACCTCAGAAGAAAGACCTGGCAATCTGTTTCTGAAATGTCACAGCCATGAAAACCCTAAGGAGCTCAGTTCTATTCTGTATACACGGGGTCACTATGAGTTGCAATAGATTCAACAGCAACTTGTTTGGTTTTGGAAAGTGGTGACTTAGATCCTTTGCAACCCAGGGGCTAGGTGAGGCTTTTGTTTGTTTGTTTGTTTATTCTTCAATTTTATTTAGGAGCAGAGCTGTATAGTTTCCATTTGCAGTCATCTATTTTTAAGCCAACTGAAACTTATTAGAATATTATAAATCATTCCACAGTGTACCTGTCCTTCACATGCTGTATAGTGTGAGCCTCTCTCATCATGTTTGCTCCTAAAGAAAACAAAGCAACTGTTGTTCACGTTTTCTCTCTCAGACCATCTGTCATCTCCTTCAACCCAATTTAAGCTCCTTACTTTTATATAAATGATGAAGAGGAGGAGAGCAGTAAATTACATATTTTATTAACGAGAGCAATTTTCAAACTCTTCACTATTTACCCTATACTCCAACATGATTTGCATCTTCAAATATACTTGGCAGCATTTTGATCGGCTGTGGTGTGACTCTTTTCCTTCTCATTAGCAGCAGTTAAACTGTACTGAATCTTTCAGAGGCTGTACTCACAGTCAATGGTCGGTGTCTTGTGGAGGCATGAGGACCCAAGCACTGCCAGCTATGGCTGAAGAGTGGACCTTGAGCTGATTTAGTACTGCAAAGCACAAAAAGGAGTAAAATTACAGCACTTGGCACGATCAAGTTCAGAGTCTTTTTTTTTTTTATTCCCCCATAGCAAGAATATAAACAAAGCAGTGTTCTTTGGAGCCTCTTGAATGCTCACTCTAAGGCATGCTGCTGTGCAGTTTTCTTGTAAAAGCAAAGAAATGGGGAATGATCATGTTCCGAGGTAGCTGGAGGCTGCCTGGGCCTCCAACCAAGATACATCTTGGGAAGAGGGATTAACCGGCCATTGGCAGCACATTGGAAAAGAATGATAGAGTAGGTGGCAATGAACCAAGCCATAAGAAAGCAAATTAGACCAAATAATAATATAAAACTTCAGTACTACTCATTGTTCATAAGGTTTTCACCTGTCAATTTTTTCAGAAGTAGATCACCAGGTCCTTCTTCCCAGTCTGTCTTAGTCTGGAAGCTCCACTGAAATCTGTCTACCATGGGTGACCCTGCTGGTATTTGAAATACCAGTGGTATAGCTTCCAGCATCACAGCAACATACAAGCCACCACAGTATGACAAAATTGACAGACTGTCAAGGAGGTGGATTGACATAGTGGCTGCAAAAATGGTCTCAAACGTAGCAAAGATTATGAGGATGGTGTAGGACCCAGCAGTATTTCATTCTGTTGTACAGGAACTGGGAAGAACACACTCAGCATTTCTCAAGGTGAAAGAACTGAAGAAAAAATTCAAGTCTCAGTTTGCAATTTTGAAGGATTCTTTGAGCAAAAAATTGAATGACACAGGAAGCATCAAAAGAAGATGGAAGGAATACACAGAGTCACTATACCAGAAAGAATTGGTCAACGTTCAACCATTTTAGGATGTAGCATATAATCAAGAATTGATGATACTGAAGGAAAAAGTCCAAGCTACTCTGAAAGCATTGGCCAAAAACAAGCCTCTAGGAATTGACAGAATACCAACTGTGATGTTTCAATAAATGATGCAGCGCTGGAAGTGCTCAGTTATCTATATCAAGAAGTTTGGAAGATAGCTACTTGGCCAAAAGACTGGAAAAGATCCATATCCATGCCCATTCCAAGGAAAGATGATCCAACAGAATGCAGAAATTATGGAATAACATTAATATCACATGCAAGTAAAATTATGCTGAAGATAATTCAAAAATGGTTGCAGCAGTACATCCACAGGAACTGCCAGAAATTCAAGTTGAATTTAGGAGAGGATGTAGAATGAGGGGTATTACTGCAGATGTCAGATGGATTTTAGCTGAAAGCAGAGAATATCAGAAAGATATCTATCTGTGTTTTATTGACTATACAAAGACACTCGACTGTGTGGATCATAAAAATTATGGATAGCATTGTGAAGAATAAGAATTCCAGAACACTTAATTGTGCTCATGAGAAACCCGTATATAGATCAAGAGGCAGCCATTCGAACAGAAAAGGGGATACTTCATGGTTTAAAATCAGGAAAGATGTGTGTCAGTGTTGTATCCTTTCACCATACTTATTCAATCTGTATGTTGAGCAAATAATCTGAGAAGCTGGACTATATGAAGAAGAATGTAGCATCAGGATTGGACTATATGAAGAAGAACACAGCATCAAGACTCATTAACAACCTGCAATATGCAGATGACACAACCTTGCTTGCTGAAAGCAGAAAGGACTTGAAGGACTTATTGATCAAGATCAAAGACTACAACCTTCAGTATGGATTGCACCTCAACATAAAGAAAACAAAAATCCTCACAACTGGACCCATAAGCAACATCATGCTAAACAGAGAAAGGACTGATGTTGTCAGGGATTTCATTATACTTGAATTCACAATCAACACCCATGAAAGTAGCAGTCCAGAAATTAAATGACATACTGCATTTGGCAAATCTGCTGCAAAAGACCTCTTCAAAGTCTTAAAAAGCAAAGATGTCACCTCGGGGACTAAAGTGCACCTGGTCCAAGCCATGATATTTCAATCACCTCATATGCATGCAAAAGCTGGGCTATGAATAAGAAAGACAAAAGAAGAAATGGTGCCTTTGAATTACGGTGTTGGTGAAGAATATTTAATATACTGTGGACTGCCAGAAGAACAAACAAATCTGTCTTGGAAGAAGTACAGCCAGAATGCTCTTTAGAAGAGTGGATAGAGAGACTTCATTTCACGTAGTTTGGGCATGTTACCAGGAGGGACCAGTCCCTGGAGAAGGACATTATGCTTGCTAAGGTAGAGGGTCAGTGAAAAAGAGGAAGATCCTCAACAAGATGGATTGACACAGTGGCTGCAACAATGGGCTCAGACACAGCAACAATTGTCAGAATGGCGCAGGACCAATCAGTGTTTCGTTCTGTTGTACATAGGGTTGCTATGAGTTGGAACTGACTAGACAGCACCTAACAACAATAACAACTTATCAATAATTTATTTGTTCATGAAATAGTTTTTGAGCACCTACTTTATGCCAGGTGCATATGGGGGATAAATTAGGGTACAAAACAGGCAAATAATCTGCCTCATGGAGCTAACAGTCTAGTAGAGGGAAACACAGCACATTATAAACATAATGAATACATTATATAGTGTGTTAGAGAGTATCACGTAATGTAGAAAGAAACAGAACAGGATAAAGGGAATCAGGAGGAATAGAGCAGGGTTTGTAATTTTAAGTGGAGCCATGCTCAGAAGGTGATAACTGAACAGACAGTTGAAGGAAGAGTGGAAGTGAACTGTGGTGTTGTTTTAGGGGAAGGTTTTTCCATGCAATTGAACAGATAGTGCAAAGGCCCTGAGACCAGAACATGACTATAATGTTTGCAAAAAATAAAGGGTAGGAAGTCTGGAGCTGCCTGAGCCAGGAGACTATTTTAGGAAATGAAGATAAAGACATAATAGATTGGGGAAGAGGACACATTGCGTGGGTCCTAAAGGGCCATTGTAAAGGCTTTTGCTTTTATCATAGAGTAATGGGGAGCCATTGAAGAGTCTTAAGCAGAGGAGTGACATGAGATGACTTTGGGTTTTACAGGAGCCCCACACTTGTCATGTTGAGAATAGTCTGTAGAGAGATTGTTTTAGATCCTAGTCACTAAGGCACAATATATGCATACATAAGTAAAGCACATTACGTATATTATCTCATTTAATCGTTTTAAGAATATAGGTAGTATTATCCATTTTTCAGATGAAGAAACTGAAACACAGAGAGGTACAGTAACTTGAGCAAGGCCACACAGCTAGCAAGTGATGAATTCAAGACTTAAACCATAAAGCAGGCAATAACATATATTCCTCAGACCCTATAGAATATTGATTCTGGTTTTTATAGCATTGATGCTTGGGGTTACTAATGGAACCTTAAGTGGGTCAGGAAACAGTCCATAGACTTTTGCAGCATTAACTACTATAACTGATTTCCATGCCATGTGTGACTGGTATGATCAAAAGCTTTGACCAAAATCGATGACACGTTTAATAGTTAACTAACTAGTTTCCTACTCAGCGAACAAAAATTTCCCTGTCTCTCTTCACAGATGTATCTGCGATTGCTTCATACTCTTTCACAAGGGTTCCTGTATCAATGAAGAGGTAGGGCCCTTTTTAGGTTACTAACATAATAACTGGATGTTGAATCTAAAACATATACCATTTGTTAGAAACAAAAGTCAGAAACAATAATCAAACTAAATAAAAGCAATGACTACAGTAATGATCAATGGTTTTCAGTGAAAATTGTCTATTGAAATAAATCTTCATGATTTCCTGATCAGTTTTTACCTATAATATTCCTGCCTTTGATTAAGAAATATGCAGAAAGTCTTGTAGCAAAAAAACAAAAAACAAAACAAGGAGGGTGAAAAAACATTCATTAACTGGAATCTTTGGTTGTACATAGTGCAGGAAGATGAAACCCCTAGGATGGAATGCACTACAGAATAGCTGCAACAATGGACTCAAAAGTACCATGAAAAGGATGCAGGACTGGGCAATATTTTGTTCTGTTATACATGGGGTCACCATGAGCCAGAGCCAACTTCATGGCAGCTAACAACAACTGGAATCTTAGAGGTTTGGTGCCTGGCCTAGATCAAAAAGTTTAAACAAATTAACAGAAAATATGAAGCTTCCACTTTTCAAAGCAGGTACTCGGCTTTAAGATGGACATCAAAAAGCTAACGTGAGAAAAATTTCTTCTGCAAATTCAATTTATTATAAATGCTATGATAGTCTTAGGAGATAATTTAGAGGATATAGTTAATTTGATAGATTATCTTATTATTCAATTGCAGACATTAATTTTCAAACTGTTTAAGTTTCAGAGTTCCTGAATATAATCATATGTGATTGAATGTGACTTTCTTGTGTTATATTTGCCAAGAACATTGCCTTAACTCACAAGCAAATGGCTCAAAATATATTGTTGTTGTTAGTTGTCCCTGAGTCAATTTCAACTCGTGGTGACTCCGTATATGCAGAGTAACTGCTCCATAGGGTGTTCAAGGCCGTGACCTTTCAGAAGCAGATTGCCAGGCATATCTTCTGAGGCACCTGTGGGTGGGTCTGAACTACCAACCTTTTCGCTAGTACTCAAGTGCTAAACCATTTATGTCACACAGGGACTTAGACTTATGCCATTTACTTCAGGTAAAAACTAATCAACTTCCAAAGGTTGTCATAGAATTCAAATTAACCGAATTTCAGAAACTTTAAAGCTTCACTTAAGGGGAAAAAATCCAAGGGTTTATTTAAACCATACAAGGCTCACAATTTATACCCACACACTATCACATGAAATGGTTTTGCCTATGTAGCGCAAAGCATGAAGAAATAAGTAGCATCCAAATACTTGACCTCATAGGGAAAAGAACAACTGGATAATTGATTTACTAAGAAAATGTATCTGAATGTTTTGGTATAAATGGAAGGTCCTGTTCTTTGGTTAGAAAACTGGTCTTAAAATCTTTAGAGAGAAGTTCCTCAGGAGAAGAAACCTTATTAAACTTTCAATGTGACCTATTTTAAACTTATCTGGAAAATACATAATTGTTCCATTCGAAGCCAGGAAGAAGAGCAAATCAGCATCCTTGTAAAGTGTCTGTTTATAGACAGGTGCTGTAAAGGTCCTTGGGAAAGTGGACACCTTTCAATTTATAGTATCTGAATGGAAGCATACAAGGGTGCGAGACTGGTGAAATCAGTCTCAGTGCTTTGCAGTCACACTCTACCTGTGTTTATGTGTGTGTGTGCATTCTATTAAACTATTGTTACCAAATCATTTAATAAAATTCCAAAAAAAAAGAAGACTGTCTTTCGTCCTGATTCTGTCATAGTCTTCACAGAACTTATCTGTTGTTTTATTTTTAATTCTCTGTGGCTATGGCTTTCAGCAGTTTATCCACCCCAGTTTATTGTTTATGTGTTCTTTTTGGCTCTTACTGATTCAAAGCTACATACAATTACTTTTAGTTTTGCTACTGTATTAAGTAATGTGAACCATCTTTCAAAACCATTTTACAAAGACTAGTGCTGTTGGGGAGCCGTGGTGGTGCAAACAGTTAAGTGCTCTGCTGCTAACCAGAAAGTTGGCCATTCGAACACATCCAGCAGCTCCATGGGAGAAACCCCTGGAGATCTGCGATTACAGCCAAGAAAACCCTATGGAACACTTCTACTCTGTCCATGGGGTCACTCTGAGTCGAAATCGACTCAATGGCACCCAACATCAGCAACAGTGCTGCTGGACTCCTGATTTCTGGTAATATTTTGCCTGTTGAAGAGACATTAACTAGCTATTGAAATTATGGCAAACAATGCTATGTGTAATTGGCACTCATCCAATTCCAATAAGAAGCCATAATGAGTGAGTGGCTTGATTTTCTATAACTGAGGTGTCAAATCCATTATTTTAGTCAGAAATACATTTTAATCTTACAGAAATAAAATTCCTTCCTTTGTTTCACTACACATACCCCCCAAACACCGATACAAATATGCCTCTAACCTAGGCATGCCCTATATGTTAATTGTATAAGATGTAATGTGGTGTTTGTGTGTGTGTGTGTGGTATCTATCTATCTTTCTATCAATCTATCTATCTCTACCTATCTATATAGAGATACTATATAATCATATACAGATCTAGATGTCTATATATTTATCGATATCTAGATACAGTATAATCAAATATAGATCTATCTATCTATGTTTAGATATTATGTAATTACTAGAAAAGGTAACGATTTTCAGCAGAGGGTCGTCAAAAACGAGGGAAATCCTCCATGAGACGGATTGACACAATAGATGCAACAATGGACTTAAACACACCAACAATTGTGAGGATGGCACAAGAAGGTGCAATGTTTTGTTCTGTTATTACATAAGGTCTCCATGAGTTAGAGTCGACTCGACAGCAGCTAACAACAACGTAATAATCTGATATAGATCTAGATATAGAGGTGTATATATCTACAGATAGACAGATAATTTCTTTTTCTGTGAGAAAAAAACAGACTTTTAATAACATGGATAATACTTTTATATTCTGCTAAACGGTTGTTGTTTTCAGGTGCCGTTGTTTTCAGGTACGTACAAACTGCCTTGTCCTGGGCCATCCTCATAGTTATTACTGTTTGAGTGCACTGTTGCAGCCACTGTGTCAATCCATCTTGTTGAGGGTTTTCTTTTTTTTTTTTTTTGCTGATCCTCTAGTTTACCAAGCATCATGTCCTTCTTCAGGGACTGGTCCTGATAACATGTTCAAAGTATATGAGACGAAATCTTACCATCCTCACTTCTAAAGAGCATTCTGGCTGTACTTCTTCCAAGGCAGATTTGTTTGTTCTTCTGGCAGTCCATGGTATAGTCAATATTCTTTGCCAAAGGCATCAAAAGCATCAATTCTTCTCCAGTCTTCTTAATCATTTTTCAGCTTTTGCATGCATATGGGTGATTGAAAATACCATGGTTTGGGTCAGGCACACCTTAGTCCTCAAAGTGACATCTTTAAAGAAGTCTTTAGCAGCAGATTTGCACGATGCAATAAATCATTTGCTTTCTTGATTGCTGCTTCCATGGGTGTTGATTGTGGATCCAAGTAAAATTAAATTCTGATAACTTCAATATTTTCTCCATTTATCATGACGTTGCTTATTGGTCCAGTTGTGAGGATTTTTGTTTTCTTTATGTTGAGGTGTAATCCATACTGAAGGCTGGGCTGTAGTCTTGATCTTCATCAATAAGTGCTTCAAGGTTTCAGCAAGCAAGGTTGTATCATCTGTGTATTGCAGGTTGTTAATGAGTCTTGTTCCAATCCTGATGTCATGTTCTTCTTCATTTAGTTCAGTTTCTGGGGTTATTTGCTCAGCATACAGATTGGGATACAACCCTGCTGCACACTGTTTCTGATTTTAAACTATGCAGTACCCCTTTGTTCTGTTTGAACAACTGCCTCTTGGTCTACGTACAGGTTACACATGAGCACAATTAAGTGTTCTGAAATTCCCATTCTTCACATTGTTATCCATAATTTCTCCTAAATGAGTGTTGTTATTTCATTTTACCTGTTGGACCCAGGTAACAGCTTACTAACTTAAGTCTGTCAGTTTCAAAGCCCACAGTGTAAGATTTCCTTTAGAGGCAAAAACATATTTAGGCACACATCATTTCATTTCTCTGGATTACTTTAAAACCAATTAATCATTTATCAATGAGTTTTCTTCCTCCCTCTGTTCTCACCTTGTGGCAATGTCCTTTGGTCATAATCTCTGAAAAAGGAGTGTGGGTGGAAAAACAGACAAAATCCAATTATATCCATTTTACTACTCACTTTTAAAGGTCATAGTAGAAAATGAAACACAAGTTCTTCATTAATTTTGAATGATTGGTTTGAATTTTTTCCAATAGTTCTCAAAATTTCAGTTCTTTTTATGTGCTGTGTGTCTGAACAAGCTTGCAAAACAAGGGTCATTGGTAACAAGTCAGCTATTTTAACATATAGCCTCTGATTATCCACGGTGTTAGGCTACAAAAATTCAATGGATGTTATACCCTGATAATGGCCTTTCAACCGTGATTATTAACCATTCCAGATGTCCTTCAACATCCCAACCTGAATTCTTCAACAGTTGTTGATAATTCAGAAACTTTTCTGTAAATATGTTTGAGGTGATACAGGGCAGGAGTAAGGAATAAAGATTATAAACATCAAATAATAGTCCAGTACACAGTAAAACAGCAGTCGCAAAAATCCTACTATTCCATTACCAAATTAAGTTTTGTTGAATATAAAAATGCAACCCATTGCCTTATCATAGAACATCGGAAAATCAGTTGTCCTGTTAGGCTCTAGGAGCCCTGATGGCACAGTAGTTAAGAGCTGGGCTGCTAACCAAAAGGCTAGCAGTTTGAATCTACCAACTCCTTGGAAACCCTATGGGGCAATTCTACTCTGTCCTATAGGGTCGCTATGAGTCAGAATCCCCTGGATGGCAACAAGTTTTTACGGGTTGGGCTGTAATTGAGAAAAAGATGGAGACTGGCAGTGAGAGTGGCATTCCTGGGCCATGCAGACCACATAAGGCAGTGAGCAATGGGCTTATACAATGGGCTTATACAATGGGCTTATACTTCTGTTGTATGTAGCCAGAACTGCACTTAACAGTGAAATAACAGATTTCCCAATCCAAACATCTCCCAGCAAATATACATTCCTCCGGTAGACAGCAGCTTCTCATATGAAGGGTTTTTATGAACCCTTCTAAATGTTTTAATGTAAGAAAAGGAGGTAAGTCCAAACACATAAATGATATGAGGAAATTATGGGAAGTGAATTATTTTCCTAACATTTCTGACTTGCGTAAACATGCTCATTTAGGAGGAGATTCAAGTATTGTCCATGACTTACAACATTGTAAACACTTCATCTTTAGAACAAAAACAAATGACAAAATAGGAAACATAATTAATGCTTTTTTCCCCCCTTTTACTGTATAGAGAAGAATTACTGAATCTCAGGCAGGTTATGGAGGTGAGTGGGGGACCAAAAGTTGTGGAAGGTTTTTGAAGAGTCTTTCTACATTTAGAAAGCATTCCCAAGCAAGTAAGTGAATTGTGAAGCAATTTAAATGCAGAATGCGCTAGCCACCACCACTTATTACACTCTAGACTTTTTTTCTTTTCATATTGCTCCCATTTCTGGCACAATCTATTCTTTAGAAGTAAGTCTCTTAAGTCTGTTCCACCCTCAAGGACAAAGGAGGCTTCACCTTTTGAGGAGAGCTTGCCAAAAATGTAGTCAACCTAGTTTTAAAACCACCACAAATGGCTCTTGAAACTTTTAGATCCTTATCTCATCGTCTACAAAATGAAGAATTTAAACAAGTCAGTTACTAAGAGTCTTGAACTGTCTGTGTGTGCGTGTTTAAGGGTTTGTATTTGAAGTAGTTTCACTCCTATGACTCCAGAAGGAATATTCACTGGGGGTACGGAGGTGACTCAGTAATTTTTTGAATGTGTATATGTGGGGAGAGGGGGACAGCTTGTCACAACATAATTTGCCACATTGCAAACTTCAAATTGTTGACGTTACCTCTTTCTTTGCACAAAGATATTTTATAAATAACTTTCTCTTCTAAAACAAGGAACAGTTAACTTTGTCTATCTTTGTAAAATAAAAGGAAAAAAAGCGAAAAAAATTAGCTTCAGTCATTCTGACTGCCTTGACACTCTGGAAAATATAATAATCCATGTTCAGTTTCCTCATCAAGAAATTATTCTGCTTTATAGCATGTATTTCAGACCCATTACCTCGTGGATTTAGTGGATCATGGGTTACCCAGGCTATATTTCAGGAACATTACCTCATGAAGAAAATGTCTTTAATATAAGACATCCATGTTTCTGAAACACGACTTTACTACATAGTGGATATATGTGGCTGCCTAGGAATATGCATTAATAAAACACCTTGATCATTAAGATACCTCATTTTAGACAAAACAGTTTCTTGTGGATGGCCAGATGAGCTAACATGATTTCTCTCTAATGGTTTGTGAATTCACTGCTGCTTTGTAGTTCAAGAGTGTATTCCTATTAGAGGAATCTTAGCAAATCATTCCATTACAGAAAACTATAGGGGAAGTCATTCCACTGGAGAAAATTATAGCCACTGTATTTCTCCTTTGCAGACTTTCTAAAGCAGCATCAACCCAGAATTAATCTTAGACTAAGTTCTTCTCAAGAGCCTATCTATACTTAACTTGTTTGTTGTTGTTGTTGTTTGTTGTTGTTAGGTGCTGTGAGTCGATTCTGACTCATAGCAACACTATAGGACAGAGTAGAACTGCCCCAATGGGTTTCCAAGAGCAGCTGGTGGATTCGAACTGCTGACATTTTGGTTAGCGGCGGAGTTCTTAACCACTGCGCCACCAGGGCTCCAGAAATGCCCCCATAAGGTTTTCTTGGCTGTAATGTTTACAGAAGCAGATCACCAGGTCTTTTCTCCCCCAGAAATGCTGGGTGAGTTCTAATTGCCAACCTTCAGTTAGCGCTGAGGGTCGCTTGTTTGTAATATTGCTTATTTAAATAAGTTTAAACTATCAAGGAGGATACTTAAGACCTATTATTTCCAGGGCTTTACAAGCCAACCAAGATTAAAGGGTAGAAATCCAGGCAGTTCTCCAGGGTGCCACCTTCCAAGGAATACTAAAAAATCATGGTGGCACTAAATATCACAAGAAATATAGTGAGTTCAAGAAGGAAGAAATTCTGAAAATTTCACTTGAGGTAGGGATAGAAGGATTATGATCATGTGATAACATCTAATTTTTTTAACAACTTACTATGTGACAGAGACTGTGCTAAACACTTTATCAGCATTATCTTAATCCTCATTACTCTATGAAGGAAATAGTATTGTTATATGCAAAAAAAAAAAAAAAAGAGAAGCCAAGAGAATTCATGTAATTTACCCAAGGTCACCTGACTGGGAAGTGACAGGATTAGGGCTCCACCCAAGGAAAGCTGACATGTTTGAACTTTTAAACAGTATAGTAATAACATCTGGTGTCTCAACTGCTACTAAGGAAGACTGGTCCAGGTCATTCCAAACTTCTGTCTTGCCAAGTGGAATATTTAAGCTATGGCACTTTGTCTTAGTTATCTAGTGCTGCTATAACAGAAATACCACAAGTGGGTGGCTTTACCAAACAGAAATTTATTTTCTCACAGTTTAAGAGGCTAGAAGTCTGAATTCAGGGTGCTGGCTCTAGAGGAAGGCTTTCTCTCTCTGTCAGCTCTACGGGAATGCCATTGTTTCTTCTCAGCTTCTGTTCCTTGACTCCTTGGTGATCCTTATGTGGCATGGCATCTATCTTCCCCTGTCTCTGCTTGCTTGCTTGATTGCTGGCTTAATCTGCTCCATTATATCTCAAAAGAGATTAAGACACATCCTACACTAATACTGCCTAATTAACATAACAAAGAAAACCCATTCCCAAATGGGATTATAACCACAGGTATAGGGGTTAGGATTTACAGCACATATTTTTGGGGGACACAATTGAATCCATAACACAATTCCACCAATAAAACACCTTCTTTGCTCTTCTCCAGTGTAACACTTAGCCTCTCTTCTAAAGAAAAGCATTGAAACAATAAAGAATATCTGCTTAAAAGAACATCTTGTTAGTAAGATATCTTTTCTGCAATAATACCACATAATGAAACCCAAAACCAAAGTTACTGCTTTTGAGTAGATTCCAACTCATGGCAACCTCATGTGTGACAGAGTAGAACTACTTCATGAGGTTTTCTTGGCTATAATCTTTACAGAAGCAGTTCATCAGAACTTTCTTCCATGGACTTGCTGAGTTGGTTTGAACAACCCAATTCCCCAAATCTCAGTGGTTTCTAATGATAAATTTGTTTCCTGTGGACAAGTCTATGGGTTGACTGGAATAGGTCTCCTTCAGGTCAGGCTCCGGACTCTCCCACATGTTAGTCACTCTGGTATCATGAGTGGGGTACACTCTTCTCATGGTAGAAAGCAGAAATAGAAGAGCCAAGACAAACTGCAGAAGTGTGTTTCAAGTCTGTGTTCACGGTAAGATTGCTTACGTTACATTACTCAAAGAAAGTCATGGTCAAGAGCAAAGTCAATGGAGCAGGAAAGCCATGGAAAGGGCAGAGAGTCAATGAAGAATTGTGAACAAATAATAATAATTCATAACGGGCATCCATTTATTAGCTTGCTTGAGAAGTATAATGGTCAGTCTTGCTTCCAGAACAGCCAGTCTTCAGATGTCATATATTACCCATTTTCCTAATCTAAAGCTTTATTTCTACTTAATAGTTTCTTTGTTTCCTAGGGCGTCTTTTGTTTACTTGTTTCTTGATTGCTTGTTTGATTCACAAAAGTCATACCATTGATTGCCAGGCCTGCGTATGCTATATGTCTTAGCACATTTTGTAGCTCATAGATGTGCTCGACAATTACTTGCTGAACTGTTTCCTTTTTGTGCCTTGAGAGCAATGGTAATAAGTGGATAATAACAAAGGGATAAGATATAATAATAATAAGGGGATAAGAACTAACCATTACTGAAGGCCAACACTGTATTAGGACATCATGCATTTCATCACATTCAATAATCACAAAAAACATGCTAATAATTTTTTTTTTTTTAATTTGAGGAATCTGAGGACAAGTAGTTTGTTTGAGATTTGAACCCAGTTCTAATCCCAAATTGTGAGCTCCTTCCAGACAGCCTCTCTTTACACATGATGGCTGTGAGAGTAGAAGGCAGTCATCACTGTAAAAAATAGGCATGCTTCATTCAGTTCAGGAACGGGAAACAAATAAACCTTTGTTCTTGGTTTATGATATGTGTGCTGCAGAACTTACCTTCTCTGTTTTGAAACATGGGTATACTATTGAATTTAAAATAAATAGTAAGTACATACTCCAAACTCATTTCCATCCCTAGGATTGAGTGATCCTTGAGCTCTATCTACCAACCAAGAACTTTGCCAATTTTCTTTTCTAGTAAGACAAAAAATTCTATTGCAAATACATCCTAAGACTTACAACCAGTAACTACTGGCACAATTTAAGGAAACAAACACATAAAATTTATGCTCTGCAGCAAAGCACCCTCCTGAATTGCCTCCGTATTTCTAGCAAATGCACTAAATATTTTTATACCTGCAGTATATAAAACTGTGAGTCCAACTCACATGGTTCAGTACACCCCAACAATCTGTGTTAAAATGAATTACCTTTACATTATATTAGGTTTACAGTTTTCCCATGGATTAGCATTCATTTTCGATAACTCAGAAAGAAAGTCTCCAATGCTTACAGATTGCATCTTTTTAGCATGTCAGTAGAATGAAATAAAAACTAAAAGCATAATATTTTGGCAATACCATTGAAAAATAAGAATAAATCCTTTGCGCTAGTTGTAGTTTCAAAACCACCAACACGGTCTTCTGTCTTTGGAGGAGGGAAACAGAGAGAGAACAAAAAAATGACATACACACAAAAAATAAATAAATAAAAATTGAGATTTGAGTTTTAAGCTTAGTGGTGCAATGGTTAAGAGCTCGGCTGCTAACCGAAACGTGAGCAGTTGGAATCCACCAGCTGCTCCTTGGAAACTGTATGGGACAGTTCTACTCTGTCCTATAGGGTTACTCTGAGTTGGAACCGACTCGATGGCACCTAACAACAACAAATTCATACTGAGGCATTGGTGGTTCAGCGGTAGAATTCTCAGTTTCTGTGTAGGAGACTCAGGTACAATTCCCAGTCAATGCAACTCATGCACAGCCACCACACCTCTGTCAGTGGAGGCTTGTGTGTTGTTATGATGCTGAACAGGTTTCGGCCGAGTTTCCAGATTAAGATGGACTAAGAAGAAAGGCCAGGCGATCTACTTCTGAAAGTCAGTCAATGGAAACTGTATGGGTCACAATGGTCCAATGTGCAACTGATCATAGGTATGGTGTAGGACCAGACAGCATGTCTTCTGTCATGCATGGGTCCCCATGAACTGGGGGCTGATTCAAAGACAGCTAACAACAACAACATAGTCATACTGTCTCCTGTAATATTTTTTCTTAAAAGAATCGAGGTTATTTTCAGGTAAATTTTCAATAATTTATTCTTATTTTCAATATTATTTGTTACATATACTTTAGATTATGTTCTTTAACTCAAAACACAAGGTTACCTCTCCCTAGAAAACTTTGATAAAATGCTTCCTGCTGCAAAAATTTGAATGCCTGGCACTGCAGAGGCAAGTTTTTCTCTGTTCCTTTGTAGTGACTTTTTCACATCCCGGGCCCTCAAAAAGAAGAGAGCATTGTGGTAAATTTGGTCTGGTTACTGAGAGCTTACATATGCATGCGCACTTCCTTCACCTTTTCTTCCAAAGGCCCTGGAGCAGATGTTTACAGATTGATTTATGCTCCATTATATTTAGCTGTCACTTCACCCAACACTGAAAAGCAGTCATCTCTGGAGAAAATGTGGCAGTAGTTTAATGAAGTACACTGATACTGTAACAGAGGGCAGGAAGTGAAAGTCCGCTTGAATCTCAGCCAGTTATCATAAAAATGTTGGAATATATTTTCTGTCAGGTGTCATGAAATTAGAACTGTGGAATTGGCATTCAGAGGGTATTCCCTACCAGCATCCCTTCTGCCTCCCTCAACACCCAACCCACAGCCTTCCATTAAATCTGGCAAGCCACAGGCACCACCCACATTCCCACCACCTTCTGGATGGCTGCAGAATCAACTTGGATTCTTGATGCTTCAAAATGGTAGAAAAATATTTGTTGCACATTCAGTGGCTTCATTTGGCCCCTGGACTCCCACCTACCTTCCTAGGAAGCCAGCCCCTTTTAGTGGCCATCATAATGGGCAAGCAGGGAGCCAGTTGCTCCTGAGGAAGTAGCCATCTACCAGTAGGCCATGGTGGAAAGTGTTCTGTCTCATACCCCTCCATCAAGCACGTCCTTTACACAGAACCATTGGATTTGGGAAATCTTCTATATTGTTTTGTTTCATTTTCCTTTCCAATGGTTCTTCTTGTAAAGTGCAAATCCTTCCTGTAGGTAACCCTAATCTAATGACCTTATGGAATATATTTCCTTTATGATTGAAAAAGACAGGGTAGGATACAAATGGAAGTTCTTGTTCTCTAGGAATTCTAGGTGAAAAAGAGAATAAAAAGTGAAGCCTCAAAGTGCAAAGACATCTGAAAATTTCTGCTAAGGACAAGTTCTTTTTTGTGAGGAAAAGCTTTTTTTTTTTTCTTTTTTTTTTTTAATGATTTTGTGCCTCTGCTCACTCACTCCAGACACCAAATTCTAAATGCTTTTGGACATCTCCGTACATGTAAGCCTTTGCTCTTGAAATACAATACAATCTGTACTGTGTTGAATAGTGTCCCCCCAAAATGCATATCCACCAGAACCTGTGTACATAAGCTTATTTGGAAACCATGTCATTGCAGATGTAATCAAGTTAAGATGAGGTCATACTGAGTTAGAGTGAGCCCTAAGTTGAATATGACTGTTGTCCTTATGAGAAAAGAGAAATTTAGACACAGAGACACAGATAAACAGGGGAACACCATGCGACAATGGAGACAGAGATTGGAGTAAGCCCAGAATGCCAGGGGTTGCTGGCAAACACCAAAAGCTAGGATTCAAAGAAACACCGGGATTCAAAGAAGAATCCTTCCCTAGAGTTTTCAGAGGGAGTGCGGCTATGCTGACGCCTTGATTTCAAACTTCTAACCTTTAAAACTATCACAAAATAAATTTTTGTTGTTTTAAGCCACCTAGTTTGTGGTAGTTTGTTACGGCAGCCCTAGGGAACAAATTCACAGTCCAGGAAAAATCTCAACCTTCTTATTTAATTCTTTATCTCAGTGAGCAAAAAAAGTTTGTCCACAGTTCATTTTTAACATAAACTTTATTCTTTGCGTTATACAGCTTTATGTCATGCATTTATTGACATATATATTCGTTTTTAGTACAGTCAGGGTACATAGAAAGTGGTTCAGTCATTGTTTGTGAGATTGAATTCTATTTGATTAAGCTGTGGAGAAGCAATCCTCTCCTTCCCTTTTCTTCTCCATGGGAACACATCATATGGTCACTGAAACAATTTAATTAGTCTGGTGAGATTTGTTCGAATCGGAGTGGTCCAGCATGATACACTGAGAAACCACATGAGATTTGGGAAAGGCTTTGCTTACCCTGGAATAGAGTAGGCATTCTGTACATACTGTATCAAGACCCTTAGCACATTGTCTGGCAAAGGCTAGTCACTCTCCTCAACCTTCCTCCCAGCCGCTGCCCCTCAAGTTTTGCAAATAGTTTATCTTAGTTTGGTCTGGAAAAAAGCGTGCTTCCAAAAATTCAGACTGAACGCATTCATATTTTGATTCAATCATCCATTATGTAAAGCCCACTCTACCTTCAGCCCTTATTAAGGACTCTAATATGCTAAAGCAATTTAGTCTTCACAAACCACTCTGAAATAGGCATTATTATCCCATTTTACATTAAAGAAAACTGGATTTCAGAGAGGTTAAGTGGGTTGCTTAAAGTTAAGCATCTAGTAAGTGAACCAGAATTCAGATTCACATCCAAATCTGATGATTTTATGTCCAACATTCTTTTCATTTAATATCACAACTGCTCATCAAAACAGATTCAAGTAGTGTCTAGTCTTACTTGATTATTCCCATCTGTTTATTGCTTTCTAAAATTTGACATTAAAGGTTTGGACTAAATAGATCAGATCAGATTTGAAGTGCCGCATTCCACCCTCTAGACAAATAACTTTACCAAATGTGGCCCTGGTCTATTGACGGAATCCAACACTCTAGGTGTCAGCTCTGCCTCTACGTTAAGGTGTAGACATTTGAAAACAAACCACAATACAACTGAGAGATCAGCATGGTACTATAGTCAAGTGTTCCAGGATAATCCTCTAAAAGAAAGAGTTGTATTTTGAGTTTGGTTGAGGCACGAGAAACATTTTATTTTACTTGCACCTGTTTTGTTAAACTCATGTATTACATCCTGGGATGTTGTGGATGTAGTAGCATCTTCACCTGCCTACTTAGATCCTGATACCAGTCTTAAGCAAGCACACATACACACTTGTATTTGGTTGTTTATTTCTGAAAGAAACTCTTTTCCTAGAAATCATTTGCAAGTAAGTTTACTTGAGACAAGGTGGAAACCCTAGCCAATTTTTAGATGTTTGACCCAAAATGAGGGAATAATGCAGTATATTCAGTGATAGAATTGGGTGGGAGGGTGGCAACATTGAAAAAACACAGTGCTGACAGCCTGTCTTGATCAAGAATATTCCCCATGTGTGCCGTGCTGGAACATTTCCAAAGCAATTTTTTTTTTCTCTATTCTGAAAGGTGTTAAGTATCTCAGAGTGCCAGAAACACATTATTCTCTGCCAGTGCTAGCACATTTTTTGCCAATATTGCATTTCTTCCTTCCTGCCTGAAGGTATGAAGCTAACTGAGAGTTAGGGAAGTTAATACATATCAAGAAGGAAAGCTTGTATTTTATTTTTTAAAGTGTGACTTACATGACTTTAAAACTTGCACGAGTTTACCATAGAGCCTGACTCCTCATTGTTCACTCACGGAGGCACACCGCATAACCCTTGGAAGTGGTTTGATCATAGACATACCTCACACCTATTTGATAGACAAGCAGGAAAGTCCTTGTTTTTGTGCCTTATAGCTAATAAAATTTCATACCAGTACCAGTAACTGTCGGGTTGATTCCAACTGATGGCAACCCCATGTGTTGCTGAGTAGAACTGCACTCCCTAGGGTTTTCAAGGCTGTGACCTTTCAGAAGCAGGTTGCCAAGCCTTTCTTCTGAGGTGCCTCTGGGTTGGTTAGTAGCCTTGTGGTTAACTGTTCACACCACCCCAAACCCAAAACCATTGCCGTCAAGTTGATTTTGACTCATAGTGACTGTATAGAACAGAGTAGAACTGCCCCCAGAGGGTTTCCAAAGAGCAGCTGGTGGATTCAAACTGCCAACCCTTTGGTTAGCAGCCAAGCTCTTAAATACTGAGTCACCAGGGCTCCTTACATCACCCAGGGGCCCCCCAAAGTCCTGTGGGTGATTATTTATAGGAGAATTTGAGAGAATGTTGGAAGAATAACGCTGAACATTCTCTAAATTTGTATCGCTTTCCCAAAGCCTTGAAGAGTTCTAGGTTTTGAAAGAAAGATAAGAGTTAATTAAGTTGAGAGAATGGAGTGGAGAAATGCTTAGAGAGGAACCTAGAGAAGACTGAATAAGATGGACAAAGTCTCTGAGGCTCCCAGAACACAAGTTATATATGTCTATGTAGAGCAATTCTGCTTAAGAGGAAAGAAATGCATTCTACCCACTTTGTTTCCTGTTTCTTTTGATCACCTTGCTTGTCCTGCCTCCCCTTCCAACTATGTTTCTGCAACAAAAAAAAATTTAGGACAAGCTTCTTGTTATGGCTAATAGTACTTATCATGACCTATGTTAGGTCCATCTCTCCAGCCTCATCTTCTATTATCCTGTCTGTATACTGTACACTCTGGAAATACTGTATTACTTATAGCTGCTCCCTTCCAACCCATACACACTATGTTTTACATCCTCATTTCTTTGCCCATGCTTTTCCGTCCACCTGGATCAGTCTTCTCTGTCTGGAAAAGGCCCTAGTCATTCTTCAAAACCTTCCTGAATTAATACTTGCTCAGAGGAGCCCTTCATAAACCTCATAAACTGCAGACTTAATCTTCATTATTGAATTTTGAATTTTATATATGTTTCTATTATTACAAATGGGGCCCTGGTGGCTCAGTGGTTAAGAGCTATGGCTGCTAAC
>NW_004444051.1:3715186-3729812 GCF_000243295.1 Trichechus manatus latirostris
CACCAGCCACTCCTTGGAAACCCTATGGAGCAGTTCTCCTCTGTCCTATAGGGTTGCTATGAGTCAGAATCGACTCAAATGTAACAAATTTTTTATTATTACAAATACAAATATTATGAATATGTATTTTCCATATCTTTTCATCCACATAGATGTGAGCTTCTGGAAGTCAGGGACCATGTTTATTTACATTTTTTACTCTAGTGCTCAGCATAGTGCCTGGTACAATAAAAACTTGAAGTGGTTTGCCATTTTAACTCATGTTTATCTCTATTGTAAATTAATTTTAATCTTGTGATTGCATTGCTCTTAGGATATGATGTTAAATTTTCACCATAGCAACAAAATCCTGCCTGATGGGTGCCCTTCCTTTGTCTCCACCATCCTCACCATTCTTGTTCTCCACACCCATCTTCTCAGTCTGGTTAACTGCTACCCTTCAAAGCCTGTTGAAGCATCACTTCCTCCCCGATAAACCTGAATAGATCTATAACTTTTATTAAATACTTACACAGCATCCAGTAATTTTCTGCAAACTATCTTACGTATCTCTTAATCATAGTTATAATTTTATATTCACTTATATATTTATTTGACTTTTATATAGCTCACTAAGCTCCATGAAAGTGAAAAACATGTTTCTCACGCTTCCTTTTTTTTCATTTTATGTTTTTCAGAGCCCAGAAAAATGTCAGTACATAATAGACACTCAATAAATATTTGATGAATACATTAATAAGTGATTGTCTTCATTTTTATATTTATGTTAACCTGGAAAATGACTCAAGATTTATACACTTTTTTAGGGAAACCATCATTTTAACCACTAGAAACTTCAGGTATTTGTCAACTCAAAGGCAAAGAGTGAATCAGATATTCTATTCAACTCTATGGGTTATTATTTTATCTGGTTATTTTAAATGAGTTATAATATGCAAATAAAAATACTGGGTGCTGGCAATTCAAAGAATAGCAGAGGTGTGGTTCCTGCTCTTGAGTTACTAGAGTT
Organism: Trichechus manatus latirostris; assembly: GCF_000243295.1. Taxonomy (NCBI): domain Eukaryota; kingdom Metazoa; phylum Chordata; class Mammalia; order Sirenia; family Trichechidae; genus Trichechus; species Trichechus manatus. The sequence goes on from NW_004444051.1 coordinate 3,716,196, forward strand.
TAGAGAGAGGCATAAAAGAGAATAAACCTACAATGAGATGAGAATTAGCATGATGGGGCATAAAAGATATAACGAGCATGTAGTGGAAGGAGTGGCTTGGGGCCATCTCAGGGAGTAGGAGGTCTTCACAGATGGAACTACATTCAAACTGAAACCTGAAGGGTAGGTAGCATGAGTACTGTTCTAGGTGTACAAGCAAGTCAAGGTTATTTCAGGCAACAAGGACTGGCACAAGCAGAGCCAAGGTCTGAAAAAGTATGGTAAAGTCAGGCTGCTACATCTCATTTGATATTGGGAAAGTTTAAACATTACACTGGGGAGTGGTGAGGAAAGAAGCTGGAAAGAAGCAAGGTGACAGCCTGAAAGTTCTTGTCAAGAGCTGAGCTGCAACGTGCCGAGGTGGTTGATTAGGAAAATGAGTCAAACTGAAAGTAACAATTACACCTATACTATAGTAAAAGTAAGAGGCTAAACTAGAATGAGTACCAGCTCCCACAATGTTCCCTTGTTCACCTCAGCACAGCACCAGTGAGGGCCAGATATATCAGTGTGAACAAGTTGGGGAGGTCATCTCACTGCCGAAGGAACCCTGAACAAAAGGTCCCTGCGCTTTTATGGATCCCAGGGCTAGGGGGAGACAGACAAAGAAAGACCAGGAGTGGAAAAGTACTGAGTACTAAGTCAGAGTGGAGAAAAGTGTCTTCACCCACTGCTCATCTCCCCACTCAATACCCACCACATAAGGAGATCTCATCAGAGGTGCCTGGGAAGGACCTCAGCAAAGGGTCCTTCAGAAAGGACCCTTGCAACCGAATAGAGGCATTTGGGCTAGGAACACAGATATGCATAAGAGCATGGTCCTCCTGGGTGGTCTGAGTTCATAACTGCAATTCCCTCCAAACTAGTACCATGTCCAGTGTGGGGACAGCAGCTTGAGATCTACCAAATAAAACCTTTGTAATTACCTATGGTTGGGCCTGAAAGGTCATTCATAAGATTTTTACCTGCAGCTGGACTCATCAGACCTTGCCATCTAAGGAGTTTAGATTTAACCTGTGGTCAGTAGTATTATTTGCCCCTTTTTAATATTTATATAATTGCTTTAAATTGAGCTTTAAAATAGGCCTAATTATATAATTATTTTGGTTTTTCTTTTTTGAGCAAAGAGCCACCTGATGACATTCAGTCTTTAAAAATACCATAGAGTGACGGAGAATGATGGTGAAGTGAGTGGACGCTCCCATTTACTTCCCCAGTAACTAACCCACTGAAAAACGAATTAAAACAAGCACAGACTGAGATCTCAGAACTCTGGACAGCAGCTAAGGTGTTGGAAAGTCAGGGTGAGTTCAGAGACAGGGGAGAGAAGGAGTGGAGATGGCACAGAAGCTGGGAGAACCTACTCACTAGCATCACAAGCACTCGCTCATTGCAGCCATTTGAGGGCAGGGCTGGGTAACATCCCAAATAGGGAACACAAAAAGGGAACTAACCTAAGGAAGCTGTAGCCCAATTTTTTTAAGGCAACCCAAATTTGTCATAAGAATTCGTGGGCTGCACAATTGAGAGTGGGTAAAGGGAGACTGTGGTGCTGCGAGAGAGTACTGTTGACTCTCGCTGATGGATGGGGACTAGGACCAGGAAGAATTGCAAGAACAAAGGGGAAGGGGAATACTTCAGACTAATAGGCAACAGAGGGAAATGGTCCACAGCAGGACACTGTAGGAGAGCCTGTGCAAGGGCATCCATGAGGGAAAGACATAGACAGTCCCCCACCTTTGCTACAGGAAAGATGAGCCCCACTGCTTACATCAACGTCTGCAACCAGCTAAACCTCCCCTCTCTCACACATATGTATTGAATTCCAGAAATCAAGCATCCAGAACTCCTGAATTTGCACTGAAAAAAAACCTAAGGATAAGAGTGCTTTCTAGTGGTTCTCAGAAGAAGATACCAAGCTCTCTGCCAGTGGGTCAATTCTGACTCATAGTGACTGTGATAGTTAAGATTGTGTGTCAACTTGGCTGCGCCATGATTCTCGGTGTTTATATGTGATCACTCCCATGATGGAGTTTTCTGTGAGTCGCGAATCAGTTGAAAGGAGTTTCCTTGGGGGTGTGGCCTGCATCTGAATAAAAGCAGACGTTCTGGCTTCTTGCTCCCTCTGGATCCTGCAGCTGCCTCCTATTAGTCTGTGTGTATATATATATACATATATATATATTACTGGTTTTGCTTCTCTAGAGAACCCAGCTTAAGACAGTGACCCTGCGGGGCTGAATGGAGCTGTACCATGGGTCTCCCGGGGCTATGAGTCTTTGAGGAGGTGGGCTGCTGCATCTTTCTTCCGTGGAACGGCTGGCGGTTTGGTCCCTGGCTTTTTCAGTTTGCAGCTGGGCCATTCACCACTGTGCCACAAGGGTACCCAATCAGAAATTTTTCCACAAAAACCAGAATACAAAATTTAAAGTAAAAAAAAAAAAGTTAACAAAATGACCCAAGTTCAACAAAAAATAGTAAAACATACAAAATCACAAGAGAAGAAGGACCAATCAAAAGCAAGACATGAAGACAAAATTTCTCCTATGGAGACCAGACTAATGCAAAGAAGTGATAATTTTCAGACTATTGTGTTGTATCTGGAGCCCTGGTGGCATAGTAGTTAAGAGCTGGGCTGCTAACCAAAAGGTTGGCAGTTCAAATTCACCAACCACTCCTTGGAAACCCTATGGGGCAGTTATACTCTGTCCTTAGGGTCACTATTAGTCAGAATAGACTTGATGGCAAAAAGTTTGGGGTTTTTTGTGCTAAATATGTTTAAAGAAAGCAAAAACCACACAGAAAAATTAGTGGAGATCAAGAAATAAATGGAGGAATAAAATGAGATACTCAACAAGGAAACTGAAAACAGAAAAAAACTAAAAGAACTACTAGAACTGAAGAACAAAGCAACTGAATTAGAAAAATAAAAGTCAAACAGACAGAAGATAGAATAAATGAACTAGAAGAAAAAAATAACTGAACTTATCAAATCTCAAGAGAAACAAGAGAAAGAACAAAGAAAAGCCATCAAATGCAAAAGGAAATATGGAACTCAATTAAGAAATCTAACATTAGAATTATTGGAATCCCACAGCACCATGAAAACAATAATGATACAGAAACAACTTTCCAAGAGATAATCATGAAAATTCCCAGACCTGAACAGAGAACCAAGCATGCAAATACATGCAGACTCACTAACCCCAATCAGAAGAGACACAAAAAGATCAACTCCATGCACTATCTTAATAAAATTCTTGAAAACCAAAGACAAGGAGAGAATTTTGAAAGCAGTAAGAGAAAAATGCGATATAAAATACCAAGGGTCTTTCATAAGAAATAGTACAGGTTTCTCCCCAGGAACTCTACAGACCATAAGACAATGGAGCAACATATACAAAATAATGAACAAAACCAATTGCTAACCAAGAATTCTTTACCCAGCAAAGTTGTCATTCAAGAACAAGAGAAAAATCAAGACATTCCCAAACAAACAGAGGTTGTTTGCCACTTGCAGACCAAATGGAAAGGTAAGAGAATTAAATAAATGCTCATATCTATACACAGGTGTAAATAAACAAATAAATAAATGAGAGAGAGAGATCTCCAACAACCCAGGCAGTCATTAGGACCAAGTATATGATATTTTCAGGGAATAAACTCTATAATTAAACCCCACAAACAATACACATCAAGCTTGTAAGAAATAAGCACAAAGTAAACTTATAAAATATATATTGTATATTGATGTTAATGGAGACATACCAACAGAAATGGGGGAGGGAGGAACACATCAGGAATAGATTTATTATGTTAAGGTTGTATGTTAACATAGATTTATTATGCTAAGTTTGAACTATTATTCATATGTTAAAATTGTTGCAATTATTGATTGTGTAATGGAATATATGTGGTAACCCCTAAGAAAAAAACATTCAGAAGAAAAGAAGGAAGAAAGCAAAAAGGCTCATCATAAGAAAGTCCAAATACAAACAAACCAGAAAAATAAGAACAAAAAACCAAGAAAATATGAAACACTGAAAAAACAAATAGCAAAATGAGTAAGGTAGACACTGTGTTTTCAGTAATAAGCTTAAATGCAAATGGTCTAAACACCCCATGCAAAAGGCAGAAAGTGGTAGAATGGATAAAAAAATAATGATCCATCCTTTTGCTGTCTGTAAGAAACACATCTTAGACATAAGGGCACAAGCAGACTGAAAATAAAAGGATGGAGAAAAATATTCCATGAAACCTGTAAACAAAAAAGAGCAGGAGTGGCCATTCTGATATCAGATAAAATAGACTTTAAAATCAATTACAAGAGATAAAGAAGAACATTACCTAATAATGAAAGAGTCAGTCTAGCAAGAAGACATAACAATTTAAATATATATGCACCTAACAGTAATGCATCAAAATACATGAAATAAATACTGACTAATATGAAAGGAGAAATAGACAACTCCACAATAATAGTAGGGGATTTCAATACAGTGCTTTCAATTATAAACAGAACATCTAAAAGAAGATCACTAAGGACACTGAGAACTTAAATAAAACCATAATCCAATTGGACCTAACAGACATATATAGAACACTTCACCCAGCATCAGAAAAATACACATTCTTCTCCAGTGCATATGGATCATTTTCCAGAAGAGATGATATGCTAGAATACAGAAAAAGTCTCAACAAATTTAAAAAGACTGAAATCATACACAGCATCTTCTCTGACCACAATGGTATGATGCTAGAAAGCAACAACAGGAAAAATAAATAAATACATGGAAACTAAATACTACACTACTAAAAAACTACTGGGTCATAGAAGAACTCAAAAGTATAAATAAAAAATTCCTAGAATCAAACGAAAATGAAAACACAATGGTAAATACATAGACCAGTGGAATAGAATTGAGAACTCAGGATTAAACCCAACCATCTATGGACCCCTGCTGGCATAGTGGTTAAGAGCTTGGCTGCTAACCAAAAGGCTGGCAGTTCGGATCTACAGCTGCTCCTTGGAAACCCTATGGGGGCAGTTCTACTCTGTCCTGTAGGGTCGCTATGAGTTGGAACCAACTTGACAGCAATGGATTTTTTTGGGTATCTATGGACAACTGATTTTTGACAAGGTGTCAAAGTCTATTCAGTGGGGCAGAAATAGTCTTTTTAATAAATGGCACTGGCAAAACTGGATATCCACCTGCAGAAAAATGAAACAGGACCCATACCTCACACCATACACAAAAACTAACTCAAAATGGATCAGAGACCTAAATGTTAAACTTAAAATCATAAAATTCCTGGAAGAAAACATAGAGAGACTTAATCTTTTGCAAAAATAGGATAACAAATGTTGCAAAACAAATGAACAAATAGAAGAAGACAAAATAGATCAATGCAACCTCATAAAAATTAAATATTTATGCTCATCCAATAATTTCTTCAAAAGAGTAAATAGACAATCTACTGACTGAGAAAAAATCTTCAGAAACAACTTATCTGATAAGGGTCTAATCTCTAAAATCTATAGAAAACTGCAACAACTTAATAACAAAAAGACAAACAACTCAATCAAAAAATGGGCAAAGGCCATGAACAGAGCCTTCACCAAAGAGGACATCCAAGCAGCCGACAAACATATGAAAAGATGTTCACGATCACCAGCCATTAGAGAGATGCAAATCAAAACTACAATGAGATACTGTTTTACCCTGGCTAAAATGGTACTGATAAAAAAAAGATAACAACAAATGTTGGTGAGGATGTAGGGATATTGGTACACTTATCCATTGCTAGTGGGACTGTAAAATGTTACAACCATTGCAGAAATCAGTATGGCACTTTCTCAAAAAAACTAGAACTGGAACTACCCTATGATCTAGCAATCTTACTCCTAGGTATATAGCCTAGAGAACTAAAAATAATGACACTACCAGACATATGCCCATCTATGTTCATTGCTGCTTTATTCACAATAGCAAATAAATTGAAACAACCAAAGCGCCCATCAACAGATGAATGAATCAGCAAATTGTGGTACATACATACAATGGAATACTACACAACCATAAAGATCAATGATAAGTCTGTGAAACATGATAACATGGATGGACATAGAGGGCATAATGTTAAGTGAAATAAGTCAAGCATATAAGGACAAATATTGAATGATCTCTCTCTTATAAGAATACAAGAATAGATAAATACAGAGAGATCAGTGGTCGTTGGTGGTTACCAGAAGGAGGAGGGAAGAGGGGAAGGTATGCTTTAGACCACAGAGACTTATTTTTGGTGATTGGAAAAGTGGCACTGAATGTGGATGTAGTGAGCACAGCACAACCAAAGTAAAAACAAGTGTTTGAGCACACGTTGGATGCATATAGGCAAATTAGTATACGGATAGGTACAGGTATGTACATAGGTGAGAACAGGTAGAAGTATCTATAAACCCGTTGCCATCGAGTCAATTCCAACTCATAGTGATGGAATGTGTAAATACAAATATGTGGGTGCAGACATATATATTCATTGAAAACACAAATATGGATACTCCTCAGACATAACCAAACACCTTCCAAGATTAGTTTTCTGGGTTTGAAGGCTTAGGACCATATTCTCATGGGACAACTCAGTCAACTGGCATAACATAGTTCACAAAAACCATGATTTGCAACCTAGTGAAGTGTGTAGCTTCTGGGGTCTTAAAAGCTTGTGAGCAGCCATCTAAGAAACAACTATGAGTCTCTGTTCACCAGGAGCAAAACACTAATAAGGTATCCAAAAGCTGAGAGAAAAAACAAGTTTACACAAGCCACAACCTCATCCACATTTAGACCAAAAGAACTAAATGGTGCCTGGCTACTAGCACTGACCGTTCTGACCATGGTCACAATAGTTGGTCCCTGATAGAATGGGAACAAAATCTGGAGCACAATTCAAATTCCTAATTAAAAAAAAAAAAGAAAAGGCCAGATAAACTAGAACAGTATGAAACAGAAGACTCCCTGAGACTATCACCTTGAGACACTCTTTAAACCTAGAACTGAGCCTATCCCCTGAGATCACCTTTTAGTGAAATAGCAGGGTGGGACACAAAATAAAGGATATTACCCATAAGATCAGAGCCCTACTTAAAAATCATCAGTATAAGACTAAATTTCCAATCTTTCAGTTAGCAGCCAAGTGCTTAACCATTTTTGCTACCCAGGGACTCCAAAGACACAATGAAAAGCCTTGGGAACAAGAAGGCACCACTGATTCACCAGAATGTAGAAGAGAGTAGTAGGAATAAGCCCAGTTATCAGACCATTACCATGCTGAAAGCTGCCAATAGCAAGCAAAAATGAAGACAGAGCCTATATCCCAAAATAAAATGTCCTTCCCCCTATGTAGGGCACTCACATATTTGCATTAGGACCTCTGCAGACCTCCTGGTGGTGAAGTCGTTAAGAGCTCAGGCTACTAACCAAAAGGTCGGCAGTTCGAATCCACCAGGCACTCCTTGGAAACCCTACGGGCAGTTCTACTCTGTCCTATAGGGTTGCTGTGAGTCGGAACTGACTCGATGGCAACAAGGTTTTTTTTTGGTTTATATATATATATATATACATATATATATATAAACAAAACATTTGAACATTTTTTACATGTAAAGGTCGGTGGCATTAATTATGTTTACCATGTTGTGCAGCCATGACCACTATCTATTTCCAAATTTTTCCATTACCCTTAAGTACTACCTAAGCAATAACTCTGTCTTTCCCCTTCTCTCCCACTCCTGGTAACCACCAATAAAGTTTGGTCTCTATACGTTTGCCTTTTCTAGATATTTCATATAAATGGAATCATACAATGTTTGTCCTTTTGTGTCTGACTTATTTTACTCAGCATGTTTTCAAGGTCTATCTGCGTCCTAAAATGTATCAGGACTTCATTTAGTTTTATGGCTGAGTAATATTTCATTGTGGATATGTACCACATTTTTGCTTATCCATTTATCTATTGATGGAAATTTGGCTTGTTTCCACCTTTTGGCTATTGTGAACAGTGCTGCAATGAACATTGGTGTACATGTATCTATTTGTTTTCCTGTCTTCAGTTCTTTTCTGTATATACCTAGGAGTGGAATCACCATATCATATGGTAATTTTATATTTCACCTTTTGAGGAATTGCCAAGCTTTTTTTCCACAGTGGCTGTTCACTCTTCCTCAAACTGTAAAATTTTTACCCACACTCCAGTTACCAGTTGCTGTCAAGTCAATTTTGACTCACAACCACCCTGTGCATGTCAGAGTAGAACTGTGCTCCATAGGGTTTTCAGTGGCTGATTTTTTGGAAGTAGATTTCCAGGCATTTCTTCCAAGGCACCTCTGGATGGACTCAAACCCCCAACTTTTTGTTTAGTACTGAGCGCATTAACCATTTGCACCACCTGGGAATACCACTAACATGCACTTTTGACGAGCCCTCTCCTTATGCTTTCTGGAACATTAGGCTCAGTAAATCTGAACTTGACCAGACAGACACCAATCAAATAAATACATAATACTTATTTTTATGCCAACGTAATCAGTATTATCCTTCTTTGAAGCTGACGGCTAATATCATGTTTGAAGTCATTTAGTTTGGGGTACGAGAAGAATTGTAACACTATTTTAGTCAGGGTTATTTAGACTGTTTTTTACTTCAAAGATAATCAGTGTATGCAGTGCAGGTGACTAAATTACCAATATTAGTTGCTAAAAATCACACACTGCATTTTATGATCCCCTGAAAATGAAAAACGCACGGGCGTGTGAATGTAGCAAACTCACACTTCATCATTTCCATCAGCTAAGCTTTGGCTGCAGAGGTTTTTCCTAGGCATATTGGTGGAGTTTTAACTTTCTACTCCAGGATATTGATTTAACAAAGAGAAAGAGAAGCTGGCATTTTTTGTTAGCTCTTTCAAATTAAAGACTGATCACTTATGGTGTGATCCCCCTGAGCCAGTGTGTCTGGACTTGTTTATATAAGCAAATCCATTGTCAGAGGAAGGCAGCATCATTTTTAGGACACAGTCTACTGTTTTGTTAATACAGTTACCCCTCCCATATCTACACAATCAAAAAAAGTGAAAAAGGTAGATAATAACTGAAGTTCAAGAATGTATTATTAAAAACAAAGGACTTTTACCTAAGTTGTACAAAAGATTGTATCATTGATCAGCTCCACTTAAATGTTTGCCAAACTTTACTTGGCCTATTCTAATTTAAACTCAATGTACTTTTAATAATACATAACAATACGAAGATTTAAAATGAAAATTGCAGTGAATTACCATGAAAAAATGATTGTACTAAGGTGTAAATCATGCTAATACTTACGTTGTTTTGTTTTTTTGTTTTGTTTTTTTTCTACAATTTTTTTTCTGGAGTTAAGCTTATATTTAATAAAGATTCAGAGAAAAAAACTTAAAAAAATACACAATATGGAATAGACAGATGTCTTAAAAATCGATTTGAATTGGCTGAGTGATTCCCATTTGTTATACAAATGACCACTGCTTTTTATTTTCTTTGGGTTAAAACGAAAAATAAGCTGGAAATGAACAATAGCTCACTATTTACAAAGAAGTGTTATCATGACAGCAAGAAACCAAGACAAGTAATAAAATATAATACTGTTTAATGTCACTGTTCTGGAAAAAAAAGAAAGATAAGCCACACTGGAATTTTTGCTCCTTGCTTGTGCATATCATGTAATATCACACAATAAGGAACCCGCTCTGAATGCAGTAAGAGATAAAATCCATTTGAATCTATCTATTGTTGTAGGCAAATAAGCCAATGAAACTTTTTTTAAAATTCTTCTTCCCCATACAAAAATTTATACATACATTGCTATGTGACTCTAACTACTCTCCCCATATTGTGACAGCACACTCCCCCTTTTCACATCTGATTCCCCATGTCCATTCAACCAGCTCCTAACCCTTTCTGCCTTCCCATCTCACCTCTGGTCACAAGCTGCCTGTTTAGTCTCTTGCATCTACTTGAGCTAAGATGCACACTCCTCACGAGTATCATTTTATGTCCCACAGTGCAGTCCAATCCCTGTCTGAAGAGTTGGCCTGGGAAATAGTTTTAGTTCTGGGCTGATAGAGAATCCAGGGGCCATGCTTTCTGGGGTCCCTCCAGTCTCAGTCAGACCATTATGTCTGGTCTTCTTACTAGAATTTGAGTTCTGCACCCCCCCTTTCTCCTGCTCCAGCTGGGACTCTCTGCTGTGTTCCCTGTCAGGGAGGTCATTGGTGGTAGCCAGGCACTGTCTAGTTCTTCTGGTCTCAGGCTGATGAAGTCTCCGGTTTATGTGGCCCATTCTGTCTGTTGGGCTACTACTTTCCTTGTGTCATTGGTGTTCTTCATTCTCCTTTACTCCAAGTGACTGGGATCAATTGATGCATCTTAGATGGCCACTTGCAAGATTTTAAGACCCCAGATGCCACTCACCAAAGTAGGATGCGGAACATTTTCTTAATAAGCTTTGTTACGCCAATTGACCTAGATGTCCCCTGAAAGCATGGTCCCCAGACCAGTACCCTGGCTACTCTGTCCCTCAGAGTGTTGGATTGTATTCAGGAAACTTCTTAGCTTTGGTTTAGTTCAGTTGTGCTGACTTCCCCTGTAGTGTGTGTGTCCTTCCCTTCACCTAAGGTAATTCTTATCTACTATCTAGTTAGTAAGTAACCCTCACCCTCCCTCCCCACCATCGTAACCATGAAAGAATGTTTTCTTCTGTGTTTAAACCTTTTCTTGAGTTCTTATAATCGTGATCTTATACAATATTTGTCATTCTGTAACTGACTAAATTCACTCAGCATAATGACCTCCAGCTTCCTCCATGTTATAAGTTGTTTCACCACTTCATTGGTGTTCTTTATTGTTGCGTAGTATTCCATTGTGTGGATATACCATAATTTGTTTATCCATTAGTCCGTTGATGGACACCTAGGTTGTTTCCATCTTTTTGCTATTGTGAACAGTGCTGCAACGAACATGGGTGTGCATATATCTATTCGTGTGACGGCTCTTGTTTCTCTAGGATATATTCCAAGGAGTCTGATAGCTGGATCGTATGGTACTTCTATTTCTAGCTTTTTAAGGACGCACCAAATCTATTTCAAAGTGGTTGTACCATTTTACATTCCAACCAACAGTGTATAAGTGTTCCAGTCAAGCCACAACCTCTCCAGCATTGACTATTCTGTGTGTTTTGGATTAATGCTATCCTTCTTGGGCTGAGATGATATCTCATTGTAGTTTTGACCTGCATTTCTCTAGTGGCTAATGATCGTGAGCATTTCTTCATGTGTCTGTTAGCCAACTGAATACCTTCTTTGGCAAAGTGCCTGTTTATATCCTTTGCCCATTTTTTAATTGGGTTATTTGTATTTTTGTTGTCGAGGTTTTGCAGTATCTTGTAGATTTTAGAGATTAGACGCTGATCAGATTGTCATAGCCAAAATTTTTTTCGCAGTCTGTAGGTTGTCTTTTGACTCTTTTGGTGAAGTCTTTTGACGAGCATAAGTGTTTGATTTTTTAGGAGCTCCTAGTTATCTAGCCTCTCTTCTAGTGCTTATGCATTGTTACTTATGGTTCGTATTGTGTTTATGCCATGTATTCGGGCTCCTAGCATTGTCCCTATTTTTTCCTCCATGATCTTTATCGTTTTCAACTTTATATTTATGTCTTTGATCCATTGTTAGTTAGTTTTTGTGCATGGTGTGAGGTATGGGTCTTGTTTCAGTTTTTTGCAGATGGCTATCCAGTTATGCCAGCACTATTTGTTAAAGAGACTGTCTTTTCCCCAGTTAACGGACTTTAGGCCTTTGTCAAATATCATCTGCTAATAGGTGGATAAATTTATGTCTGGATTCTGTTCCATTGGTCTATGTATCTGTTGTTGTACCAGCAGTAGGCTGTTTTGACTACCACGGCAGTATAATAGGTTCAAAAATAAGGTAGTGTGAGGCATCCCACTTTGTTCTTCTTGAGTAATGCGTTACTTATTCAGGGCCTCTTCCCTTTCTATATGAAGTTGGTGATTTGTCTCTCCATCTCATTAAAAAATGCCAGTAGAGCTTCCTTAGAAAGCTAGAAACAGAAATACCATACGATCCAGGAATCCCACTCCTAGGAATATATGCTACAGAAATAAGAGTCATCACTCGAATAGACATATGCACACCTATGTTCGTGGCAGAATTGTTCACAATAGCAAAAAGATAGAAACAACCTAGATGCCCAGCAACAGACGAATGGATAAACAAACTATGATACATACACACAATGGAGTACTATGCAACGAGAAAGAACAATGATGAATCTATGAAGCATCTCATAACATGGATGAAACTAGAGGATATTATGTTGAGTGAAATAAGTAAATCACAAAAGGAGAAATATTGTATGAGACCTCTATTTTAAAAACCCATGAAAAAGTTTAAACACAAATAGTAACAATCTTTGCTGGTTACGAGGGATGGGAGGGGTTGAGGGGAAACACTAAATAGGCAATAGATAAGTGGTATCTTTAGTGAAGGGTGAGACAGTACACAATACTGGGGAAACCAGCACAACTTGTACAAGGAAAGGTCATGGAAGCCCCATAGACACATCCAAACTCCCTGAGGGACTGAATTGCTGGGGGAAGGCTGTGGGGACCATGGTCTCGGGGAACATCTAGCTCAGCTGGCATAACACAGTTTATAAAAACAATGTTCTACATTCTACCTTGGTGAGTAGCATCCGGGTCTTAAAAGCCTGAGAGCAGCCATCTAATATCCTCCACTGCTCTCATCTCTTCAGGAGCAAGGGAGAATGAAGAGAACAGGATACAAGGAAAAGATTAATCCAAAGGACTAATAGACCACAGCTACCAAGGCCTCCACCAGACTGAGTCCAGTACAGCTAGATGGCGCCCAGCTACCACCACTGACTGCTCTGACCAGGATCACAACAGAGGGTTCTGGACTGAGCTGGAGAAGGAAGTAGAACAAAATTCTAATGCACACAAAAAAAGACCAGATTTACTGGCCTAAAGGAGACTGGAGAAACCCTGAGAGTATGGCACCCAGACACCCTTTTAGCTCAGTGGTAAAGTCACTTCTGAGGTTCACCATTCAGTCGGGTATTGGACAGCCCCATAAAACAAAACTGGATTAATGAGGCAAAGCAGTCCAGGAACAAGGGCTAGAAGGCAGAAGGGGATAGGGAACCCAAGGTTGAGTAAGGACAGTGTTGATGCGTAGTGGTTGTTAACCATTGTCATAGAGCAACATGTGTACTAACTGTTTAATGAGAAACTATTTTGTTCTGTAAACCTTCACCTAAAGTGAGAATAGCAGCACAACTGGAAGAGCGTAGTCAAGGTCACTGAACTGCGCATGAAGAAATTTTTGAAATGGTGTATCTTTGGCTATGTATATTTTCACCAAAAAAAAGAAAAAGGTCGAGAAGGGAGAGGGTTGACATGTCGTGGCGTGGTCAACCAATATCATAAAACAATATGTGTACTGCTGTTT
>NW_004444051.1:3731864-3756650 GCF_000243295.1 Trichechus manatus latirostris
ATTTTGTCAGAGATTAATATTGCCACTCCTGCTCTTTTTTGAGTGTTGTTTGCTTGATATATTTTTTTCCATCCATTGAGTTTTAGTTTGTTTGTGTCTTTAAGTCTAAGGTGTGTCTCTTGTAGGCAGCATATAGACAGATTGTGTTTTTTAATCCAATCTGCCACTCTCTGTCTCTTTATTGGTGCATTTAGTCCAGTTACATTAAGTGTAATTATTGATAGGTATGAGTTTAGTGCTGTCATTTTGATGCCTTTTTTTGTATGTTGTTCACAGTTTCTTTGTTCCACTTAATTTTCTGTGCTGAGTCTTTTTTTCCTTATGTATTTTCTTTTCATCTTTTTCATTGTTGATTTTATGTTTGCTGAGTCTATGTTTTTCCAGTTTTTTATTTGACTTGTATGATTGGTAGTTTCCTTTGTGGTTACCTTAGTATTTACCCCTATTTTTCTATGTTTACACCAGTCTTTTATTTCTTTGTATCACCTTGGCATCCTCTCCATATGAAAAATCTATGTTTACATTTTTTAAGTCCCTATTTTTTGTTATAATGTTGTCATCTTTTACACGTTGACATCTGTTTCCGTATTATCAGTGTTTTAGCTTTGATTTACTTTCGTGACTTCCCTATCTGGGTTGATATCTGGTTGCTCTGTCCTGTGTTCTAGTCTTGGTTTGTCATCTGATGTTACCGATTTTCTAACCAGACGACTCCCTTTAGTATTTCTTGTAATTTGGGTTTGGTTTTTGCAAATTCCCTAAACTTCTGTTTATCTGGAAATGCCATAATTTTGCCATCATATTTGAGAGACAGTCTTGCTAGATATATAATTCTTAGCTGGCATTTTTTTTTTCCTTCAAGGCTTTATATATGTCTTTATATATTGCCTTCTTGCTTGCATGGTTTCTGCTGAGTTGTCTGAGCTTATTCTTATTGACTCTCCTTTGTAGATGACTTGGTGTTTATCCCTAGCCGCTCTTAAAATTCTCGCTTTATCTTTGGTTTTGGCAAGTTTGATTATAATATGTCTTAGTGACTTTCTTTTGGGATCTACCTTATGTAGGATTCGATGAGCATCTTGGATAGATATCTTGTCATCTTTCCTGATATCAGGGAAGTTTTCTGCCAACAAATCTTCAACAATTCTCTCTGTATTTTCTGTTATCCTTGTTCTGGTATTCCAGTCACTGGTAGGTTATTCCTCTTGATAGAGTCCCACATAATTCCCAGGGTTTCTTCATTTTTTAATCTTTTTATCTGATTTTTCCTCAAATAAGTTGGTGTCAAGTGCTTTGTCTGCAGTCTCACTAATTCTGAATTCCATTGCCTCGATTCTGCTCCTCTGACTTTCTATTGAGTTGCCTAATTCTGAGATTTTATTGTTAGTCTTCTGGATTTCTGATTGCTGTCTCTATGGATTCTTGCAGCCTGTTAAATTTGTCATTATGCTCTTCTTTAATCTTTTAGTTTCCTCTGTTTTGTGTTCTGCATTTTGTTTAATTTCCTTCCTAATTTCTTGAAGAGTTCTGTATATTAATCTTTTCTATTCTGCCTCTGGTAATTCTAAGAAATTTTCCTCCTCTGGAAAATTTCTATATTCGTTATTTTGGGAGCTTGCTGAAGCCATCATGGATTGCCTCTTTATGTGATTTGATATTGACTGTTGTCTCTGAGCCATCAAGAAGTTATTATATTTATTTATTTTATGTTTGCTTACTGTGTCCTAGCTTCTTGTTTTGTTTTGATATGCCCAAATAGGCTGCTTGTATGAGCTAGTTTGATTATTGGCACCTTTGAACCGCTAATGTCCTGTCACCAGATGGTTAGATCTGTTACTAGGTAAGTGAGCTCAGGAGTCCGCCCACTCCTCCTGTGTGGATTCAGCTCAGGTGCCCAGGTAGAGAGCCACCAAGTGTGTGGGGTAGGATCTCACTTACAGTCCTAGACAGGCATAGGTGATTGGTGTAGGCACAGGCATCTGGCTGCAGCAGGGAGACACACTCTGAGCAATGCAGGGGGCTGACTGCCACCCCTGAGAGTCCAGGAGGAAGGCTTGTCCCTGTTCCATAGAACGTAGAGGTGGGTGGATTTTGTAGCCAGACTATGAGCAGCTCATGCTGTTGGCTGTAAGAACAGGGGGACACCTCTTATTCACGGGCCCCTATCACAGGTGGCTAGGTGACATGGGTGGATCCACCAGTTCTCAGGCCCCTGATATGGGGAGGTGAAGACCCTGTGTAATGGGCAGAGCAGTGTCAAATGTCAAGATCCTGCCTCTTCACAACTGAAACAGTTGAAGTTAGATTTCCGGTATATACCCTGCTGTACTGTAATAATGAGGGCCTATGCTGCTGAGATGGGCTCATACAAGTCTATGCAGCAGGAAAGTCACTCAAAGTCCATGGATCCCTTATGCCTGTGCTTACGCAGAGGAGCTGTGCCTACCCTGGATTCCTGGCTTAGGGGAGTTGGCAGTTTATTCTTTCCCGTTTAATTTGTTCACTCTTCAAGGCAGGGAGAATGGCTCTGGGCATGTGATGGATCCTACTTCCAGCCCAGGGGACTTGGCAATTGCTGAAGCTGGTCCAGGACCCAATGCAGAGCAGGGAGCAGGGAGGTAAACGGGAGAGATGTTTTTCTCTAAGGGTGGTGTTTCTGACCTGTGTGGTTAGCTGTACGCAAGTACTTATCTTTCATTGAGGACTGCTTCTCATTGGTTCTGCATGGCCGAGTAGACTCTCAGCAGCTGGGTCTCTCCCAGTGCAGAATATGCCTCCTGAGCTGATCAGGCCTGAAAGGCTCAGGCTTCTGCTGGGTCATGTCTGGCAACTCCTCGCTGATTCTTAAAACCATCTCTGCCTTCCCCTGCCACTCAGTCTGGTTCTTCAACTCTCCCTTTGATGTTCAGGGCTCCCAGATTGCCATATGTACTCAATTCACTTGTTTTTTTCAGTTCCTTGTTGTAACAGGGTCCACCGGAAGCATCTGACTACTTGGCCATCTTGGCCCTGCCTCCCAATGAACCTTTATAGTACCCTCTCATCAAGGTGGTACAGGAATAAGAGTATAATAAGAGCATGTTGATACCGATGCCACATCATTTTTGTCGGCTTGCATGAATTGGAGATAAAAAACAACAAACTATTTAATAAATGTATTTTAACAATGTAGTATTTTTATATCCTAAGCCTCTTAAGCCAGATCATCCCAGCACAATCCAAATAGGAATTAGTTGGCAGCTATTCTGTGAATTTTGATTTCACAAAAAGCTGATCTGGATTAATGGAGATAAAAAGTGGATTTTCCCTAAGAGAACTGAAGTGTAGATAAATTTATGAAGACAGTTACCTTCCCCGTCTTTGGTGCCAGTGAGGCTGTCTATTGTGGAAGGCTGACTGCCTTCAGCATGTCTTGGCATTAACATTCATATCATGGTGCTTATCATCCCTGTGGCCTCAAGTAAGTCTCCTGTCCTCTTTGAGACTCAGATTCCTCCTAAAGGAGGTAATGGCTCCTACATGAAAAGAAAGATTGTTCTGAAGCTCATACTTGGCATATTATATTATTTGATAAATTAATTTATTAACAGCACAGAATGTCTAGAACCTAGTAGCAAGTAGGCATCAGAGAACTAAAGTAAGTAAATAGATTTTTTTTTCTTCCAGCTGCTGTCACGTAGATTTCGACTCATGGCAACTCCATGTGTGTTAGAGTATAACTGTGCTCCATACTGTTTTCAGTGGCTGATTTTTCAGAAGTAGATCATCAGGCTTTTTTTCTGGGTGGTCTCGTAACTCCAACCTTGCATCATCCAGGAACTTTAACTAGATAGATACACGGATGGATGGATGGATGGACGGATGGATGGATGGATGGATGGGTGGATGGATGGATAGATAAAGAACGGAACCCAGTAACTGTAGTGTTTTTGTTATTGAAATTTAAAATATTTAATTCAATTTGGAAGTTCAGCTGTAAATTATATACACTATTCAAGGGCATTATTTTATTAATTCATACACGTATTCTTTTCCATCTCCATTTACCTACTTTTTAAAGTTTGCATGTATTCAATGTCCTTCAAGGAAAGCAAACTATATTTCAGAAAAGATGTTATATGTTAAAAGAAGCCATCTTCATTTTTCAGTGAAACAATGATCTTTTACTAGTTATAATTGTTCATTGGTTTGAGGGTTGGTGGGCAAAGCTGCCCAGTGCAAAGTGTGGCTTAGAGTGAGCTAGCATTTGTGCAGTTTAACTTCTCAAGACATTTTTTTTCTTATGACTTTATGATGAGAGGGACTAGCTGAATGTCAGTAACCTATGTGGCATCTAGTCAGGCTGTATAAACAACCAAGTTATGCATACTTATGTTTACACTTTAAAACACATTAAAAACTGACATTTGTATCAGTGTTCTCTCTCCTCTTCCATTTCCTTTGCAGCCACTTTCCCATATCTCAAAATCAGAACACAACAATGCTGTCCCTTATCACTTCTCCAAGGAATAGCCAATAAACACATTTGAGTGATGGCAACTTCAGCTCACACTCAGTAAGTGGAATTTACCAACCAAAGTGGCCTTTTAAACTTGGACATGATCCTTACTGCCATCCACAACACAGTCAAATGGTCTCTTGAGCAAGAAGCCAGGGGATATTTGCTTTTCATTGTGTCGTTCTTCTTCCAGTGAAAAAGTGTAACTCCAAGGCCTTGCTCCATCTACTTTGCACTGGCCCACTCTGACAGTATCTTATTTGGATCATAAATATTTATCTGTTAAAGATGTGTATTCTTCTCAACACAACATAACGAGTAGACTGGGCAAGACAAACAGCCCCTCTAACTGTAATTGAAATTACTGGAAGGATAAGGAAGTAACCAGAGTAATTTGCAATGAAAAAGAAGGACACATGGGATTTGTCTCAGTCTTTGACTGATTTTTACTACTGCTCAATACATCTTTTCTGAAAGCAAGGTAAGTTTTTGTTTAGATGGTGGAAGCATTCAGGAAATGCAAGTCCTTTCCCAGGACATGTGGGAAGCTTCTGAGTACAGACTTCACTCAGGAACTCAAGCAGATGCTACATCTTAAATATCTGCTTTTAGGCATTCTTAAAAATTTTATCAGTCTGTCTTGGATTTAAATGCCAAGATATTTCCTTTACATGTTGTTCAGGAAAACAAAATAAATTTTATGAACACAGGTTTGCTGTGTTTCTGATAATCAATGCAGCCCAAATATTTCCTACATGAAAAAAACACTGAAACTCACTCCTCTTCTGAAAGCAAGTCATTGGATAAATTTGCAGGATTAATGAAAGCATACTGTTCACCAGAAATTAATATTCGTTCAAAAATTTAAACCTTACAAACAAAAAAATAAACCTGTCCAAGAATTACTCTTCAGAATGCAGATATATGGCTTGCATCAACCATGTGATGTTCACTATCGCTTACACTGCATGTCAAAATCATTTTAAAAGTGAATTTTTTGTAGATGTCCTCCCTTGATAGAAAGCGTCACACATTAAAAAAAATCTGATTCCTACGTACATACAGAATATAATTCAAAACTATCATATAGTTCAAAACTAGAGTTCATGAATATAATTCATGAGCAGCATGTAAGAAATGTGTACTGTACAATGTATGTGGATAGTTTTAGAAATATCAATTTTATTGCAAGTTGTAAAAGAGAAAAACATATTCCAACCCATTTAAAAAAAACATTGCCTTTGAGTCAAGTCTAAGTCCTTGTGTGTTAGAGTAGAACTGTACTGCATAGAGTTTTCAATGCCTTATTTTTCAGAAGTAGAAAAATACTTATACTTCTTTCAGGCCTTTCTTTTGAGGCATTTCTGGATGGATTCAAACCTCCAACCTTTTGGTTAGCAGCTGAGTGTATTAACCATTTGCACCAGCTAGGGAATCCCTAAGACATTTAGTATACCATATGTATCTTTGGATATGGAAAGAAAGGTCTGATCAAAAATCTGTTTGATTTTATACAGCGTTGAAAAATTTCTTGATTGCTGGAGTTTTTAAAGGAAGCTGACAATTGGTCTGTATTCGGATTTAAGAATGCTGGGACAAGATGTTAAAGAATGATGCCATCTAGGATGTTCTGACGTGAACTACTGAAAGATTACTTAACACTCGGCAGGATATTCCTTCATACCCATAAAAACTAGTCTTAATAAATTACTAAGTAATTAAATTACTGATCAGTAATTAAATTACTGATGTAATAAATTACAATAATGTATATTAATGTATAATAATGTAATAATGTATAATAATGTAATGAATTACATCAGTGTCTTAAAATTTGTCACACTCTCTATGTTTAGAAAATCAGGCATATACCTTGAAAGTTGTGATTGCTTTGCCTGCATTTTTTCTACATTTATTTTACTACAGGAGTTTGCCTTTGCCAGGTCCTCTGGAACTAGATTTAGTGAATGAGCCTACATCATAAAAGGTACAACTTGCACATCTTCCAGTGTGGCATGGACATGTTGATCAACTAAAAACGCAACTGCAAAGGCATTCGGAGCCTTTTCAAAGATATTTAAAGACGATTTCCATTTAATCCATGTGGTGTCGTTGATGAGACTCCTGAGGAATCCCAGCAAAACAAACAAGAAAACCACAATGTAAAAATGAATCAGCTATTTTTATCTCCACAACAAATATTTATTTCTCTATAGCTCTATTCCCATGAATAAACTCTCGGCCACTTGCTCATACAAAGATTCTCTCTCTAAGTAGTGCTGCCTAGCACTTTAACTGAACCCAATGTTGCCCTTTTTGGTTTTCTTGTATTGCTGAACACACCCTATAAGATAATTGAATGCACACATTAATTCAGTGAAACTCATGCCCTTTAACTTCTTCTGTCACAACATTCACAACATGTTAAGTAACATGACATCTTTTCACTTTTAAAATGGTATTGCTTATTGGGAATCTCTTGCTAAACAGTATCTATACCCTTCATGTCCAGAGCATCATCTTTCTAGTTAATTTTAAAGTAAGTAAATAAAAGGAAAACTCAATGTTAACAAAAGGCTCTTCCAGGTGTATATCAAGTTTCTCTCTCTCTCTCTTTTATTTCCCCCCTCTCTGGGTACGTCATTTTAGAGACAAGAGGGAGGATCTGGCTAAAACGCAAGTCAACAGCCCTAGTTTTGACTGACACAAAGAAAGATTTGCCAAAGGGAATTCCTATTTTATCTAAAGTTAAGGCAAAGGAAGTTCCCCAAGTTTATCTGTCAATACTCTGATTTCAATTTCCTGTGTTTGTGTGTGTGTTTGCCATTTTGGCTCTGTAGTAGGCAGATATGCCCTCCCCCCAAAATACCTATATTCTATTCCACAAAACAGGTGAATATGTTAGATTACATGGCAAGGGAATTAAGGTTGCAAATGGAATTAAAGTTTTTCATCAGTTGACCCTGAGATGGGGAGATTATCCTGGAATATCTAGATGGGCTCAATATAATCACAACCAGTTCCACTGAGTGATTCTGACTCATGATGATCCCGTGTGTCAAAGTAGAACTGTGCTCCACAGGATTTTCAGTGGTTGGTTTTTCACAAGTAAATCACCAGGCCTGTCTTCTGAGACATCTCTGAGTGAGCTCAAACCTCCAACCTTTCAGTTAGCATCCAAATGGTTAACCGTTTGCACTACCATGTACTTAAAAGTTGAAGAAGGAGGCAGAAAAGGGGTCCGACTAATACAATACGAGAAGAACTTGGCCCACCATTGCTGGCTTTGAAGGAGGCATGAGCCAAGGAAAGCAGGTGACCTCTAGAAGCTTGGAAAGGCAAGGAAGTGGATTCTTCTCTAGAACTTCCAGAAAGGCATACAGCTATGATGACCTTTGATTTTAAACCCATGAAACCCCTTTCAGAGTTAGACCTCCAGAACTTTAAGATAATCAGTTTGTTATTTTAAGCCACCAAGTTTGTGGTAATTTATTACAGTAGCAACAAGAAACTAACCCAGATTTCCTGTGGTTCCATACTGTGATGTTATATAATTGTGTCCTACTCTAATGAAGCACGGGATGTCAGATTATGGTAGTGGTACCGTGGCAGGAATGGAGAGAGAGAGAGGAAGGGAAATACAGCGTTCATCTAGAAAGACTTCATGTCATTAAAGAAATGTCTTGTTGCAGTTTTTCTGCTCTTATACCCTTTTACAAGGAGCCCTGGTGGTGCAGTGGTTGAGTGCTCAGCTGCTAACTAAAATGTTGGCAGTTCAAACCCACTGGTCACTCTACGGCAGTCTGCTTCCATAAGGATTACAGCCTTGTAAACCCTATAGGGCAGTTCTACTCTGTCCTATAGGGTCGCTGTGAGTCAGAATTGACTTGTCGGCAATGGGTACACCCCTTTACAAGGTTCCTGGATGGCACAAGCAGTTTACAATCCGCTGCTAACCTAACGGTTGGTGGTTCAAACCCACTCAGTAGCACCATAGAGCAGTTCTACTCTATAACATGTGGGGTCACCATGAGCTGGAATTGACTTGACTGCAACAAGTTTGTTTTTTGGTTTTTAAGCCCTTTTACAATGTTAACTATGACAACAGATGGGCATCACACAAAATATTACCTACCTTTAGTTTAATCTAAAGCAATTAGATCCTGAATCCAAAGGTTTTATTTTAATAAGCTGATCTCATTGTAAAATAAAAAAGTGAATGCATTTCAATATTCCATTTTTCTAAAATAAGATTAAATGTCAACCCAATCTTTTTGTTTGTTGTAAATCCATCTACTGAATGTGTGTGTGTGTGTGTGAAAGAGAGACAAGAATCTGCACTTATATGCCCCAAGTTATTTCCTTGTAACTATCTCTCACTTTATGCATTAAATGCCTTTCCATTTTTGTTTTAAGCAATTTCTGAAAAAGTAGAGATCACTCTGTTTCTATTTTTGAGTTAACTGACTTTGTATAGGATTCTGCATATGATTTATTGCTTAGTTTAAAAATATGAAGTCTTAAGAGAGATGTTCTTAGCCTGGAGATTTTGCATTTTTAGTCACAGAAGTTCAGGATTATAGGATTGGAAGGGAATTCAGAGTTCACTAACTTCTCTTTATGTTGATATCTACATTAACGTTCTAGACAGATAATGCCTGTTTTTTTTTTTTCTTTGCCTTTTCCAGTTCTTCTGGGAAGACATGTTCATGGCACATTAAAATAATGTAAAGTTGTATTTTTAATCCATTACCATGAGTTACTTTATGTCTAACTTATGTCCCTCCTGATCCGTTTCAAATCTACTTCCCATTCTGATCTTAATAGTAATATGCAACAGTTCTACATCTTCTGAATCATCTTCCTTTTTATATTTGAAATGTTCTTAAATAATAACTCTCTTCCAACCATAGAATTGTCCTCTCCAGGCTTAATAGAGGTTAAAGTGTTTTCCAGAACTGTAAGAAAAATCCAACAATTATCAATTTTGTTGTTCTTCCTTGGATGCTCTCCATATGTCAGTTGTGGATACCAGAGAAGGTACTTTATCCTAATTCAGTTGTGATCATTAATGAATTATATGAAGACATTTCGGATGGTTTTATCAGTGTCATGGTCATATTTCTTATGACTGTATTAAATATTCATTTTTAATATATGGCCTCCATAGCCTGGTTTTCTAAACACAATTACAATCAGAATATATTTCTACCCAGAAATTCTATAATTTATTTGCCCTGCATAAATGGAGGAATGTAGTTATAGTTCAAACACTAGGTGACCAGGAGTCAAGAAACAAGTTCTACATAAGATCTTTCTCTTAGCTGGACCTCAGTTTATCCTGTAAAATTATTGTAGCTCATAGCCTTGAGATACTTAAACAAATTGCTAAAAAGTTATAATGGGAAAAATTGTATAAGGTAAAAGTAAGGCCTCTCAGGACTTCAGAATGCTCTACTGTTAAGTTTAGGATTAATAACTGTGGCTTGAAATAATTTAAGCTTTGCCCTTTTAACATTGTATTATTATTTTAATTTTTTTCTTCTTTTTATGTGTATCTTGCAATCTTTAGAGAGGGCGATGCAGTGATGGTTTTCAAACAATAGTTGATATTGGCTCCAGTTATCTCCCAGAACATAATTTCCTTCAAGGAAAGTTGTCTCTCTTAGCAATAACACTCACTTTTAGTGAGAAGACCTGAGGCTAAGTAGCAGTAATTGAAGAGGAATGAAATGTTTATAATTATTAAAATTTACTTCTGGCTTACATGATCTAATTAAATGTAGTTTGCACCTCTCCAACTATTTGACTCAAACATTTAGATTGTCAGAAATTATTCTGCTGACAATTAGAAACTCAATTGACCTAATGTAAACAAACAGAAAACTTGTATACCCTTCTCTGAATTGCAGAATCAAAATATAAAGAGAACATATGCACAAGTGAGTAAAAGAGCTTTCTCCCTTTGTCCAATGAAGACTGTATATCTTTTATTCTCTTCTAATACCTGATATATTAAGAGATTTTCTTTTTTTCTCAGAGTACGTTTGTCACAGAAAATTGGCCTATACAATATATTAACATCACAGTGATGAAGGAGCTACTGACAAATTCAGAAGAATTTGTTCCAGGAAATATAGTTGGGTAACTGAAAGATGTGATCATCTTTTCTTACTCCCAGTTTGCATGGAAATTGTCCCAGGAAAATTGGGTTCAGATGTAATGGTGCCTGTCAGAGTCATCCCATGAGAAGGAAGTATCCTCAGTGACACTTTGATACATGGGGACACATGGAGATGGATCGCTGTCAGACCTTGAACTTCAAATTAGTGGACAATGCCTCTGTGGAGATACCAACTAATTTTCTCCCTACAGGAATATTGTGCATCCTGACAGGCCAATAGCAGCCATTATTTTTAATTGGAGAGAAAAATGACACTGTTAGAGTGACATGCCACATATCCACAGCCCAACTTTGTGATGGGTAGGAAATTTGCTAGCAAAGTGGACTTCCGCTTTGCATTCAGTTCCTCTTCATACTGCTGGAAAGAGGTGAGGGGAAAAATGTCTACATGTCATTCATACAGTCAGTGAGAAGGAGACTGCTGCTTCTCAACAGAGGTAATTAGGTTGTCCCCTCTCAACCCTGGAATAGGGAGTAAAGGCTCCTTCTAGCTAACAGTGCCCTTTGTTCTGTTTTCAAGAGTCACAGACTGATATATGTTCCCAAAAAGGAGCTTTCCCCTCTGTGATTAAAGATTTATCACAGCAGGACACTAACAGTGGGACTAAGTGCCTCCAATTAGACACAACAGAGGGTTATAAGTGACTACAGGACAAGTATAAATATTTTAAAAGGGAGAAGCAGGTCAGAGCATAGAGGTTGCCAGTCTTTATATCTCCCCTAAGTCCGTTACGAAGGATATTGTTTATTGGTAAACACAAGCACTCACTAACCTTCTACTCTGTCAGCAAGCTTCTCATGGTATGTCTGTCTCTGTCAGTTAGAATGTGTCTTATGTATCAAATCTTTTGGTTTCCAGATCATCTTATTAATAAAGGAAGCCTTCTAAGATGGCAGAGGTAAATTCCCATGCTATAATATTTAATAGAGTTACTTATCAAGAAAAATTTGGCTTAATGTCCAGGCAAAGACAAGTTTCTTGAAGGTAGGGGCTGTGCATTCTATGGATTCCACTGAGTACGCAGTACCTAGGATAGACCAGAGTTTCAGATGTAGGTATGATGGCCATGTTAAATTCAGTCAATCTTAGTCCAAAAAAACAAAAAGAACCCTTATTTTTAGGCAAACACCATCTTTGCATTCTTCAAGGATACAAAAATAACATTAACAGAATAAAATGATTAGATAGTGTCTAAGGGGACGGGGGAGTATAGCATAACCTCTTAGAAAAGAACTAGCAATATAGTAATATTACATATTAGAGTTAGGGTATCACTATATTTATACGCTATAAAGTCAATTAAAAAAAAAACTCGTATTTTCAGTGGGAAATCCAGATGTTTCACACCCACATGCCAAAAGTCTTTGAATTGAATTTTACAGTTTAATTGAAACTGTGTAAATATCTCCGTCTAGCATGAGTCACAGGGTTTCATTATCCATAAACATGAGAAAAATATCCCTTAACTCTCAGAGATAGTCTACAGAATAATGGAGACAGTGTATGGGATCACAACTGGTACAGTGCCTGAAAAATAGGCTTTCAAAAACTACTTGTTTTCTCCCTGTCTTCCTTCTATTAGCACAGATCCGCTTGTTCTAATTGCTGGTTTATCATAGCCACTTTGTTATACAAATTGTTAATGTAATTAATCTCTTAACCTGCCCTTTAGCCCTTTGACTACCAAAAATCTAGCATGTCAGCTTATAAAAAGAAAAACAAAAGCAGTTGCCGTCAAGCTGATTCCAACTCATGGTGACTCCGTGTATATCAGAGTAGAACTGCGCTTTCACAGGTTTTCAATGGCTAATTTTTCTAAAGTAGATTGTGAGGTCTTCCTTTCGAGGTGCCTCTGGGGGACTTGAACCACCAACCTTTCAGTTATAAGCTGAGCATGTTAACCATTTGCACCACCCAGGGACTCCTGTCAGCTTATATATGATGTTATAGCTCAGTAGGTGTTTTTTCTATTTTCTTGACCTTTGTTTATAAATACTGGACCTAAATCAAACTGAAAAAACCCACTGCCATCGAGTCAATTCTGACTTATAGCAACCTTATAGGATAGTGTAGAACTGCCCCATAGGGTTCCCAAGGCTGTAAATCGTTACAGAAGCTGACTGTCACATCTTTCTTGGAGCAGCTGATGGGTTCAAACCACCAACTCTTCACCAGGGCTCCTCCATATTGGTCTAGCCATGACTAATCCAGATACAAAAATGCACATGTTAACAGTAATACTGAAAATTATAATAATAGCTCACATTTTGGGAAGATTGAGACTGTATTGGAATGGTTCATATACCTTAATAATCTTTACAACAACCCTGAATCAATCAGAGCCCTTGTTTATGATGATATTCTCACTACTGCCATCAGAAATCCTTTGCTGAAACAAAACTGGCCTTTTCAGTGTCCCTTGAATCAGCCTTGAGTTTCCTCAGCTCTTCATCTGTGTTCACAATGTTCTTCTTCATTTGGATGCCCTCTATCCTCACCTACAGATGCCTCTCACTTCAGATGAAAGGTCCATGATACTGGCCACAAAGTGGACTCATACTTCAATATCCACAGCTGGATTTTGACTGTTTAGCCCCACTCAGCTATCACCTAATTTTAGGCTTCAATTCCAACTAATGGTTAATATTATATCCTCTGCTACGTGCTATTTCTCCACTGTTAAGGAGGCTTAATTTTGCTAAGACTCCAAAAACAGAATGATAAGGTATCTATCTGCCCAATGTCATGCATGGGTCTTATACAGAGTCTTGATGAACTTCATTTCTACTCATTTTCATTTTAGTGTATTTTTTTACAAGTTTACCATCACAATAGATAATGACTACTGGCTCTGTCGTTTATCTATGTCCTCAATTGAAATTTTCATTTTAGAATTGTATCTGTTTGGTAATTTATCTTAAAATATTTGAGCATTAAATATGCTACTATCTAAACTTAAATGAATAATAAAAGGCTTTAAATATACGTGTTAAATATGCGTACTAACCAAACCAAAACCAAACCCGTTGCCGTTGACTCCAGCTCATGGTGACCCTATAGGAGAGAGTAGAACTGCCCCATAGGGTTTCCAAAGAGCAGTTGGTGGATTCAGACTGCCTACCTTTTGGTTAGCAGCCAAACACTTAACCACTGGGCCACCAGTGCTCCTAGTCAGTGGTAATCTATGCCCAAGAGTCAGTCATTAGTCATTCTCAATTGTTAGTGTTGTGCTGGAGGAATGGGCCTTTCATTCAAGGTGCAGTTCCATGTGGCTAGGTCAAAGGCGTCCCTGAACTACAAAAGAGTTTGTATGACTGTTTTGTACTTGCTTACTAATAAATGTTAACTACTATTTGGTAAAACTTGCAATGAAGTTCCTTTCTTTGTAATATTTTCCCCTCCTTCCTTTAGGCCTAAAGTTCCACCACCCTCCTCCAAATACTGATAGTGACTGAATGGTCAAATTAACTTTGGTTAGTCTGTAACAGAGATGGGTATATATTTTCTACTTCTTTTTCTACTATTATTAATCAACATCTTTATCCTGATTACTCTGTGTAAACTAAAAACCAAACCGGTTGCGGTTGAGTCACCTCCAACACATGGTGACTCCATGTGTGTCAGAGTAGAGCTATGCTCTATAGGGTCTCCAAAGGCTAATTTTTTAGAAGTTGATCACCAGGCCTTTCTTCTGAGGCACCACTGGGTGGACTTGAACTTCCAGCCTCTTGGTCAGCAGCTGAGCATGTTAACCCTTTGCATCACCACAGGAAGCACTCTGTATAAAGAGTACCATAAATATTGTGGTGATGAAGATAAGTTAACATTTGTCCTATTTAATTGATGTCACAATGGTTAGAACAATTTCAACAAACATCCCTGTAAGTATGCATTAGGCAGCTTTGATTATCAGCCAGGAAGTCAGTGAGTAAAAGAGGTAGCAGTGTAGCTTAAACACTGCATTCAGTAAACCTATCAAAGGAACAGTAGATACAATGTAGGATCTAAAAGGGCTCTTGTTGCCTTTCCTGAGCCCATGTGATTCTTGGAAAGGTACAGGAAGATAAAGTTGAGATGCCTTTCAAGGAAGAATGTTCGATTTAAATAAATTTAAATAAAGATAGTCTTCTTGAAGTTACAGTGCATTCCACTTAACAAGTTACTATTGATCACAAAAAAAATATATATAGCATTTCATAGAGTGTATAAATTGGATCTGAGCTACAAATATATATCATCCTGAAATGGTGCAGGTTGGAATGAACCTGTAATATTTCACATGTTCCCTGGTTATTTGAAAATGTGAAGGATTTGTGTGAGTTACAAGATGAGCTCTCAGGCTCTTCACTTAGGAACAAACTACAGTGACTGCCAGAAGATCATTTATATGGCAGCTCTGTCATGCTGCTATCGCACTGTCTGTCCAGAGGTTCTTTACATTCATAATATCTGAACAAAATTTTTTGAGGTGAATAACAATCCTTGAATTTAGGGACATAGTCCACGTTATCTGAGCAAAAGAATAGCCCTAAGACCTGGGTAGAACTTAAAATGTAGAATTTGTTATGTATGTACATTTTCTTCTGGTTGGGTGGTCCCATAATAAGCCATGCAGGACCAGTGTAAGCCTGTTGCCAAAGATCAATGCCATGAGTGCAGTCATCCGTCATCTCTAACACAGGCAGGATGCAATCAATAGTAATTCATCTCTTTCCCATTGGATAATTGCTTTTTGAAAAAATTTGTGGGATTGATCTTTTTTTCATTTTAAGAAAGTGTCATTGTATAATACAGTAGTTTTAAGGGTTGAGGGAGAAAGGGCGTGGCTGTTTCAGTAAACTTCTATTGGCACCACATTTAATCATTTGCTTGCTCAGGGTTGGTCCTGGGGAAAATTCTGAAGCTTTTTGTCTTTGGTGTTTTCCTCTATTCCCTTTTTGGCCACCTCTGCACCTTTCAGACCACATGTATACCCCTTTTAGATGTTCACCAAGTTCTCAGTTTGTATGGGTTAGCTTACATAAAGCTGTTTACTATTAAAGATGTTCCCAATCCTGGGAATTTTCATCTTCACAGAGGTCTTTCGAAAAATAAAACTTTTGTTGCCCTTTAAAGGACTGTACCTCGGGCATAATGACAATGAATAAAACATTTTTTGGAGTGAAGGCTTGCAGATAGATACAAATATTACACTTCTTAAGCAGGCTCCTAGTCTTTCTCTTTAAACTTTATATTTCTAACACTCAGTAGCATGCCTCACATTGATTTCTTCATTCATCAAAAAGTATTAATTTTGTATCGTCAGTGTGCCAGACACTGTTCTATGCACTAAAAAACAAAACAAAACAAACCAACAAAAATAAACCTAATCCATTGCCATCAAGTCGATTCCAATTCATAGCGACCTTATAGGACAGAGTAGAACTGCCCCTTGGGGTTTCCAAAGAGTGGCTGTGGATTTGAACTGCTGACCTTTGGGTTAGCAGCCAAGCTCTTAAAAACTGAGCCACCAGGGTTCCATTAATTGAAAAACAAAAGCAAAAACAAAACCAAATCTCTCCCGTAAGGAACTTACAATAGAAAGGGGAAAACAATAAACAAGAACTATATAAAAATCTTCTACTATTGATAATTTCTAGAGAATATAAAATAGTCTAATCTGAGAGTGAGTGGAAGCTATTCTTGTCAGAGTCACCTTGAAAGGACTCTTGGTGGAGGACCTTATCCAAAGGAAGTATAATGCCGTTATACATTATACAAAGGAAGTAGAATGCTCTGAGGTTCTATAAAGGAAATAAAAGGGGCAACTGGAAAGAAGGAGAGAAGATGCTGAGGTGGGAAGCCATTGTATCATGCAGGGTATCAGGAGAGCATCTCTGCAGTGGTGATGTTTGAGAACTGAATGATGACAAGGAGCAGGCTTTGCAAGTGTAAGGGAGCTGAAAACTCCTGATACAGGAATACCCATTGTACCCATTGTCATCGAGTCGATTCCAACTCAGTGTAACTGTCCCATAGGGTTTTCAAGGATATACTGTTGGATTTGAACTTCCAACCTTTCTGGTTAGCATCCAAACTCTAGGGTGGAGCAAGTTAGGAATGTTCTGAAAGGGCTTAATATATTTATAGGATGGAAAAAAAGCCAGTGTGACCAGAGTGTGTGAATACCAACTGGCACGGTAGACTCTGCAGCAAATACCACTGCCACCTCCATGAGAATATGTCCCATGAGAAACTGAGACAATTTCCAAAGCCATTCTCAAGGAGCATCCCCAGCCTGATGTCTTCTATTAGGTCATCTGAGAAAGAAAAGTTGAACTTACCATCACAATAAACATTATTGTTGTTGTTAGGTGCCATTGAGTCAGCTCCAAACAAAGTGTTACCAGATCCTGTGCCATCTTCATGATCTTTGACATGTTTGAGCCCATTGTTGTGACTATTGTGTCAATCCATCTCATTGAGGGTTTCTTTGGTTTCCTGACACTCTAAACAGTCTTAGAAGAAATACAACCAGAATGTTCCTTAGAAAAGATAATGGCAAAACTTCATCTTGCTTATTTTGAACATGTCAGCAGAAAAGACTAATCCCTAGAAAAGGACATCATGTTTGGTAAAGTAGAGGATCAACCATAAACACTAATTTCTATCAGTTATGTTTGTCAAATTGTTAACTTTCACCAAGTGTCAAACCTGGACTTTCACAGGACTATTGCAAATTTATAAAGTCCTAGGCCTCGGAGGGGAGCCCTAGTGGCACAGTGGTTAATGTTCGGCTGCTAACCAAAAGGTCGGCAGTTTGAATCCACCAGCAGCTCCTTGGAAACCCTATGGGGCAGTTTTACTCTGTCCTAGAGGGTCACTATGAGCCGGAATCACCTCAACTACAATACGTTTGGTTTTTTGTTTTCAGTAAGGCACCTGGAAGAATGTTGTGGTCTGCAATTTTTCTTTTCTTGCAATGTCCTTGTCAGGTTTTAGTATTGAGGTTATGCTGACCTCATAAAATGTTGGGAAGTGTTCTTTCTTCCACCATTTTATAGGAAAGTTTGGGTAAGATTAGCCTTGTTTTTTCCTTAAAGGTTTTCTAAAATTCACTTGCAAAACCATCTGAGTTTGGAAAACTGGGAAAGTTTTTGATAATTTCAATTCAATTTCTTTAATAGGTATAGGGCTATTCAGATTTTCGGTTTCTTATAGTGTCAGCTTCAGTAGGCTGCAGTTTTAAAATAATTTTTAATTTTATTTAACTTAGCATATTTATTTTATAAGGTTGTTCACAGCAGTCCCTTACCATCCCTTAACATTTCTAAGATCAGTAGTGTTATCCAGTCATTAGATTTATCTATTTTATTGGTCTTTTCAAAGATTTCCTCAGCATTTCTTTTCATACTGTATGTCTTAGAAATCTAGTGCTGCTATAACAGAAACACCACAAGTGGATTGCTTTAACAAAGAGAAATTTATTTCTCACGGTTTAGGAGGCTAGAAGTCCAAATTCAGGGTGCCAGCTCTAGGGGAAGGCTTTCTCTGTCTGTTGGTTCTGGGGGAAGGTTCTTGTCATCAACCTTCCTCTAGTCTAGGAGATTTTCAGCTCAGGAACTCCAGGTCCAAAAGATGTGCTCTGCTCCTGGTGCTGCATTCTTGGTGATATGAGGTCCCCATGTCTCTCTGCTCACTTCTCTCTTTTATATCTCAAAAGAGATTGACTTAAAACACAACCTAATCTTGAAGATTGAGTCCTGCCTCATTAACATAACCGGCTGTAATCCTGCCTCATTAACATCATAGAGGCAGGATTTACAACACGTAGGAAAATCATAGCAGATGACAAAATGCTGGACAATCACACAATACTGGGAATCATGGCCTAGCAAAGTTGACACACATTCTTGGGGGATACAATTCAGTCCATGACACTGTAGCTCACAAATGTTCTCAGGTTTTGTGTATCAGAAAATATCTGGATATAGAATTCTGGATAGACAAAATTTGGCTTTATTGATTTTTCTCTATTTTTATATTATTTTATTGATTTCTACACTTTATTATTTTCTTTCTTCTACATTTTAAATTTCTTCTACATTCTAAATTTGCTCTTATTTAACTAGTTTCCTATGGTGACAATTTATCATTTTTTGTAAACTTTTTGTCTTTTCTAATATAACTATTTAAAGTTCTAAATTTCCTTCTAAGCATTGCTGTAACTTCATCCCACAAACTTTGTTATATTGAATCTTCTTTATCATTCAGTGCAAAGTATTTTCTTATGTTCCTTAGGATTTCTTATTTCACCCATGGGTTATTTAGAATTGTGTTGTCTCATATCCCAGTATCTGGAGTTTTTCTAGATAGCTATATTAATTTCTAATTTTATTCTGTAGTGGTCAGGGAACATATTCTGCAAGATTCCAGTATTTTGGAAATTACTGAGACCTATTTTATGGCCCAGCATATAATCTATCATGTTAAACATTCCACTAAGAAACAAATGCATATTCGGCTCTTATTGTATGTAATTTTCTATAAATGTCAATTAGGTCAAGTTGGTTGACAGTATTGCTTGAATCTTTTATACTCCTACTGAGTTTTTGTCTATAAATTACTGCAGGAAGGCTGTTAAAATCTCCACTTATGACTGTAGTTTGCTATATTTCACCATTTTTTCATATATTTAAAACTCTGTTGTTAGTTCCTTACATGTTTATTGTTGTTATGGCTTTTTGATAAATCAATCCTTTGTCACTATGAATCATTCCACTTTATCATTGATAATACCCCTTCTGTTGAAGTCTACGTTGAAAGTAATATAACCACCTATACTCCTTCATGCTTATTATTCAAATTGTATTTCTTTTTCCTTTTTTTTGCTTTCAATTTATCTGTGTTTGTATATTTAAAGTGCTTCTTTTTAAGGCAGTTTACTCTTACTTTTTTAATTCAGTCCACTAATCTATCTCTTTTCATTGAAGATTTTAGTCCATTTACCTGTAATGCAATTACTGATACAGTAAGTCTACCATTTGCTATTTATTTTCTCTTTGTCACATCTGGGTATTTTTGCTGGTGGTTTTTGTTATTATTACTGTATTCCTTTTTTCCTGCCTTTTTTATTGGAGTTAATTCATTATTTTTAGTATTCCATTTTATATCTTTCAATGCCTTTTTAGTTATGCATCTTGGTTTTATTGTACTAGACATTCCTCTAGGGAATACATTATGCTTCCTTTACTTAGAAAAAAAAAAAAACTACTTAGAATAAACACTGTACCTCTTAAAAAATCATGTAGGAGCCTACAACAGTGCAATTCCATTTACACCACCTTTCCTCTTGCTATTGGTGTCTTTTATTTTACTATATGTGTTATTAATCCTGTAGTACAATGTTATTATTTTTTGCTTTTAGCCACCAATTATCTTTCTAAAAAATTAAGAAAAGAAACAAGAATATAAACTTTTATATTTACCAACATGTTTTCCATTTCCAATGCTCTTATTTTTGCCTATAAATTCAGGCTTCCATATGGTCTCGTTTTACTTCAGCCCAACACACTTTCTTTAGTATTTCTTGTAGTACAGGCTTAAAGCCAACTTTTTTTTTTTTTTTAGCTTTTGTGTATCAAAAAATGTCTGTATATAGAATCTGGATTGACAAGATCCCCCCTCCCCACTTCAGCATTTTAAAGATGTCTTTTTGTCATTTTCTGAACTTCATAGTTTCCAATGGGTAGCTAATCATTATTCATATTCTTATCCCATATACGTAATGTATGTAACGTGTCTTTTAACTCTAGCTGCTTTAAACATTTTCTCTTTATCTTTGATTTTCAGCAGTTTGAATATAGTTTGCTTTGTATTTTTCTACTTGGCTTTGCTGAGATTCTTGGATATTAGGTTGGTATTTATTACAAAATTGGAAACATTTGGCCATTATTTATTTACTTACTTACTTACTTATTAGCCCTGGTGATGCAGTAGTTAAGAGCTATGGCAAGCTATGGCTGCTAACCAAAAAGTTGGCAGTTCGAATCCACCAGCTACTGCTTGGAAACTCTATGGGGCAGTTCTACTCTGTCCTACAGGGTCGCTATAAGTTGGAATGGCTTGATGGCAATGGGTTTTTTGTTGTTGTTGTTGTTATTTACTTATTTGTTTTTGGTATCTTTTCCTCCTTCTCTTTCTAGGACTTTAAATACACATGTTATACTCCTTGAAATTTTTCTCTGTATCACTGAGGCTCTGTTCATGTTTTACAATTTTTCTCTTTCTTTTCTTCAGTTTGAGTAATTTCTATTTGTTTAAAAATACTGCTTCCTTCTTCCATTTCTAATTTGATGTTTAACCTATTCAGTGAATTTTCCATTTTAAGCATTTTATATTTTTTGATTCTATGCTTTCCATTTGGCTTGTTTTTGTAGTTTCCATTTCTCTGCTAAGATTAATAATTTGTTCACTCATGTTCATTTTTCCTTTCAAATCCGTGAGTACATTTATAAGAGCTGTTTTATGGTGCTTGCTTATTAATTACAAAATCTGTCGTTTTTAGTCTGTTTCTATTAAGTGTTTTTTCTCTTTATTTTTTGGCTCCTTTACGTTTTGAGTAATTTTTTAATTTGATGGGCTGGTTATTGTGGGTATTATATTATAGGTATTCTGGATTATGTTGTCTTCTTTTTTAAGTGCTGATTTTGCTTCTGACAGTCACATTACTAGTGGATTTTCTTAATCCAGTCAGGCTAGGTTTTATGCTTTCTTTGGGCATGTTTTTCAAGGTTTTCCTTAGTCCTAGGTTGTAGCTCCTACTCTTGTTAATAATCTTTACTAATAAAGTTTGCCTTTCTGGGATCTCAATTTAATGTCCAATGTGCTCAGTGTGATATTTCCACTCTGACTGGGCTGAACGTTCTAACATGTCCTAAGACTGTGTAATTTGAGGCATCTCCTTTCAATTTTTAGCCCTGTGACATCTGATCTGTTGGACCTTACAAAGTAATCTAACCCTCAGCCAAAGACCCAAAAAGTATCTCCATATAGATATCATCCCTCCCTCATAGCTCTATTTTCTCTGATACCCTGCCCCACAATATCCATGAACCTCTACAGTTCTGAACTCTTTATTTCTGCTTCCTTTGACTCGGCTGCAACAGGTCTGTTTTTTTTTTGTTTTTTTTTAGCCTATATAGCTCCCTGCTTTCTGCTTGGGCTCCATGTACCCATGATCTGAAAAGTTTCCAAAGGCAGAAAGTCAGAGCAAATATTATTTCTTCTCTGTTAAGGATTCCATGAGTCAGAATCAACTCGACAATAACTAACAACAACAAGGATAACAGTTAAGCAATGTCAGCTGACAATTCCTAAAAAAAGTTATTTAGTATATAGTGTCTTATTTTACAGCTGTTTATGGTGAGACGGTAAGTGAAATATCAGTTACTCCATAAAGACCAGAAGCCAAAGTCCTCTTTTTATTTTATATATCTAACTTAATTTTGTATTTAGGTTGTATTTATGTTCTCTGTGATACTTATTTTAGACTCTTGTTTTACAGTTTAGTACATATTCATTTAAAAAAATCACATGTGCTTACAAAGAATATGATTTTATTCTTTATCTTGTAAA
Organism: Trichechus manatus latirostris; assembly: GCF_000243295.1. NCBI lineage: Eukaryota > Metazoa > Chordata > Mammalia > Sirenia > Trichechidae > Trichechus > Trichechus manatus. The sequence goes on from NW_004444051.1 coordinate 3,754,164, forward strand.
ACTGATTGCTTCTACCATGTGTCCCAGAAATTCCACTCTAAACTTATACTCTAGGAAAACTTTTGCAAATATACACAAGAAGAACTTCTGGCAAAATGGCGCTCTAGGCAGAAGCACCACGCCGTCCCTCCATAGCAAAGATCCAAAAAACTAAGCCAAACAGAGAAAACAACAATCCTGGAACCCTAAAACATAAAATGAGGAGGTAAAGAACTCAGCCAAGCACCAAATGGAGTGAAAAAACTGACAGAGAACGGAGAGCAAGGAGAGATTCATGCAGAAGTCCCCCATCAGCTAACACAGCATGGATCTGCCATCTTGGACTCCTATCAGAGACCAGAAAACAGGGGGTACGAGAAAGCAGCTGCTGGAGCTTACGGTGGGAGACAAAATGCCTGGTAAATTGTGATATATGCTTTCCCACCCCCCACCCTTCTTCACCTCCACTCAGCCTCCTTTGCTTCCCGTGGCCACAATCTCTTGTCTGGGAAGCAATGGCTGGTTGGATTCCACCCACACGAACAGGCCAGCTCTCAGAGTGCCATTTGTTGGCTGCTGGTGTTGCTTTTTTCTGCTTCTTTTGATTTCTTTCTTACCTCTCACCACTTCCCCCTCCTTTCGCTCAAATACCTGGCTCTGTGTGCCATCTTTGCTTCTTCCTGAGGGGCTGCGGAGCTCCAGTAATTTGTGATATACACTTTCCAAACCCTTACCCTTCTTGACCACACTCGACCTTCTCTGCTTCCCGTGGACACAGTCTCTTGTCTGGGAAGCACCGGCTGCTTGATTTCCAACAGCCCGCACTAGCTGGCTCTCTGAGTGCCATTTGTTGGCTGCTGCTGTTGTTTTTTTCCACTTCTTTTGATTTCTTCCTTAACTCTCACAACCTCCCCGTCCTTTCGCTCAAATACGTGGCTCACTGTGCCATTTTGTTACTTCCTGAGGTGCTGGGGAGCTCTGTTCGAGTGTGGAGCTGCTTCCCGGTCTGGGCTGCCGCACTGGTGGGATCCTGGGGCTTTGGTTCGTTTGTTTGTTTTGAATTGTTTGTTTGTTTTCTTTTCCTTTTCTTGAGTTGGGAGCCCATTCTGGCCAGGCAGTGCTGCAAGGCTTGGAACTACCCCCTCGGCTTGCTCACAGATCCCTGAGGGCATTCTTTTATCATTTGTTTTTTTTTTTTTCTTTTTGGCGGGGGGGGGGCTTTCCTTATTCTTTTTTTTTAAGTATGTTTTGTTTTCTTTTCCCTCTTTATCCCTTTCTTCATTCCTCAGTTTCTCATGTCTCTATATCCTCCTTCTCTTTCTGTTCCCTGAATATCTGGCATTGTATACCTCTACGCCTTCTAGCCAGGCTGCACTGCAACACCTGACAACAACTTCCCCAGATCTCATAGCCACACCAGTGGGGTCCTGGGAACTTTGCTGTTCTTTTCCCTTTCCAATTTTTATTCATTCATTCCTTTCTTTTCTTGTTTACTTCCTCTTCCCTTTTTTGTTCTTCTCCATTTCATAGTTTCAAATCTCTCCACTCCAAAGGCGAGCTCCCCTAGCATTCTTTTTTGTTAGTTTGTATGTTTTTAGCTCCTGTTCCTTTCTCTTCTCTCCCATATCCATCTTATCTCCATACATAACAATCTCCATGCTACATCCTGCCTACCTGCACCATGCACTTAACATCACACCACCAAGCAGCACAGGTACGGCCTACTGTAACTTGCCCTGCACTGATTACTGACCCGCCCTGGTGGCTGTAGTAAGTGCCACAGACAACCCGTCCCAGTAACTCCTCTTCAGCTAGACCTGCCCAGCTGCGCCATATCTGAGTAACTGACCCTGCCAATTGGAGAAGGAGGTGAAAAGTATTGTGCGCACAGACAAGCAAACAACAAAGAACGCACAGCCCACCTACTCAGACATAGCCAAATTTTAAAAAAAGGGATGAAACAAAAAAATCTACAATCAATAAACACGAAAAATAACTACTAAATGCCCCAAAGACAGCAAACAATATCAAAACATTTACAAAAACAGGACAGGAAGGTTCCAGTAGGCATCCAAAATAAAACACCAGATGACTTTCCAGTAGAAGAAAAAGCACTAGAACTACCTGATAGGGAATTCAAATCCTTAATACTCAGAATTCTCCAACAGCTGAAGCAAAAATGAGGAAAAACTAGACTAATTCATGGAAAATACAGACAGAAAATTGGAAGAATTTAGGAAAATAAAGCAGGAACAAAATGCCAAAATAAATTCATAACTAGAAATTATACAAAAACAACAATTAGAAATCCAAAAGATAAACAAGATTTCAGAAATGGACAGTGTCATAGAAGGGCTGAGGATAAGATTTGAAATCGTGGAAGATGAGATCAGTGGAATTGAAGACAAACACTTGGATAATACTCTGAGGAAAACTCAGAAAAGAGAACAAAGAAAAATGAAGGGACCCTGAGAGTTACGTGGGATACAATCAAAAGCAAAAATTTGC
>NW_004444051.1:3770460-3785912 GCF_000243295.1 Trichechus manatus latirostris
ACTGCTCTGACCAGGACCACAACAGAGGGTTCTGGACAGAGCTGGAGAAGGATGTAGAACAAAATTCTAACTCACAAAAAAAAGACCAGATTTATTGGCCTAAAGGAGACTGGAGAAACCCTGAGAGTATGGCCCCCAGCCACCCTTTAGCTCAGTGGTGAAGTCATTTCCAAGGTTCACCATTCAATGGGGGAGTGGACAGCCCCATAAAACCAAATGGGAGTAATGAGGTACAGCAGTCCAGGGACAAGGGCCAGAAGGCAGAAGGGGACTGGAAAGCTGGTGATAAGGAACCCAAGATTGAGTAAGGATAGTGTTGATGTTTTGTGAGGTTGTTAACCATTGTCATAGGGCAACATGTGTACTAACTGTTAAATGAGAAACTGTTTTGTTCTGTAAGCCTTCATCTGAAGTGAGAATAGCAGCACAATTGGAAGAGCATATTCGATGTCACTGAATAGTGCATGTAGAAATTTTTGAAATGCTGTGTCTTTGGCTATGTATTTTTCCACCAAAAAAAAAAAAGTCTAGAAGGGAAAGGGTTGCCATGTTGTGGGGTTGTTAACCCATGTCATAAAAGAATATGTGTACTACTCTTTCATGAGAAACCATTTTTTCTGTAAGCCTTCATGTGAAGTACAATAAAAAAAAAATACACAAGAAGACATGCACACAATATTTATAAATGCACTGTTTCTGAGAGCAAATATATATATGTTGGAAACCATCCCAAATTTACTTAGAGGAATAGGTAAATAACTGGCAAGATACTTAGACAATTCAACACTAAACAACAGTGAAAATGAACTACAATAGCACACATTGATAAGGATAAATCTGTGAATATAAAGTTGAAAGGGAAAAAAAGGCACTGTAGATTCAAACAATATCATTATGTTATAGTTACAAAAAAAAATTGGCAAAACCATATACAGTGAAAATTGTGAAAGCTGGAACTCAACAGGACTGCCGTTTTTTCCAGGTTTTGCAAGATTTGCACCCTTGACAGGGTAAGATCACTATTTTTCTATTGCTCTCTATTTAGTGGGAACTATTCGAGTTTTCCTTCTCTTAAAGTTTTCCACCTTACACAAGTTCCAGCTTTCGCAGGTTTTACTGTAGTGTATTATTTAGGAATTCTTTGACATATAGTAAAACTCTAAAGAATACAAAAATTGAATGCACAAAAAATAATAATAATAATAAAACTACCAGTTTACCTACCAGGTGAGGATAGATAGGAAAGTACAAGAGGAAAAAATGATGAAAAATTTGGGGAAAGCCACACAGAGAGATATGAAGGATTTTGTTACAGTATTTTTCTGAAGGTAAGTGGTATGTTCATGTGGTTCATTTTTTTTTATTGTTCTTTATAGTGTTCATGTAATTTTATACATCTCTATCTAGATTCATATCTTAATATATGTGTAAGATAGATAAATAGGTAGGTAGATAGATAGATAGATATAGATGCATATATAGCTATGTATGGAAACCCTTGTGGTGTAGTGGTTAAGAGCTATGGCTGCTAACCAAAAGGTCAGCAGTTGGAATCCACCAGCCATTCCTTGGAAACCTTATGGGGCAGTTCTACTCTGTCTTATAGGGTCGCTATGGGTCGGCATCAACTTGACAGCAGCATTTTTTTTTTTTTAATAGCTATATATGGCATATCAAAATAATAAATCTAGACTGTCTTACTAAAATAGTCTTTAGTATGTGTTTGGCATATAAGCATTCTTGTAGTAATTTTATTTCCAGTTAAAAATATCTACTGATTCACATTTGCAATTAAAAGAGATTATTAGAAAGATTTTAATCTGGTCTTTAACATTGCTTTTAGCTTCGACCCTGGATGCTAGTGTATTTTTTATACAACCTTCCTCTTCAGGAAACCCTCTATTATTAATTAACTGCCCTTTGGGAGAAAGACATTACAGCTGTAGTAGCTGCCATAAGGTATAAAACTGTTGGACTTTGCTTCATTTAGTATTAGAGTTTAGGGATAAATCTTGTTACTCTTATCAAAATATATATATATATATATAAAAATATGTGTGTTTATACATATGTACATATAAATATCAGATATCTAAATTGTTATATTTTATTTGTAAGTAGTTATTAGAGTAGAAAAGTAAAATACATATCAGTTGGGATATTTCGAATTACCTCCAAGCCGTCTTTCTCCTCCAGCCTTAAACAAAAGGCCTAATGGCTGTGCTGATTTCACCAAACTAAACCCACTATGATCGTGAGGGCTATGAGATTTCCATCTTTGCTTGAAGCAAGCAGGGCACTCCTCTACAACTGGGGGTGAGGCCCAATTTCCCTGAAGTACATGGACCTCATGAATGATACCTGAAGAAGAGTTGGAGTGTGATTGTTGGTTTAGCAATCATATCTACTACAAAGTACTGTGGTTTGTATCTTCACATTGAAGAACTGAAGAAGTGGAAAATGTGCTCCGCATACTAGACATGAGGGAGCAAGCACATTATTGTTACTTTATGCATTAAAAAAATAAACTTGGTAGTATTTAACAATAAAATATCAAGTACTAGTAAATAGAATGCTATGTCTGACATGTATAAATGCTCATTTATAACCACTATGAAGCACAGAGGATAAAGTAATTGACTACATTGTAATAGGTGTTCCTGAATTCTTGCATACAAGGTTAATGTGGTTAATGTTCATGGTATTACATAGATGAGTACAATGGCATTTATGTTCTCCCCATTTGGGAAATCCATTTTCAGTTTTCATCCTCTTCAGGAAATTGCTGTCAAAAATTGTGGACTCTACCAGTACAGCTAGTTGGTGCCCGGCTACCACCATTGACTGCTCTGATGTGGATCACAATAGAGGGTCCTGGACAGAGCTGGAAAAGGATGTAGAACAAAATTCTAACTCACAAAAAAAAGACCAGATTTACTGGCCTGACAGACTGAAGAAACCCCAAGAGTATGGCCCCTGGACACCCTTTTAGCTTAGTGGTGAAGTCACTCCCGAAGTTCACTGTTCAGCCAGGGATTGAACAGCCTCATAAAACAAAACGGGGCTAATGAGGCACAGCAGTCCAGGGACAAGGACTAGAAGGCAGGAAGGGACAGGAAAGCTGGTGACAGGGAACCCTAGGTTGAGAAGAGACAGTGTTGACATGTCGTGGGGTTGTTAACCATTGTCATGGAGCAATATGTGTACTAACTGTTTAATGAGAAACTATTTGTTCTTCAAACCTTCATCTAAGGTACAAAAATAAAAAGAATTATCTATGTGAGATCAAATTGACAACAGCAACTCAAAAGGTTTGATGAGAAGCCTAGGGGGCAGTGAGTTGAAGACAATGGTGACAGAATAATTTGGAAAAGGATAATGAGAATAGCAGCACAACTGGAAGAATGTAATAGATGTCATGTACATGTAGAAACTTTTGAAATGGTAACTTTGGCTATGTATATTTTCACCAAAAAAAAAAGGTCCTCCAAGGTTGAGAAGGGAGAGTGTTGACATGTCATGGGATTGTTAACCAATGTCATAAAACAATATGTGTACTGACTGTTTAATGAGAAACTATTTGTTCTGTAAACCTTCATCTAAAGTACAATTATAAATAAATAAAAATAAAAAAATTGTGGACTCTAACTACTTCTATTTAACTCCAGGGACAGAACATAGATTTTTCAGGTCAAATAACAGTTAGGCATAGAGCACTGAGGTAAGATAGTTGAAGATTCACAGCTTCAAGACAATAGACATAGAAATCATTTCTCAGGCACTAAGTAAAGCGGGCAGCCAACAAATTACAGACCATTCTGGAGGGAAAACGAATCTTCCTGAGAAATGTAATGATAATGCATATAGTAAACTTTGAGTATATTCATTATCAAATATTAAGAATTTTATGTAAATAGAATGAAGATTGTGATTTGGAAAATTGCAGACCCTAAGGACAAGAACAAACTTGAACAGAATAATTATAGTTTTGGGACCACAAATGATCAGACAATAATATTGTTATTTTAACCAATGTAATTCATTCTCAGTGTGTTCTTCATTAAAATCTAACAGTGGGCTTTTATAATTTTTAATTGAATTTGATATGATAAGTTTATCCATCAATACGTATGTGTGTATAAATTTACTAATGTCCAAAAACCATCCATAAAGTATTTTTTGAGAACCTATGTATGAGCAGGAGCCCTGGTAGCACAGTGGTTAAGAGCTCGGCTGCTAACCAAAAGGTCATCAATTAGAATCCAGCAGCTCCTCCTTTGAAACCCTATGGGGCAGTTCTACTCTGTCCTATAGGGTCACTATGAGTCGGAATCAACTTGAGGTAACAGGTTTGGTTTTTTTTTGTACGTATGAGCACACATTCCAGCAGTTGGGTCAGTGGAGCTAATCACTATTACCTAATGGAGCCTTAGCGGAACAATGGTTAAGTGCTCAGCTGTTAACCAGAAAGCCAGCAATACAAACTCACCCAGCAGCTCCAAAGGGAAAAGACCTGCTCCCATAAAGACTACAGTCTTGGAAACCCTATGGGGCAGTTCTACTCTATTCTGTAGGGTCTCTATGAGTCGGAATTGACTTGATGGCACCCAACAACAACAGAGGAATATATTTAATGCTAATATCTTACAAATAGCAACTCTATTTAGTTTAATAGCCAACCAGAAATGTATGGATATTAATTTACATTTCTTTGCATACAACAAATTACTCCAAGGCTATCAGATCTTTGGCCCTCCAATTCTACCATAATTTGAGCTCTTCCATGTTTGAAGGTACTCGTAGGAGTCTCAAGATCTGTAAGATACTCTCTGGTATGCCAAGCAACAGTGCAGTTTATGTTGCAGGCCTCCAGAGTTCATCCCACTAGTAGCTGAAATTATCCCTGCTTTTACTCCCAAGAGTGGTCTTTCTGGGGGAGTATCATAGATGTCTTTTGAAAACTTAGGGTATAATTTATCTAAATATTTGTTGTTGTTGTTTTAGTAGCTGTCAAGTCAGCTTCAACTCATGGTGACCCCCATGTACGATAGAACAAAACTTCACCTGGCCCTGTGCCATCTTCACAGTCATTGGTATGCTTGAATCCATTTTGTGGCCACTGTGTATTCTGAGTGCTTTATAACCCAGGGGGCTCAACTTGGACAATGGGCACTATGTCAGACAATATTCTGTTGTAATCTATAGGGTTTTCATTGGCTAATTTTCAGAAGTAGATTGACAAATCTTTCTTCCTAATCTGTCTGAGTCTGGAAGCTCCACTGAATCCTGTTCACCATGGGTGACTCTGCTAGTATTTGAAATACCAGTGGCATAGCTTCCTGCATCATAGCAACATGCAAAACACCACAATATGACAAACTGACAGACAGGTGTTTAATTTAAATATTTAGATCCGCTTAACTTTGGGGAAAAAAATCCCCAAGCACTCTCTAAGTCCTCTACTAAATATTTAACATTAATTTCAATTCTAGTCTCAGTAATTCTATGTCAGAATTCAGCAAAATCTATTTGAATTCTCTGATTGGTTTCCTATAAAACTGCCTGAGCCTCCACAGTTGTATGATCTTCTGCAAGATAATCGTTGGATTTCTATTTTTACATTTTAATAATAAAAATAATTGTACTACCTACTTTATAAGGATGCTGTGTAGTTCAAACAAGTTAATCCATTAAACCAAAAAATAAATAAATAAACTTGTTGCCTTCTGGTAGATTCCAACCCCTAGTGACCCTAGAGGAGAGAGTAGAACTGCTCCATAGTGTTTCCAAGGAGCGGCTGGTGGATTTGAACTGCCGACCTTTTGGTTAGCAGCCGTATCACTTAACCACTGTGTCACCAGGGCTCCTAATCCATAAAGCATTCAGAAGATAACCAGGCATACAATAAGTACTCAACAAGGATTAGCTATTTTTAGTATATTTGCTATATAATTTATCATCCAAAGTGGGAAAACTTTGAGAGTAAAGGGGTACTGTTAATAATACACAGGGACAATAGTTATAAACTGGGACTATCTTAGGCAACTGGAATGTATTGTCATCCTAAGTTATTAACTAAGGAATCGTGTTTGTGATTCAGGACTCTTGGTTCAATCTAGATACATTTTATCCCTACAACTTATTTTTGTTTTCCCAAATATGAATGCTCATAAATAGTTCCTCTGACTTGCTCACCAATCAATTTTCACCTACTGTCCATGCCATAATGTGAAAGATTATCACTCAGGCCCTTTAAGGTCATGGAGCCCTCTTCCCTGAGTCTTTCTATTTGTGACCTAATACCACTTCATACTTCACCAGATACACCCACATCTAGATTCATAATAAATAGTCATAGTTAGATAAGTACTCACAGCTCTGTGACGTCATGGTGGAAGGGGTGTGATTCAGAACAAACTAAAAGTGCTGGAAAAATCCATCAAGGTAGTCTACCAGCAATCCCAAACCAAATGCTACTGGGGGCGATTAGATAATTCAGAGGCTGTTTTTCTTACAATCACAAATCTTTGAGCATAGTCCACCATAAATAAAACTCAGAAAACCCAAATATGCCTTCTTCCTACAACTCATTTTTCCTACCCGAACACACTCCAGATCCCCAAAACTCTCCTTGGTTCCAAACCTTCTGTATTCTCCTTAATATGGCACCTATACTGAGTCTATTCCCAATATTTGAACCCTGTATTTACTTACACATTTTGAGGCATCCCTCCAGCCATGCCATCATCCATTATCTACACTGAGAATGTCTTACCCTCTGCCTCAGCCTTAATGAACCTCAATACTGTCCCTATGGTGGGAGTATTCAGACAGGTGATCACTGAGGCTTGGAGTAAGGAGAGATTGAACACAGACTAGGCCTCAAGTTGGGCAGAATTTGAACATGTGGAGAAATCAGGAGTAGACACTACTAGTGAAACAATGTCTAGCAGTACTGATAATGTGCCCACTATTTACCATGGAAAATACCCTGACAGAGAGTAAATTCTGTAATAGGGAGCAAAGGGATATATGTTGGTTCAGGTAAGATTAAGGCTGACTATAAAGGACATAAGTATGAAATAGAAAAGCCAGAATTTAGTGCATAAGGAGTCTATAATTTAGGAATTTTGATCTGAGCAGCGACATGACGACTGTGCTACAAAAAAGTTGCAGTATTCTGCAAGAAGACAATGATATAAATAAAGGATATGTTTTTTTTTAATTAAATACATGATTAGTTATCTCAAATCTTGAATCAAGGCAATTTAAAATAATTATCTTTTTTGTGTTTTCTCATAGCCTACTTTCCTTTTGCTTTCAGCCAATCTTTGTTGGGTTTTCCTTAATGCATACTTCCATGTGTCCACATACTTTTGCCCTTATTATTCATGTTAGGGGAAGAATGTTGGAAGACCAAGCTGTTAATTTTATAAGTTAAATGTAGCTATTTCCTCAGTATTCAATTTAGAGAGAGAATTTTACACAGAAAGTGCTGATTGAATATCCATCTGGTAAGTCTAGCATTGATATCTAGTTTCTTTCCACTGCTCACATAGCTGCTGAGGCACCTCAGGGACTGTTTGTATAACATCATTGCTGCTGGCCATGGAAAATTCTATTCACTGCTTTTCATACATGTTTGGTTACAGCTGGTTCTGGTTTGTGTGTTTTGGGGTTTTCCAGTGCAATTACTGCCTACTTCATATACACCGAATGGATCTGCCTCTTTCCATTTCAACAGAAGGCTTTCAAGCCAGGGTTTGAGATATGAATGCACTGATTAAAAAGTAAAAATGTCCAGAGAGATGGAAGGAAACTCAGGAAGACACAGAGAACCCCAATGTAATGTTTTCTCAAGCAGGAAATACCAAAAAAAAAAAAAAAAAGAAGACCTTTCTTTTCTATGTGCAAGGTTTTATTAGAATCTTTTGTCCTTTGTGGGTGTCTACACTTTTGTCTCAAGTGTTTCCTTGGAGGGAATCATTATTTCCCTTTTCTGAGGAAAGAATTCTCCCACCAGGAGCTTGATGTATTCTGCCTGGAGCTGACAGATCCATCATATTCCAACTAGATCAATACGGGCCTCAGTCTTGCAGTCACGGTGGCGTTCGTTCGATTTCAGTAATTCTCAGATTGACTACCCACAAATGCATTGAGGAGGAGCCAATTATCCCATACAGCCACTGGCTTGTTATTGCTGTATACACTTACTGGAAGAAAGGTGTGCAGTGTAACCCCAGGGATGGCTCCAAGAAGGAATGGCATTTTTCAGCATTATAGTATCAATAAAATCAGATATTACTCATCAATTGGCTTTTTAAATGAAGGTTTACATCACTTTACTAGAACTATGTGCAAAATTCATAGCCACTTACAGAGAAAGTCTGTATCTTCCACATATGCAAGGAAGACATTCCATATGTTAACTCTATTCTCCCGCATGATGACAATACTGCTGACAGCAAGTTAAATAATACTCGAATATATTGGCTCTTTCAAAGTTATTGAAATAACACCTGCAAACATAATGATGGATTTGTGCTTGGGACACTTGCTGTAGTGCTTTCTGACATGCATGCATTTAACATAAAATGCTAAATTGTTATGTGTTAACAATATGTTTAGTAAGCCAGTAATAGTCTATCTTTCCTTTAATAACATGATAACCGTGGAAAACATGTCTAACTCCCTCACTTTCAGGTTTTCCAATAGATATACTAACCGAATATAAAAATAAAAACTTCTGAAATGAAGGAGGAGTGTCTTAGTATCTTAGTGCTACTGTAACAGAAGTGCCATAAGTGGGGGACTTTAATGAACGGATATTTATTTTCTCACAGTGTGGGAAGGTAGAAGTCCAAATTCAAGATGCCAGCTCTAAGGGAACGTTCTCTCTGTCTGCTCTGCCGGCAAAATTCTTGTCTCAGCTTTTCTAGCATTCCTCCTGGCATTCCTTAGAGATCTCCATGTATCATATATCTTCCCTTCCATTTGTATTTGCTTCCCTGTGTCTACTCTGCTCTTTTTATATCTCAAAAGTGATTGGTTTAAGACATACCCTACACTAATGTGGCCTACGTAATACAACAAAGAAAACCCTATTCCCAAATGGAATTAAATTCACAGGTATAGGGGTTTAGGATTTACAATATATATTTTGGGGGCATACAATTCAATCCATAACAAGGAGAAATCCAAATGCCAGCAACTGTGAAGAGTTATGCTTGAGTCACTTTATTCAAGACAAAATTAAATTAAGGAATGGGCTGTGACTCTTCTCATGGGAAGGGCTGGTATACCAGGGAAGCAAAGGGAGAAAGACCTGGCAGAATGCTACTGATGTTTCTGAACAATGATATTTGAAGGCTTGAGGGGTGTGTATCTGTGTGTGTGTGTGTGTGTGTGTGTGTGTGTGTTGTGGTTAAGGGAAGTATGTGGGTTTGTGGCATGAAGAAGTGAGAGTTGTACAGGAGAACATCTGGGTCCCATCAAGGACTCTGGCAGGCAATTCCCATTTTGGATACATCAAGATTGGAGGCTATGGAGGCACTTATCACCTGTTTACATCTGGTGTGGTTCTTCATTCCAAGCAAAGACAGAGGCCCTACCATGGTTGGCTGTGGATGAAGGAAGCCATACTGGGCCAAAAAAAAAAAAAAAAAAAAAGGCATTACACAGTACAGAGAAGAAATATTTCCACAGAGGAAAATCTCATAGCGGCATTTGCCTTTCATTAGGTTCCCTCCTTATTTCTCCACCTTGCTGGATCTCTGACCGGGTAAAGGAAATACTATGTTCAATTTAAACTTTGCATTTTATATGTCTTCTGGACTTGATGTGGGGAAAGAGTCACAATGGTTTTATGCAAAACCCAGCTCAAAACATAAGAAAATAAAATCATTAATTTTTAAGTTGATTTAATATGTAATTCTATGCATCTAAAAGTTTCACAGTTAATAAATATTAAGGTTCCTAGCGGAATCAGTTGATAATTTGAAATTTTTTAAAGTTAAATTTCATTTTCATACTTTAACAAATAATATATTTCAGAAGGGTTGAGACATTAAATGTAGAATGTTTTTAAAGAGCCTGAAGAAATATAGATCATTATTTAATGTTGGGGGGAGAAAATACTTTGTAAATATAAAAGCACTTGAGATAGACCTCTTTGGAAAATATTGATAAATATGACTACATAATTGTAAATGACAAAAAGCAGTTCAATGTCTTACTTCAAATGGGGAAATGTGTACAACATATTTGATGAAAACGTTAATTGATACCCTCAATATATAAAGAGTTCTTCCAAAGACAAAACCAGGAAACTGATAAAATAAATACAAGTGGTCTGTAAACACATATACACACATAGATTTTTTCTAACCTGTAGTTAAAGAAATGAGTAGCCCAGGTGGTTCAATGGTTAAGCACTCAGCGGCTAACCAAAAGATCAGCAGTTCAAACCCACCAGCCGTTCTGCAGAGGAAGATGTGGCAGTCTGCTTCTGTAAAGGTATCAGCCTTGGAAACCCTATGGGGCAGTTCTACTCAGTCTTATAGAGTCCCTATGAGTCGGAACTGACTTGACAGCCATGGGCTAATTAACGAAATACAAATTAGAAGAAAGAGCAGTAAGTCATCTCTCAGAGTGGCAAAGATAAAATTACAATAGGGCTGGGGAGAGAGGTAAAGGAGCACTCCTGAGAGGTACCATCAAGTATACTTTTTTGGGAAACAATTTGGTCATATGATGAACAGCGTTGTATATGTTTATGTCTTATTAGACGTGGGGACAAAGATTTTTGTAGTAAGACTTCATCAAGGCATCATTGATAATAGAAAATATTATACCAAATGTTAATAGCCAGAAATTTTTCTTTAAAAAAAAAAGGTCGAAAATCCATATAGAATTGTATGTGGTTATCAAAATCATATTACAAAAAATATTTATTCTACATTCTACCTTGGTGAGTAGTGTCTGGGGTCTTAAAAGCCTGTGAGCAGCCATCTAAGATACTCCACTGGTCTCATGCCTTTGGGAGCAAGGGAGAATGAAGAGAACAGGATACAAGGAAAAGATTAGTCCGAAGGACTAACGGTCCGCAGCTACCAAGGCCTTCACCGGCCTGAGTCCAGTACAGCTAGATGGTGCCCGGCTACCACCACTGACTACTCTGACCAGGATCACAACAGAGGGTTCTGAACAGAGCTGGAGAAGGATGTAGAACATAATTCCAACTCACAAAAAAAAAGACCAGATTTATTGGTACTCCAAGAGTATGACCCCCAGACACCCTTTTAGCTCAGTAGTGAAGTTATCTCCGAGGTTCACCGTTCAGCCGGGGAGTGGACAGCCCCATAAAACCAAATGAGACTAATGAGGTACAGTAGTCCAGTGACAAGGGCCAGAAGGCAGAAGGGGACAAGGAAGCTGGTGATAGGGAACCCAAGGTTGAGTAAGGATATTGTTGATGTGCTGTGAGATTGTTAACTATTGTCATAGGGCAACATGTATAGTAACTGTTAAATGAGAAACCATTTTGTTCTGTAAGCCTTCAACTTAAGTGAGAATAGCAGCACAATTGGAAGAGCGTAGTCAATGTCACTGAACTGTGCATGTAGAAATTTTTGAAATGGTGTATCTTTGGCTATGTGTATTTTCACCAAAAAAAAAAAGGTTAAGAAGTTAGAGGGTTGACATGTTGTGGGGTTGTTAACCAATGTCATAAAACAATATGTGTACTAATGTTTCATGAGAAACTATTTGTTCTGTAAGCCTTCACCTGAAGTTCAATAAAAGAAAAAAAGTCGAAAATCCATATAGAGTTGTACGTGGTTATCAAGATTGTATTTCAAAAAATATTTAATAAAATTCAATTATAATCATAATCAAATATGAAATCCAAAAATCAGAATATAAATATCCTATACTATTTAAACCAATTTTTTTTAAAAAAGGAAGAATGTGAATGCCAACATTAGACAACAAAACTTGGAGGAAAACAGTGTGTTAAATAAAATATGCCATTAATTTATTAATTATTAAAATATTAAAATTAATTTCACTTGTTTCATCTTTTAATGTGGCTACTAGAAATTTAAAATTATGTATAAGCATTGAATGAAATATTTTATATTATATTTCTAGTGGGCAGCACCGTTATAGACTATGATGATAACTTCTGCTGACCTCTATCCCATACCATCTCCAAACTTTTGTAATTTTTTGTTAACGTTGCTTTGGCTTCATGCAGTTTCCACAGCTAAGGAGATAAATACAGTGAGTTGGACAGGCCAACATAATTAAATTAAATAACTTAAAAAGTCATTACTCCCTACCTAAGTAATAGGAAATACTGTTTCATGGGATTGCTCAAGAGATGTCATTAGAAAATTCTGGAACAAAGGCATAGCACTGATTATACCTCACAGGGATCATAGCTGGTAGCTTATTTTATTGGTTTTATTCTTTAATATCTAACTTGTGACTAAGGCTAGGAAAATCATAATGTCTTTGGAACTGAGATTTTTTATCTTTTAAATGAAAAAAAAATTCTCATCTATAAAATGAATCAATGAAATTCAGATTTGTTAAAACTGAGTAGATCAATGTAAATACTTAAAAGAGTGCCTAGCACTTAGTTAACATTTTTAATATATGCTACCCATTAAACTTTGTTAAATGTACTGATATATGGAGAGAAAATGTAAAAGCACTAAATAATCTGATCAGAATCTGTCATTATTGGTTGCCATCGAGTCCATTCTGACTCATAGAGACCCCATGTGTGCAGAGTAGAACTGCTACATAGGGCTTTCAAGGCTCTGACCTTTTGGAAGCAGATCACCAGGACTGTCTTCCGAGGCGCCTCTCCTTGAGTTTGAACCGCCAACCTTTCAGCTAACAGTCGAGGGTAAGAAAATAGCTAGGGTCATCCCACCCAGGGATGACCTTGATCAAAATGTAGGAATACATCTTATCAGGGAGGTAGCCTAGCAGACTTGTTAACAGTGCAAGTCAGTAAATCAAACCTCCCATCTCCAAAGCTGACTCCACTCTTACTAGCTTTTCAGCTTCTGCAAGTTATGTGAAGTCTCTGCATTTAGTTTCCTCAGCTATGCAATGGAGTAATGCGACTCACAGGAAGTTGGAAAAATAAAGTGAGTAAGTGGATGTAAAACGCTTAGAGCACTGCCTAGGACAGTTAAATATTTTAAAATATGTTATCCATTGTTATTAATTGCATTATGAGGAAAGTTACCAACAAACTGCCACACCTGCAGATAAAACAAACAAAAATCAGAAAGCATCTGCAAGTATCATATCACTCCAAAAGTGAAATTCTTCTTGGGGATTAATGATCCTCACAGTATTTCTGAAAGTGGAGGATCAGGAGACTACAGCAGTGCTTCTCACGCTTTATAATGTGTAGATAAATGACCTGGGACCTCTTTAAAATGCAGTCTCTAATTCAATCAATTGGCATAACAAAGTTGATTAAGAAAATGTTCTGCATTCTACTTTGGTGAGTGGCATCTGGGGTCTTAAAAGCTAGCAAGAGGCCATCTAAGTTGCAGCAATTGGTCTCTACCACCTGGAGTAAAGGAGAATGAAGAATACCAAAGACACAAGGAAAGTATTAGCCCAAGAGACAGAAAGGGCCACATAAACCAGAGACTGCATCATCTTGAGACCAGAAGAACTAGATAGTGCCAGGTTACCACCAATCACCACCCTGATAGGGAACACAACAGAGAGTCCCAGACGAAGCAAGAGAAAGGTGGGGTGCAGATCTCAAATTCTAGTAAAAACACCAGACTTAATGGTCAGACTGAGAGTGGAGGAGCCCCGGAAAGCACAGCCCCTGGACTCTCTGTCAACCCAGAGCTAAAACAATTCCCGAGGCCAACTCTTCAGACAAAGATTGGACTGGACTGTGGGACATAAAATGATACTGGTGAGTGTGCTTCTTAGCTCAAGTAGATACACGAGACCAAAAGGGCAGCTTCTGTCCGGAGGTGAGATGAGAAGGCAGAGAGGGTCAGGAGCTGGTTGAACGGACATGGGAAATCAGGGGTAGAAAGGAGGAGTGTACTGTCACAGTATAGGGAGAGCATTTAGGGTCACATAACATATGTATAAATTTTTGTATGAGAAACTAACTTTAAATGTGAACTTTCAGTTAAACTACAACAATAAATAAACAAAAACATGCAGTCTCTGATTCAGTCAGTCTAGGATGAGATCTGACTGAGATTCTACATATTTAACAAGCTCCCATGTGATATTGATGCTCCTGGTCCTCCCACCACATTCAGAGTACTGAGGGCTAAAGAATTATTGTCTACGTTTGCAGCAGGAGTAATTGAGGTTCAAGATCATAAAAGGAAAATCAACATAAGTGCAGTGTACAGCAAGCCCCCCTTATTTTTTATTTTATTTTCTTACATTGACTACTAGCACAGGAATAGATTAGCTTCTTTCTCTTTTAATTGAACTAACTTCCTTAGTTAGGCAGGAGTTATACAACATCCCCTTTATACAGATTATGATTCTGTAGCACAGGATTTACGACATTTGCTCTGAGTGTCATAGAGAAAAGAATAAACAGGCCTTTCAAAATGTACTCTACTAGCCTCAAAACAGAAATCTGAAACTTTTTAAAAAGAATTATAGTTATGTAACCATCCATAAATTATTAGTTTTGCAAGATTTTTTATTCTTTAAGTTATATTTATTCTCTATGTTGTTAGGTAGAAATTGTTTTCTCCCCTCAATGTTATGTTGCTAAGATCCACGCATCTTCTTAAATGTAGTTTAAGTTTGTGAAATTTTCACTTCTGTATGCATTGGGTGAATATGCAACAGTTTATTCATTCATTCTCCCACAATAGACATTTGGGTTGTTTCCAAGTTTGAGGTTAAAAGTAACATTCCTGGAGTTCCGGCAAAATGGTGCTCTAGGCAGAAGAACCACGCCGTCCCTCCACAGCAAAGATCTGAAAAACTAAGCCAAATAAAGAATACAACAATCCTGAAACCTTAAACCATCAAATGAAGAGATAAAGAACTCAGCCAAGCACCAAATGGAGTGAAAAAACTGAGAGAAAACAGGCGAGTAGAGATTCATGCAGAGGTCCCCTACCAGCTAACGCAGCACGGATCTGCCATCTTGGACTCCTATTGGAGACCAGAAAACAGGGGATATGAGAAAGCAGCCTCAAGGACCTTTCAGTGGGAGACAAAACAACTGGTAATTGGCGATATACGCTTTCCCACCCCCCCACCCTTCTTCACCCCGACTCGGACTCCTCTGCTTCCTGCGGCCACAGTCTCTTGACCGGGAAACAGCGGCTGCTTGGGTTCCACACACCTGAACGGGTGGCTCTCTGAGTGCCATTTGTTGGCTGCTGGTGTTGCTTTTTTTCTGCTTCATTTTTTTTTTTTAT
>NW_004444051.1:3802938-3815761 GCF_000243295.1 Trichechus manatus latirostris
AAAAAAAAAAAAAGTTTGAGAAGTTAGAGGGTTGGTATGTTGCGGGGTTGTTTAACCAATGTCATAAAACAACATGTGCAGTTCTGTTTCATGAGAAACTATTTGTTCTGTAAGCCTTCACCTGAAGTACAATTAAAAAAAAAAACTAACATTCCTATGAACAGGACTGGAGTGACTGGACCATAGATTATGCAAAAGTTCTGTTTGACAAGATAATCACAAGTCATTTTCCAAGTAATTGAATCTTTTTGTACTCCACCTACCATTATTCAAAGCTTGTACTGATTCACTTTCTCACCAGCACTTGGTGTTGTCAGACTTGTTACTTTTTTGCCAATACAGTGGTTCTAAAAATGCTATCACCTTTTGATCTCACTTACATTTTCCTAATTATTGAGGTTGAATATCTTGTTTAATTGTTATCCTCCATCGTTTTCCCTCTTTGGTAAAATATTGTTTCATGGCTTTTGCCTATTTTTCTGTGTGATTTGCTGCTAATGAATTTGCAGGAGTTTTCTCTATATTTTACATACCAATTTGCTTTTGGCTTATGTGTTGTTAACATCTTCTCCATGTTTGTGACTTACTGTGCACATTCCTTATGCTGTCATTTGGTGAGTGAAAGTTCATAATTTTAAATGGCCTTTGTCAGTCTTTAATTGGGAATGCTTTATGTGTATTGTTTTAGAAAATCTTTCTCTATCCTGAGGAAAGAAAGGTAAAATTTAGCTTTTCACAATTAATATTTTCGAACTATCTGAAACCAATTTTTGTGTTTGATGTGAGCAACAGATCAATTTTTCTGACATAAATGATCAATTGTCCCAACACTATTTATCTTGAATGGTCTGTTCTTTCAACAGTGATCTACAATGCTATATATATCATGCGTCCACTTTCATATATGTGTGTCTGTTTTTGTGATCCCTTCTGTTCCATTTATAATTTTATATGTTCTTGTATAAAAATTATCCCACCTTAATAACTATATTTTTAAATAAATCTTGATTTTTGGTAGAGAAGAACACTACCATTTAATCTTTCTTCAGAAGTGTGACAGCTATTCTTTAGCGTTTGTCTTTCCATGTCAATTTTAGAACTAATATTACCCCCCCCCCCAAAAAAAAAGAAAAACCTGTGAGATTTTGTCTGGAATTTCTTTGAATGTACAGGTCAAGTTTTGGAAAGTAAAAATTACTTGAGATATTAAATTTTCTTATCTAAAAACATTGCATAGTTCTCTCTTTTATAAATCTTTAAAAAATATCATTCAAAATGTTTTTAATTCTTTCCATATTGATCTTATATGTATTTTGTTATATGTATTTCTGGTCTTTGTTGTTGTTACTGTTATAAATGATAATGTGAGTTTTCTGTTCATGACTTTTCATAAAAATAAAATATATTTGTTCACACTGTCTAAAATATAGAAATTTGGTAATCCCTCTTTTTTATTTCCAAAAATTTGCCTGTAGTTTTTTTGGTTTGTTTATGTAGATAATTGTATAATCTGTGATAATGAGAATTCTGATTCTTCTTTTCAAATTTTTATACTTTTAAGTTTTTGTTTACTTTCTCATTGGCCGAGGTATCAAGTAAATTATGGAATAGAAGCAGTAATAGCAGAAATTCTTGTGTAGTTCCTGGTTTTAGAGGGAATATTTTTTTGTATAATTTTATGTTGGTGAAAATACACAAGCCAAAGATACCCCATTTCAACAATTTCTATGATTCAGTGATGAACACTTTCAAGGTTTTACATTATTAATAATGGTTACTAAGGTTTTCTGCTAACAGCAGTTACCCAGTTAAGAAAATTCCCTTTTTATGTTAGTGTGCTGCAAAGAATTCTATTATGAATGAGTATTGAATTATATCAGATGCTTTTTCTGCATCTGCTTGTTTTCTCCTTTAACCTTTTAATGTGGAGAGTCAGATTTACAGGTTTTCTAATGTTAAACCTCCCTGCATTCT
The DNA here is from genome assembly GCF_000243295.1 of Trichechus manatus latirostris. Lineage (NCBI taxonomy): Eukaryota > Metazoa > Chordata > Mammalia > Sirenia > Trichechidae > Trichechus > Trichechus manatus. The sequence continues at coordinate 3,804,913 of NW_004444051.1, forward strand.
TTGGAAAACCTCAACTTGGTTGCAAATGATTAAATTATCTATCTATATATTAGACAGGTAGGTAGGTAGATAGGTAGGTAGATAGAATATATATATCTCTCTATATATAATACATAATATAGATATATAATATAATATAGAGAGATATACTGCTGGATTCAGCTTGCTAATATTTTGTCCTGTACTGTGCTTTTTTTTTGATTTTGGTATCAAGTTTACAAAAGCCTCATAGAAATTGTGATGGTTAAGATTGTGTGTCATCTTGGCTGGGCCATGATTCTCAGTGTTTATATGTGATCACTCCCATGACTGAATCTGCTGCAAGTAGCCAATCAGTTGAAAGGGATTTTCCTTGGGGTTGTGGCCTGCATCTGAATATAAGCAGACGTTCTGGCTTTTTGCTTGTTCTGGATCCTGTGGCTGCCTCCTGTTCATCTGACCTCCAGTTCTTGGGACTTGAGCTATCAGCTTATCTGCAGATCTTGGGATTCATCAATCTTCACAGCCTGTGAGTGGAGCCCTGCTCACCGACCTGCTGATCTTGGGTTTGCCAGCCCCTGCAGCTACGTGAATCAGGAGAAGCCTTGTAGTCTTGCCTGCTGATCTTGGGATTTGTCAATCTTCACAGCCTGTGAACAAGAGCCCTGCTCTCTGACGTGCAGATCTTGGGTTCGCCACCCCTCTGGCTACATGAATTAGGAGGAGCCTCTATCCTGATCCACAGACTTGGGATGTTCCAGCCTCTACAATCACGTGAGCTGTTTCTTTGATATAAATCTCTCTATATATATATTTATACGCTTTACTGGTTTTGCTTCTCTAGAGAACCCAGCCTAAGAAAGAAACATTAGGATATATTTCCACATTTCTCATTCTCTGGGTGAGTTTGTACAGTATTACTCCCCTGAGTATCATCTTTTGTGTCCTGTCCGCAACACAGGGATTTCTTCAATGCCTGAGAATACTCTGAAGTTCTTAGACCTTTGCTACATTCTCCATTTTTACAGAACTTACCCTTCTAATAAATTTCAGCTACTACTATATATCAAGTACAATAACACTTTATACCAGGAAATATCATTATCTAATATAACATGAACACAAGTATATAAATATTTCAATAAATATGCATTTGTTGGCATGTGCAGTAAGTCATAATCAAGTAGAGTTTTAATTCCCATTGTTGCATTAGTTTGTAATGTGTTTTCTAATATCAAACGCCATTGCATTTGTATTCCAGCCAATTTCCATACCATAAATGTCAGTCAACATAGGCTGATTGTTCCTAAGAATGATTTAAAAAGAACCTTAACAACAGTAAAAGTCATATCCACATTTTCATTATGCATCTGAGCCTTTGGATTGTAAATATTCCCTCTGAGTAATATTTTAGAATTCAAGGTCATATACGGGAGATTTTTTCCTAGCTAATTAGAAAATAGATTACTTCACTGGAAATTATGTAGGTGGAAATTCTTCCCAGAGGAATTTATCTCTTTCAGATGTGTTTGATCATGTTCAATATTTTTAAACTATATTATATTTGTCTTCTCTCTTGTCTCAGCTACCAAATATGATGCAGAGAATGCTTAAGGACTTGACTTATTATTCTGACATTGGTAATAAAGTTATATTAAAAATAATGTACTAGAAGTCTTTCACCTGCACAGTTTTCCTTGTTAGACTTTCTCGTTATTTTGCTTGTCAGATTTCACAATGTCTAATGTTCCCTCTGTATATTTATAAAAATACTCTATTGCAGATGAGTCTAATCACTATGTAAATTAGGTAATTATTTGGTGACTATTAGCATTCTTTCTCACACAAATTAATACCATATATTTTGAATCTTCTTTCTTTGCTTTTGGGGGGGATATAGCAATTAAAATAGTTATTGAACCCTTATTTGCATGTAAGTGAGGCAAGTGAAGTATAATACAGGGTATGCAAAAATATATTTAATTTTCAATTTCAAATATATTTCTTATTGGTTAGACTACATCTTTTTCAATGCAATTTTCTTTTGGCATGTTGGGATCATGTATGATAAAAGGCTTTTCTGGCAACTACTTGCTTGCATGCATGGGCTTTTAACTTTTCTGGATTCTTTAATGTCAAGAAAAATAAACCTCTTTTAAGAGAGAGGAAAAATCAACATGTTACTGGATTATATGATTAATAAATAGATAGCATGTAGTAGGCACTCAATATTGTATTGAATAAACAGTTTGAAAAGGTAAGAGCATGAGATATGCTGATGCTTCTTCTCCCAAGCAATCATAAAAATATTACTGAACATAGAACTGTATCTGAAAGAAAATAATAGATATATCCCTGGGTAGAATGTAAGAAGATAAAACAAAGACTTTTCTTGTAAAGAAGAAAACTGATGTTATTGATGTTGCTATAAACATGAAGGATGTAGAGGCAGAAAATAAATATTTAGATCACAAATGTTATAACTGTGTAGGAAAGAGGCTATCTCTTGACATTTAAAGAAAACAGTTTTAAAAGAAACCAACGAAAATACTACAATATTAAATGAGTGATGAATTCAGGAATGTTATACCCCAAGGTGTAGTAAATATAAATAAATTCAAGATGGATGTAGATCCTAAGATTTAGCTTTCTATAATGAGGTACTAAGGGAAAGTTTAAACTGTATTTCAAACTTTTTAAGGTTGATGGCATGGAGTACACACACACACACATGCATACACACACACACATCTTTTAAATTTAATATCAGACATCAAAGCCAGTCAATGAAGTCCATTGTCTCAACTCTGTGAGAGACTCCTTAGATTTATAGATTGAGGCAAAAGAACAATCTTTAATGAAATATGAAAATATGCTACAAACCAAAAATAGTTTTATGGAGAAAAGATTCATATTATGATTAACTTCCACTGTAATGTCTCTTACTACAGAGGGCAAAAATTTTTTATATTCTTCAGTCATCACAGTAGCGTCTGTTTTGTCTCTATTAATTGCCTCAAACCAACTGCCCACGATATTTCTTTTTAACTTGCCTCATACACCATTCTTCAGTCCTCCTCAGTTAATTGGATGTTCTTCTCTGACTTAACCACCTTAGCCCTCTGTGTAACCTTAATTTTGAACAGTCCCTTGATTTCTGTGGTACCTGTGATTATATGAGAGAATCTATTGGTTAATCACTGCCTGGAAAGAACCCCTGAGTGGTCACATTAAATGTGCCTGTCTTCTCCCCAGGCATGGGAGGTCTGGGTTGAAACTATCTTTTGCTTTCTATGCTCTGTCTGAAGATATATATATATATATATATACATATAATTGTAAAGACTGGAACTCTTTCACCTTGTTTTTGTACATTTTAGTTTCTTTGTTTTTAATCCCACCTTGTAATTGAAAAGAAAAATGGTACTGACATATTAATCAGGTTTGTGGATTATTCATAACTACAAACAGGTTAATTGAATGACTAGTAAAATTTCCATTTCAGAGGTAATCTGGTTTACTTACAACATGAAATTTTAATATGTCTAACCCTCTTGCCAGAAGCAGTTTCCCTATTACTGGCTGTCATTGCACCATACATCTTTCCAAGCAGTACTTCTCAGGGTTGCAATTTAACAGCTTATTTTTAATTATCTTATTAATGTTTATATATCTCTATCACCTAATTCTTCTAAAGGCAGAGTTAACCAGAAACCATTTACCATACAGCCAATCCCAATTCATAGCGACTGCCTGTATGTCGGAGTATAATTGTGCTACATAGGGTTTTCAGTGGCTGATTTTTCAGAAGTAGATCACCAGGCCTTTCTTATGAGGCACCTCTGAGTAGACTCAAACCTACTAACCTTTTGGTTAGCAGCCAGGCATGTTAACCATTTGTGCAACCCAGAGACACCAAGGCAGAGTAGTGCCTTTTTTTGTTGTTCACTATTGTGTCACCAGAGTCTGGCATTCAGTAGACGTTGAATGAATTAGTTAATGAATTTGAGTTTAAAACATGTTAGGCTGAAGTTTTGGTTCAGCTACATAATAGCTGTGTGACCTTAGCCTAGTTGTATAATACCTATGAATGTTTGTCACTTTGCAAAATTTTTATGGAGATCAATAAACAATGCACACCTGAAACAATAGACAAATGTTAACCATCATTCTAACTATATGGTAATTTTGCACTATGTAAAATGTCATCAAATAATCAAATGTTATTTGTTTATTTTTTGGTTTATCTGTTTATTATGTATCTTCCTTCTTTTTCCACAATGGATTTGAAGCAGAATCAATTTCTCTGAACACATACATGCACATGGCCCTGGATAAACCACCAGAATGTTAGAGGGAAAGGTCCAGTTAGCTACAACACAAGCATACTGATTTCTTATGAATGTTAAGACACTGTTTTAAAAGAAAGATTGAATACCTTGATATTACTGATCAAAAAAAAAAAGCCCAAACCTGTTGCCATGGAGTTGATTCCAACTCATAGTGATGCTATAGGACAGAATAGAAATGCCCCATAGGGTTTCTAAGGAGTGGTTGGTGGATTCAAACTACTGACTTTTCGGTTAGCAGCCAAGCTCTTAACCACTCAGCCATCAGGGCTCCTTGATAGCATACTAGTGTGCTATATGTATATATATATATATATATGTATATATATATACACACACATATATATCTTCTAGAAGGGATACTACCGTAGAGTCCACTGTGTAAGTCTACAGTGGATGAGCTAATTATTGTGGGAGGACCATGCCCATGCTGTGACAAGGTGCTTGTTAGAAAGGTGCAAGGACAGCAGGCTGTGCGCCTTGGAGCAGGATTCCAACAATGGAGACCTGAAGAGACTTTGGCCTGTGCAGGAGAATAAGGTCTATAAAAGTTGAAGGTAACGAACATCTTAGAGAACGCTGTTGAATCTTTTCCCAAAACTTTAAAATTTTTAAGTTTAATAAATAAATATGGACAATTCAGAGAAAGCAAAGAAAGAGCAAACCTGGGCCAACTGAGAGAACAGGGATGAAATACATATGTTTCTTGAAACAAGTGATAGTAAAAACATAACAAATACAAATGGAAAAATGCATTTAAATTTTCCCAATTTAAAGAAAAAAGGATTTAGGTTTCTGGATAATCAACTGAGTATAACACATTATTGCCAGATGAAGTTAGGTAAATGAGTTAATATATTTCAAACCTTTTTATGTAACAGTAAAAAGAAATAAAATCAAGATTTCTTAAAATATTGAGCAAAGAAATGTTTCTCTGTTTTTCCCTGATCTTATATATAGCTCAACTTTTCTCAAAGACTTTACTATAAACTTTCTAGTCTAAGCTTTAACACATCTAAGAGGTCATTCATTTATCATTTGGGTCTCCATTTCCTTATTTTGAGAATGGTTGAATTAGATTAACATTCCCAATATGTAATGAATTTTATGCCAACAGTAACAACGATAAAAATCCATCATCAAATATATTTGAGGAAGAGTAGGTCATGAGAGATTGAAAAGAATTCCCTATTGCAGGACTTCTCAGAGCATTTTATATGCTAATGTGTTTTGCGAACCTCCAAGAAGAAGATATAGCAGGCAGTATTTCTCAAGTGTGCTTAATCACACAACACTGCAAAAAAAAAAAAATTTGCTGCTCACTACGATTCACCCTGGGGCCCATATTATAAAAACCTTAACCATGCATGAGCCTTTAACTATAAGATCCTTTAACCAGGATGTATTAGGATCACATGAAGAGCTTTGTTCGTGGTTTTTCTACTCTCTTCCGCTAAGAAAGAAGTTAATAAAGGATCTTGCTTTGCACACGGAAGTTATCTTTAAAGGCTGTCTCCAGATCCCAAGTACCCACCAGAGTACTGGGATGAAAATTCCACCCAGCGGTACCAACCACTCAGTGGGTGTTATATCCATTTATCCTGGTCAAGTCATACACAGGAGACGTGTACACAGTCTTTGCAATAGTGAAAGCCATTTTAATTACTCACAGACAACGGACAGTGTACAACAGGAAAAGTTCTACCACGAGTGGTCCTACCTGGCTCAAACCTGTCCAGGTGGGATGGAAAACTTCCACGGTTGCTCCCTTTTTTTGCATCATGGATGAAGCACCCTGAGGATCTTCCCCCGCCTAGTTTAATATTCCAAGGGTTGTATATGTCACTGCACAGAGTGCAGTGCAGGTTTTCCCATCTGATTACCCAAAGAGGAAGGTAGTCAGACATGGAGGTGCCAGTCCAGAATTGTTAGCCCAGAATAATATCTTTTTAGCCCTGCTGCTTATTTAGACAAACGATTAGGCATCAGAGAAGGAGGTGCAACGGTTTGCTAGGAAGCCCAAAGATTCTAGCAGGGGAAGGGATGGGGAGTAATTACAGCCATTTGGGCCATCGGAAGAACTACCTCTTCTCAGATCTTTTAGAATGTTTACATCCCAAACAAGATGCTTTGAATAAACCCAACAATGTGTGATTTAAGAAAGAGTTGGTGGAGGATTTGAGATATAATCCTGAACCTCAATGCATTACAGTTTCTATTCTCAAGAAATCTTTCTGTTAGCCACAAGAACTCTTGATCCACTGATTTTAACATTGCCTATTTAAAAACATTTAACATGCTTTTTGTTTTGGTTTGGTTTTTTGTTCTTTATCACGGAATAATATATTCATGTAAACAGTGAAATGAACTCTAAAATTTCTTGGAAGGGAATGCAGGTCAGAATGAGCAGGTAGCTATAAATAGGAATGAATCAGAATTATCTGAGAAACAATTGTGGCATAGAATGAGGTTCTATTGGAAGAATAATTACTGGCTTGCACCATCATTCTCATCACAGAGGTACAAAATGCAGCAGTCAGTTGCTTCCTCAGGATTGATGCTGTGCAGTATAATACTGCTTACTTCATTTAATCTGCATTAAATGGTGCACAATCTATTAGGTTTCCTTATACTTTCTTTTCTTAACCTTAGTAGAAACTACCTCAGATGGACTCATTGACCGCTGATCATAAATCAGCCCTTTAATGGTGAAGAGGTGAGATGGGTTAACAATGGATTTACTTGTAAACTGAGAAGAGATAAATCTCTAGCTCCCTCAAGGGTAGCAGTGTATTTATAGGTTGAAAGGCAGTTCCACTTTTCAAAAAGCTCTTTACAGGAAGGTAAAGTCTTCAAGACCTTGGTGTTTACGATCTCTGAAGCTTTTGTATCTGCAGAATTGCTATAAAATACGCTAATAAAACAAAATAGGATGTTGCTTTATATTTGCCTGTGTTACCACTTGAAGTACTTGCACAGGTAGAATAGAGGGTCCATAAAATAAACTCATAAGCTGGAATCTAATTATTTTAGGAAATCTGCCACTTTTATTTACATGTCTATAAGCCTAGCAGATAAAAAATAACTAAGAGAAAATATTGCAAATATATTTCATATCACTCTGCAATCAAGGCTCCTGAATGGTCTGTAAGTATTTCCATCCCATAAACCTGTATGGCAATCATTGTTGACGTGAATATGTGAAATTAACCTCCTCATCAGCTATAACCTCGATCTAGTCACAGAATAAGAGAAACATGGGGCAGGCCTGGTCTTTAACTGCTGTATATGACACACTGAAATATTCTTTTGACTATAAAATGACAGAAGAATTTTTACAAAATTTGCTGTGTATAAAGCAAGTATATTTTGCCTATAAAATGGTGATAGAGATTTCCGAGCAAAATTAAAATTGGAAATATTAAAAAATAAACAAGAGTCAAGCACTTTAAACATTAAAAAACAAAATACCTGATTGAATCAGTTTTGGGGTATTCTAAACCATTTGTATTCCACCATAAAACAGTCAAACAAACAGAAAAAATTGTAGAATATCAAGAATTTGAAAAGTAACGAATTATTAGATATGTAAAATGTTCTCTACAAATATGCTATGCTGTGTCTTTATTTATGTATGATGAGATGAAGTGTTATATCAGGTGTAATATTAACAATATCATCCCTGCTTCCACTTCACTAGAATGTCAAATCTACATCTCAAACTTAAATCATCTAGAGCAGATTTCCTGACCTGCACTCCCCCTGTTCCACCCACAGTCTTCCCGACCTTGGTTGATGGCAGCTCCATCTTTCCAGGTGCTCAGGTCAAAAACTTTGAAGTTATTCTTGACTTCTCTTTTTCCTTCACACCATATATTCAATGTGCCAGCAAATTATATATCACCTTCAGGATAGAACCGGAATATGCTACCACCTTGGTACAAACCACCCTCATCTCTGACATTAACTGTAATCGCTTTCTTCCTGGGATTCTTGCCGTCCTCCCCTACACACAGCTAGAGTGATCCTTTCAACACAACAGCTGGAGATATCTTTTTTGAAGCCTGATTCAGATCATGTCTCTCCTCTGCTCAAATTCCTCCATTTGCTCCCATCTCACTAGGAAATAGAAGCCAATGGCCTGTAAGGTGCTGTACAATCTGTTACCTCCTTATCTCTTTGACCTCATCACCGACTATTCTCTCCCAAGTCTCCCAACTCTGCTCCAGCCACCACAGCCTTCTTGTTCTTTGGCATATGCTCTCTGGCTCCAGAATCTTTGCATCAGCTGTTCCCTTTTTTCTCAAATATTCAAATGGTGAAATCTTACATTCTTTGTTCAAATATCACTTTCTTAACATGGTCCATGCTGATAACCATATATTAATTATAATATAACCACTAATCCTCATTCCTGAGTTCCTTTTCATTGCTTTAGTTTTGGGGTCTTTTTGATCTTTTCATGGTACTTGTAACCTTTGAAGGTGCTATCTCATCTTTTTATTTATTTATGTATCATTTATTTATGTTTACTTTTCATTATCTTTCTCCTCCCTCCAGTATGTAAGCTTCCTGAAGGTTGTTGTTTCTAGGTGACTTTGAGTCAGTTCTGACTCATAGTGACCCTATATACAACAAAATGAAACCTTGCCCAGTCCTATGCCATCCTCAGCAATCATTGCTGTTTGAGCCCAATGTTGCAGCCACTGTGTCAATTCATCTGGTTGAGGGTCTTCCCCTTTTTCACTGACCCTCTATTTTACCAAGTATGATGACCTTCTTTAGGGACTGGTCCCTCCTGATAACATAACACATTCAAAGTCCATGAGATGAAGTCTTGCCATCCTTACTTCTAATGAACATTCTTGCTGTACTTCTTCCAAGACAAATTTGTTTCTTCTTCTGGCAGTCCATGGTATATTCAATATTCTTCACCAACACTATAATTCAAAAGCATCAATTCTTTTTCTATCTTCCTTATTTATTTTCCAATTTTTTGCCTGCATATGAGGCAATTAAAAACACCATGGTTTGGCTCAGGGGCACCTTAGTCTTCAAGGTGACATCTTTGCTTTTTAACACCTTAAAGTGGTCTTTTGCAATGGATTTACTCAATGTAATACATCATTTGATTTCTTGACTATTGCTTCCATGGGAGTTGATTGGGAATCCAAGTAAAATGAAATCTTTGACAACTTCAATCTTTTCTCCCTTTATCATAATGTTGCTTATTGGTCCAGTTGTGAGGATTTTTGTTTTCTTTATGTTGAGTTGTAATCCATACTGAATGCTATAATCTTTGATCTTCATCAGTAAGTGCTTCAAGTCCTCTTCAATTTCAGCAAGCAAGGTTGTGCCATCTGCATATAGCAGGTTGTTAATAAAAAGATGCCACATTCTTCTTCATACAGTCCAGCTTCTCTGATTATTTGCTCAGCATACAGATTGAATAAGTATGGTGAAGATACAACTCTGATGTACAGCTTTCCTGATTTTAGAACACTATCCCCGTGTTCTGTTCGAATGACTTCCTCTTGGTCTACATACAGGTTCCACATAAACAAAATTAAGTGTTCTGGAATTCCCATTCTTCATAACGTTATCCATAATTTGTTCTGATACACACAATTAAATGCCTTTGCATAGTCAATAAAACACAGGTAGACATCTTTCTGGCATTCTCTGCTTTCAGCTAAGATCCATCTGACACCAGCAGTGATATCTCTTATTCCACGTCCTCTTCTGAATTCAGCTTGAATTTCTGGCAGTTCCCTGTGGATGTACTGCTGCAACTGCTTTTGAAATATCCTCAGCAAAATTTTACTTGCGTGTGATATTAATGATGTTATTTGATAATTTCCGCATTCCGTTGGGTCACCTTTCTTTGGGATGGGCACAAATATGAATCTCTTCCAGTTGGATGGCCAGGTAGCTGTCTTCCAGATTTCTTGGCATAGATGAACGAGCACTTCCAGTGTTGCATCCATTTGTTGAAACAAACAAACAAAAACTCCTGAAAGTACAGATAGTTTTAGCCTTTATTTATTTGCTCTACATATCAAAATCTGCACATGCACATAGTAGCTGCTCAACAAATTTTTGTTGAATATTGAAATAAATACTAAAACTTAATAAATCCAAGATCTATGCTCCAGAAATAATTGATGTTTTTGACCAACATCTTTCTATAACTAGGTCCAAACCAAAAAACTACAATACAATGAAAGTCTAGAAACTTGGAGTTTGAAGATGTCCTCAAATATTTTCTTCAGTTCTTTCAGCTTGAGAAATGCTGAGCATGTTCTTCCCTTTTGGTTTTCTAGCTCTTTGCACATGTCATTATAATACTTTACTTTGTCTTCTTGAGCTGCCTTTTGAAATCTTCTGTTCATTTATTTTACTTCATCATTTCTTCCTTTTGCTTTAGCTACTCGACTTTCAGGAGCAAGTTTCAGAGTCTCTTCTAACATCCACTTTGGTCTTTTCTTTCTTTCCAGTATTTTTTTTTATTTTTTTTTTTT
>NW_004444051.1:3821160-3839728 GCF_000243295.1 Trichechus manatus latirostris
ATCTTTCATGATATTGGGGAAGTTTTCTGTCAGCAGTTCTTCAATGATCCTCTCTGTGTTTTCTGTTTTCTCCCCCTGTTCTGGAATTCCAAGCATTGGCAAATTTTTGCTTTTGATTGTATCCCGCATAACTCTCAAGGTCTCTTCATTTTTCTTTGTTCTTTTTTCTGAGTTTTCCTGAAACAGAGTTCCACTGATCCTGTCTTCCACCTTTTCCAATCTGCTTCTTAGCCCTTCTGTGACACCGTCCATTTCTGAAATCTCATTATTTATCTTTTGGATTTCTAATTGTTGTTTTTGTATGAGTCCTAGTTGTGAATTTATTTTGGCATTTTGTTCCTTGCTATTTTCCTGAAGTGTTCCTTATTTTGGTCTGAATTTACATGAATTTGTCTGCCTTTTCCATGAATTTGTCTGTTTTTTCCTCATTTTTGTCTGCCTTTTGCTTCATCTCTTGGATAGCTCTGAATATCAGAAATTTTACTTCCCTATCAGGTAGTTCTAGTGCCTTTTCTTCTACTGGAAAGTCATGTTGTGTTTTATTGTGGACGCTTACTGGAACCTCCTGTCCTGTTTTTGTATATGTTTTGATATTGTCTGCTATCCCCGAGACATTCAGTAGTTATTTTCCACATTTATTTATTGTGGATTTGTTTGTTTCATCCCCTTTTTTGTTTTATTTAGTTATGTCTGAGCAGGAGGGCTGTGCATTGTTTGTTGTTTGCCCTTCTGTGGGCATTATAGTTTATCCTCCTTCTCCAGTGGGTAGTGTCAGTCACTCAGGTATGGTACAGCAGGGCAAGTCCAGCTGCAGGGGAGTTGCTGGGATCGGTAGTTTGTGGCACGTTCTTAGGCTGACAGGGCAGGCTGGGAATCAGTGCAGGGCAGGTTCCAGTAGGCCATGCCTCTGCTGCTTTGGGATGTGATTTTCAGTGCACAGTGCATGTAGGCAGGAAGGAGGGGATAGATTGTGATTTGTGGAGCTAAGATGGGTATGGGATGGAGGAGATAGTAACAGGAGGCAAAAACAAGCAAACAAGCAAAAAAGAGTGCTAAGGGAGCTTGGCATTGGAGCAGAGAGATGAGAGACAGAGAAATGGAGAAAAACAAAAAGAAAAAGGATAAAAGAAGGTAAATAAATAAATAAAAATTAGGGGAAAAAAAGAGAGTTAAAGCTCCCAGGGTTCCCACTGATGTGGCTGCGAAGACTGGGGAAGTAGCTCCCAGGCTGCAAAGTACAGCCTGGGTAGAATGGGTACAGATGTCTCACAGCACCAGGTATTCAGGAGACAGGAAGAGAAGGTAAGTATAGAGAGACGAGAAACAGAGGAATGAAGAAAGACAATAAAGGAAAAAGAGAGAAAAGAAAACAAGCAAAAAAGAAATGCCCCCTGGGTTCCCACTGTGCACCTGTGCAGATTGAGGAAGTAGCTCCCAAGCCACGCAGTACAGCCCAGCTATAAGGGGCTCCCAAGTGAAGAAAAGAAAAAGAAAACAAACAAACAAGCAAATCAAAACAAACAAAATGAAAAAAAGCCCTGAGGATCTCACCAGCGTGGTGGTGTAGGCCAGGAAGGAGTTCCACAGTCGAGTGACGTTTCACAGCCTTTCATGAAGAAGCAAAAATAGCACGTGGAGCCAGGTATTTGATAGAAAGGAGGGGAGGTGGTAAGAGGTATGGAATGAACCAAAAGAAGTGGAAAAATCAACAGCAGCATCAAACAAATGGCACTCAGGGAGCCACCCAGTGTGTGTGTGGGGGTAGAATCCAAGCAACACAGGTCTGAAGCCAGTGCCTTCTAGCCAAAGCACTGTGGCTGCAGGAAGCAGAGGAGGCCGAGCAGGGGTAAAGAAAGGTGGGGGGTGGGAAAGCGTATATTGCTGGGTACCGGTTATTCTGTCTCCTGCTGGGAGCTCCATGAAGCTGCTTTCTTGTACTCTGTATTCATCAGTCTCCAACAGGATTCCAAGATGGTGAATCCTTGCTGCATTAGCTGATATGGTACCTCTGCACATATCTCTCCTTGCTCTCTGTGTTCTGTCAATTTCTTATTCCGTTCAGTACTTGGCTGAGTTCTTTATCTCTTCATTTGATGTTTAGGATTTCAGGATTGACGTTTGTCTCTGTTTGACTTAGTTTTTCTGGACTTTGTTGTGGAGGGATGGTGTGGTGCTTCTGTCTATAGTGCCATGTTGGCTGGATAAAGATATTCTCATTTGTTTCTGATAAACAGAATTTTCCATTAAATGGTCTTATAATATTCTTATTTTATAGTACTTTTACAAATCATGTATACACATGGCTTTTGAATTTAATAATACTTAGAGTTGTAAAAGCCTCAAAACTTGTGTTTTTATTGGCTGGTTACCATGTGACTAGTATTTCATAAAATCTGTCTAGCTAAACTTGATGAACCTGTTCTCAGATCAGTTGACAAATAAAACATTTCTTAATAAATGAATAATGAGCTACCCTCAGGAAGATGATTTCTATTCTTCCTACTTCAAAATATTGTTTTCTCTAGTGAGTCTAAAATCCTGGTCTAATTTCATTTCAAAATCATTAACATTCTATTATGTCTGTATGTCACCAAACATCTGGAATGAAAACTGAAAAAAATAAATATTACCCATTCACAGTTTCCCTTGAATCTAGACTATTAGTACTTTAAAAACAACATTGCCACATAAAACCCACAGCATTTAACCATATATTCAGGGATTTTGTAGCTATCACTGTCTTGGAAAGAAGTTGGAAGATAGCACATAGAAAATGTATGTAATTCTCTTTGTGAGTCAGCTTTTACTAGGTTATTCTGTAGTAACAAAGGTTATCTCTGTGTTAACAAATATCCCCAAAATATCAGTGGCTAATAAAAACAAAAATGTCCATTATGGGTTAGTTGAGAGTTTCTCTTTCACAAATTCTTCATCCTGAATCAATAAGATTCCGTTCATACCAGGTCATGATTGCTTTATGGAGAAAGAAAAGAAAAAGGAAGACCCTACACAATAGCTCTTAAGGCTACTGGTAGGAAGTGGCATATGGTAGTTTCATTTACATTTCATGGGGCAAAACAAGTCACATGGCCAAATCTAATATCAGTGTATCATCTCACAAGAAGGGGATGCAAATGGTTAGAAACAATAAAAGTGGATGAACTTCACCCAGTATATAATAGTATGATTATTATTATTGCTTCACGTACACAAGCGAAATTGGAGTTGGTTTCTTCCCATGAGGTTGAATCAAAGAAGTGGATTTAAATCCTGACTCTGCTGCTAATAGTTAGCTCATTTATTGGTAAGCAATGTTTGTTGACAATGTGTTGGGCACTGTGCTAGTGCATTACATTTAGTACTGGCACCCTTAACAAATATATCCTTGTTTTATAGGCTAGGACACTGAGGCTTAGAGAGATTAAGTCAATTATCTAAGGAAAAACAATACATGAATGATGGAATCTGAGATTAGACCCAGACAACCTAGAGGCATATATTATTTTTCTTAATTCAACAGAACCTTAGCAAGTCATATAACCTATAAAATGAAGAATTTGAACTAAACAATTTCTAAGTTATCTATTAGTTATAAAATAATAGATATTTTATTGGTACAGTCTCAACATGTAAGAAAGCTTAAAAACAAGATTCAAAGGGATAAAACTGTTTACAAATAATAATGTCCTAGAAGAAAACTCAAAAATTTTTATAAAAATACAAATTTATTTTGTACCCAACAGGGTAAAATCCAAAATGTCTGACATCCTATTAAAAATTACCAGACATGCAAAGAAACAGGAAAATACAACAAATATCAATCAATTGAAACAGACCTGGAAGTGACACCAACAATACAATTAGTGAAAAAGGATATTAAAACAATTATTATGATAATATTCCATATGTTTAACAAAATAAAGAAAAGATTGAACATGTTAAGAAGAGATGTGGAAGGTATAAAAAAGTCACACATCAAACTTAGAAGATGAAAACTTTAATGTCTGAGATGAAAATACACTGGATGAAATTAATAGGAAATTACATAGTGCTGAACAAAAGATTACTGAAGTTGAAGCCATAGCACAATAAAATTCACAAATGAAACATGCAAAGAAAAAGAAAACTTAATGAACAGAGCATCAGTGATCTGTAGGACAATTTTAAGCAGCCAAATATACGTGAAATTGGAGTCCCCAAGAAGATTGGTGGTGGTTTTGGGAGGACAGTCTGCTGTGGCCTCTATGCCTCCCATTGGTACAGCCTAATCAGAGGTCTTGGGCCAGGAACATTCTTTGATAGTGGAGATTGGGAACTGGATTTCTTTCTGTTTCCAAGTTTCTTCTTCTTATAAGGGGAGCCTCCCTCCTTATTCTGGGCCCACTGTGACTTTCTCTGTTCTGCTTATGCACAGGCATCATATGGCTCCTGGATAATCCACTTTTATATCTGTTCCCAGCAGGAAGGGAATGGTGTCTCTCACCTGTGGCACAGGATAGGTGCATGCATAATACCTGCCCTCTGCCAGCACAGGAAGCAACTCACTGATCATGAAGGAATGGTGCCTGCTAGTGAAGCTTACCTTATTCTGTCTCTTCTCTACGTAAGTAAAGCATTGTTCACACACTGCCTATGTGTGATTTGTGTCTTTTGTTGGCAACCTCAAACCCTGGTGTGACAGGTGGTATTTAAAGAAGTAATAGCGAAAAATGTTCCAAATTTGATGAAAATTATAAACACACAGGTCCAAAAAGATTATCCAACCCCAAGCACAAAAGAACAAGATGTCACCAAGGAAAATGTAACAAATATCAATCAACTGAAACAGACTTAGAAGTGACACTGAAAACATAATTAGTAAAAAAGGACTTTAAAACAGTTATTATAATTATATGCTATACGATATTTCTTTTCTTTTCCACCAAGATTCATTATAATTAACTTGTTTAAAACCAGGGACAGAGTAAAATTTTTCAAATCAATCAGTAAAAAAATCAAACAACCACAAAAGAACACAACACATCCAGAAAAATAATATTTTGTTGGGGAAAAAAAACAAACTAAGAAACAGCAAAACAATATCTTTAACGTAGTGAAAGAAGAAAAACTATCAACATTAAATTCATTACCAAGCAAAAATATTTTTTCAGGAATGAAAACTAAATAAAGACCTTTTTCAAGCATAGAAAAGCTGAAATAATTCATTGCCAGCAGATGTACACAGCAAGAAATGTTAAAGGAAGTCTTTCAAGCAGAAGGAAAATGACACCAGAAGGAAATAGGGATCTATGCAAAAGAATGAAGAGCATCAGAAATGGCAGCTGCATAAGTAAATATAACAACTTAGATAAATTTCCTATGGTGATAATTGACTGTTTAAAGCAAAAATAATGACAGGTATTGTATTTATAATATACAGAGAAATAAGATATGTGAGAACAATAGCATAAAAATTATTGATCCAAGTAGAATATCATTCATAACTTAAATTTTTTTCTTCCAGGCAGTACTTAAGGAAAGTTTTATAGTACCAAATGACTATATTAAAAAAAAAGACATGTCAAAACAATTACCTTAGCTTACACCTTAAGCAACTAAAAAAAAGGAGGAAATTAAACCCAAAGTAGATGTGATGAAATAATACAGATCAGAGCAGAAATCAATAAAATAGAAAACAGAAAAACAAAAAGTAAAAACCTGGTTAATTGAGAAGATCAATAAAAATGAAAAAAGGTAGCCAGATTGATCAGAGAAAAAAAAAGACAAAAAATTACCAGTCAGGAATGAGAGAAATGCCATTACTTATAGAGTCTATAGGTATTAAAAAGAATAATAAGGGAATAGTATGAGTATCTTTATGCAAACAAATTTGAAAATTTAAATAAAATTGACAAATTTCTTGAAAAATACCAATGATCAAAGCACATTCAAGTTGAAATAGATAACCTGAATTGCCCTATATCTATTACAGAAGTTGAAAATATGGTTAAAAAATAATCCCACAGGAAATTCAAGGCTCCGATGGACCCAATGTTGTCTTTTACCAAGTATTCAAAGGAGAAATAATAGTAAGAAGGTCAGAGATATTATAAGAAAAGACAACTAGTCCTCATGAACATACCACAAGAATTCTTAACAAAATTTTTGTAAATGGAATCACACACACTCTCTCACACACACACAGAAAGAGAGAGAATAATACATTATGATCAGTGAGCTTTATTCCAGGACTGTAAAATTTATTTAACATTTGAAAATCAATCAATATTATTCACTTATTAACAGACTCAAAACGAAAATTGATACGATCATTGCAATTGATACAGAAAAACAACCAACCAAACAAACAAACAAATACATTTTACAAAATCCAGCATTCAGATAAAACCTTTCAGCAAACTAGGAAAAAAAGAGAACTTCAACCTGATAAGATGTGTTTATGAAAAACTAATATCATATAAAAGGAGAAATAATTTATTTTCCCCTCTAAGATTAGGAACATCAATAACAAAAAATCAGAACATGAACTTTTTTAAATGACATTTATAATAGCATAAAAATATGAAATACTTTGGAATAAATCTTTAAAAATTATACAAGACATGTACACTGAAAACTCTGAAACATTGCTGAGAAAATGAAAGAAGAGCTAAATAAATGAGGAGATATACTGGATTCATAAACAGGAAAAATTCAAAACTGTTAAGATGTAGATTTTCCTGAATAGCTCTCTATAGATAAAGGTAATCCAAAGAAAAATATCAGCAGGATTTTTGTGCGTGTGTATGTGTGTAAAAAATAACAAGCTGATTATAAAATCCATATGGAAATGCGAAGATTCTTGAATACTCAGAAGGAATTTGAGAAAGAACAAAACTGGAGAACTAACACTACTTGATTTCAAGTCTTAGCAAATTCTAAACAATATGGTATTATCATCAAGATAGACAAACAAATCACTGGAACAGAAAGGAAACTCCAAGACATTCACTCAAACATATACGGTAAATTGATTTTTGATAAAGTTACAAAGGCAATTCAGTGGAAAAGGGATAGATTTGAAAAATGGTGCTGGAACAATTGGTAATTCATAAAAAATATGAACTGTGATCTATACCTCACACTATATAACAAATAAATCAAATTGGATCATGACATAAATGTAAAACCTAAACCTACAAATCTTCTAGGAAAGAAATATAGACGAAAAATTTTGTTACTTTGGGAATGCAAAGATTTTTTTAAACCAATACCAAAAGCATTATCCATGAAAGTTAAAAAAAAAAAAAAAAAAAGCTGATTAATTTTATCAAAATTAAGAACATTTGCTCTTTGAAGACACTGTCAAGAGAGTGAAATGAAAAACTACAAAGTGGGAGAAAATATTTGTAAATAATATACCTGACTAAAGATTTGTAAGCGGAACACATGAAGAACTCTCAAAACTAAGACAAACAATTTCAATTAAAAACAATGGGCAAAGGTTTGAGCAATTCCTTCACCAAAGAAGACATACAGGTGGTAAATAAGCACTTGAAAAGATGTTCGACATCATTAATGATTAGGGAAATGCAGATTAAAATCACAATAAGATAATACTAAACACCTATTTTAAAAAAAAAAATCCTTGCTGTTGAGTAGATTCCGACTCATAGCCACCCTAGAGGACAGAGTAGAACTGCCCCACAGGGTTTCCAAGGAGCAGCTGGTGGATTCAAACTGCCAGCCTTTTTGTTAGCAGCCGCAGCTCTTAACCATTGCATGACCGGGGCTCTAAACACCTATTAGAATGTCTAAAATTAAAATAAAAGACTGACCATGATAAGTTTTGAGGATGTGTAGCAATTGGACCTTTGATACATTTTTGGTGGGAATGTAAAAATGACAAGCTTTGGAAAATAATTTGCAGTTTCTTTAAAAGTTACACCCACCGTACAACCTAACCATTTCACTCCTAGGAAAACTCCCAAGAGAAATGAAAGCATATGTCCATACAAAAACTTGCACATGAATGTCATAGCAGCTTTAGTTGTAATGGCCAAAACCTGGAAAGAGTTCAAATGTCCATCAACTAGTGAATGGATAAACAATGTGCCATGTCCATGTATTGGAATTCTACTCAGCAACAGAAAAGAATGAACAGTGATACGCACAGCATGAATGAATCGCGAAGGATTACTATGAGTGAAAGAAGCCAGAGAGGAAAAGCATGCATCTTGTATGTTTCCATTTATATTAAATCCTAGAAAGTGCAAACTAATCTATAGTGACAGAAAGCAGATCAATTGATCTGCCTGAGAATGGGGCAGTAGAGAGGGGGAGGGCGGAGCAAAAAAGAGGGATTACAAAATTACAATGGTGCATCAGAAAACTTTAGTGTGTTCATTATCTTGATTTTGTTGGTTTCACATACACACACACACACATACATATATATGCCAAATATTATCAAGCTGTACACTTTATATATGTGCAGTTTATTTTATGTCAATTACATCCAATTGTTTTTGTTTTTAAATGAAGTGAGAAAAGTACATACATATTTGAATAGAGAGAACAGAGGCATGCACTGTGGGAAGACCTTATGATTCACTGTGTATTATTGTCACAATTCTAACATTTGTATTGGGTGGTAGGTTCATAGGTGTTTATTATATTATTAAAAATAACAAAATGATTAGATAAAATAAGGTGAGAAATGACCTAATCATAAATGTTTTAAACCAAGGGTTGCGACATTTAATCTGATCTCTGCACTCATCTTCCAAAAATTTGAATAATAATAATATTTTTCCAAGGTCTACTCAAATGCTGTTAAACATTCACAGTAAATTACGGCAACAAATTAAGTTCTATAATATCTTGGAGTAGAAAACAACTCTATTTTTAGTTCTATTTTAGGTTTTGATCTACAGTGGAATAAAGATACACCCCAGGTTCCTCAAGTATATGCTTTTAAGTACTTGACAGTTATACATCAGGATGTTTTTGTATTTAATAAGTCAAGTTATTCTCCACGGAGAATGCCACATGAAAAATCACTTTTTAAAATGGATTGCAGGATGCTCTGTATCACCTGTGACATATGCTGTTTCTTTGTGCATCCAGACATGAAACTTGACAATCTAGTTGGCACAGAGTGGCTGTTACTGCCCTGACTCTTGAGAAAGGTGGAGAGATGTTAGCCTTGTATTGGCTTATTTTTTCTTGTGGTGAAGGGTGGAGTGATATGTGGATATGTGGTGTTTTTCTGTGGTTTCTGGCAAGTGTCGCACCTCTGAACATGATCTCAACTGGGGGACTGGAGCCAATGATCTCCCCATAGGTTTTCCTCCTCTAATATATGGGCTTAGAGCGGATCTTAAATCATGATTTTGTAATGTATTTAAAGTTGTGACTTTAATAGTCCTAAAATGCTCAGTTTTCACTACAAAGATAATGAAATAAACTGGCTAATGGCTATGGATTCTTCAAAACAGATGCTGGTCGCAGGCTTTTCTCATTGCACAACTCCGGGCTGAACACTTCGCATAGAATACAATCTGAAAGGTGCTCCGAGGAGTTGTACAACCATTCAGCCCTAGATGATTAGGAACAGATGAGGGGGGAGAACTTTAGCTATATCAGAAATCAGTGTCTTAGATCTGTTAAAATCATTCCTAAATATGATTCTCTAGGAGTAGAATTTGTTTATTCAAGAGCTCTTTGCATCATCTTTTAGATTTTATGAATCTTTCTATTTGATTCTTTTCGTAGGATTTACTGACAAGTTCAGACCGCATACAAATAACTTACTGTTTATGATCTTGAAAATACTCAAAATCTCATGCAAGAAATCCAGGAAATAAATTTACCTTCTGTTCCCATCAGAGTTGCCACTTCTTCCCCCAGTATTTCAAATATCAAGTGACTTAACCTATGTTTTCTTAAAAAAAAAAAAAAACAGCAGCTGAGAAAAGAACTATGAGATGGGGCACAAGAGCTTTTCAATACAGCATTTAGGGTGATGGTGCATCTTGATCTCTACAAAAGTCACAGTAGAGGGATATTAGCGGAGAAAGATACAGTTTTCTCTGTCAACCAGCCATATTGCTCATAACCAGTATTCATCAAATCTCTCCTCCAGCACTCATTCTAGTTTTTGCTTACCTTCAGCTAGTGCTTTGACTGGCCTCAGTTGGTTGCCTGGCTTGAAACTTACTGTAGTTGAGTTACACTTGTCAGGCTGTTCTTGTTGCAAATATCAATTTCTGATTATTACCAGACAGGCAAATATCAATAATCCCCTGCATCCTAAACATATTCCTTCTTCACATTTAACGCACATTTTGTAGCAGCAGCCTTATCTCCTCATCACAATCAGTGCCAAATATCCTCACTGATCTATGAAATCCTTAATTTGCCCAAAAATAACCAGGAAGTTCTTTATATCTTCAATTTTAGTAGTATTCTTGTTATATTCCTTGGCAGAAACTCACTTGCTCCCCGAACCTTATCCATAGGAGGCAAGATTTCTATTCCAGCATAGCTTAATTATCAAAGATGATGTTACGGATTGAATTGTGTTCCTCAAAATGATATGTTAAAGTCCTAACTCCCAGTACATGTGAATGTGACTTTGTTTGGAAATAGGGTTTTTGAAGGAGTTATCAGTTAACATGAGGAGCCCTGGCGGCACAGTGGTTAAAATGATGGACTGCTAACCGAATGGTCGGCTGTTGGAAACCACCAGTGGCTCCACAGGAGAAAGATGTGGCAGTCTGCTTCTATAGATTTACAGCCTCGGAAACCCTATGGGAGTCACTATGAGTTGGAATCGACTTGACAGCAGTGGGTTTGCTTTTTTATAGCAGTCAACATGAGGTCATACTGGAATAGAATGGATCCTAATCCAATATCAGTAGTGTTCTTATAAAAGGAAAAGAGACATAGACACAGAGAGGAGACAATCATGTGAAGACAAGAGACAGAGATTGAAGTATTATATACACCAAGTAACAAGGATCACAAGTCATCACCAGAAGCTAGGACAGAGACATGGGACAGATTCTTCATTAGAGCTGTCAGAAGGAATCAACAGAGATAATATCCTTACTTTAGACTTCTAGCCTACAGAACTGTGACACAATAAATTTCTGTTTTTAAAAGCAACCAGACTTATGGTACTTATTACAACAGCACTTGGAAACTAATAAGGAGCCCTGGATGAAGCAAACAGCTAATCGCTTGGCTACTAATTAAGTTACCAGCTCTGCTGACTTTGGAGCATTATCTGTCAGTGTGACCCAGACCTGCATCCCTGAGGAGTCTCAGTCTTTTATTATCATGCCACCTGAGGCCAAGCTTGCTGTACCTACCCATTTACACTCACAGTTGGGCAAGGGATCACCAAGAGGTTTCCAAGTGGACCACCTGGGCTTCACACATATTCCTCCCCAGGCTACTTTGTAATAACAGATTTGCCTCATCCTATTGACCTGAATCAATTATCCCTGCCACAATAATGACTGTTTTTCTTGCTTATTGGTTCCTGGACATAAGTGGCCCAATGTGCCTAGATGGCAGCCAAAGCTTATAATTCATTGGAGCTCCTGCTGTGTCCCCTGTTGAAAGCTTACCTGTTTGTTTAGAGATCCTACAGATCACAGAGTTTCAAGGATGGAAAACAAAAATTCCCGATAGGTCATTGGGAGTTATGGTAAATGGAGTCACTCATACAGTCTTTCTACTGGGAACACAGAGTCATGTAGAGTTTTTGATTCAATGTATATACTGTGTTTTGCAAGACGGTGCCCTATTTTTGCAGAGTATTTCCTCCAAGCTGACATACCAGCTATGCCATTATCCAATCATTTTCATGCTCTGTTAAGTCACTTTCCTGGTGGTCCATAGCTTCACTGTGATACAACCTGTGATTCCCTTGATTTTTTATCAACTTTTGCACTTTCTTTGCTATAAAGTGGGTTCTCAAGTCTAAAATGATGATATATGGGATCTCATGCTGGACAATGGTGCTGGAAAAGCAAATCATACATTGGAAATGAGCTCTAAGAGTGAACTGCTAATCCTTTTGGGATAGAAGGGGCCAAATGTAGTCAATTTTACACCAAGAAGCCAACTGGTATCCTTGAGGTATTATGCCATAATATGGGCTGAGTGCTGACTTCTGTTGTTGTACGATGGAATAGGGAACACCAGCAGTAGGTAAATTAGCTCGGTTAATTGAGAGCCCATGTTATTGGAGCCATGTGTAATATTTATCTTTACCACCACGGTCACTTTATTTATCATTCATCTGTTCATCATACCAGCACCAGAGGCCTCATTACAGAGCCTGGCTAATGTCAACTGGCTAAGCCATTTTGTCTCCTGGGATGTTTAGTCCATTTTTTGTGGTGAATGTTCTTTTGTGGGGGTTAACATGTGATACAAAGATCTTCAAGTTCATGCTCATTCCCATATATTCATCAACTTGTTTCCACCCTAAACCTCATTGTCTGGTATTTTCCAATCTTTTTTTCCCTGCCAGACCTCAGATCATTCATCCACCCTCAAGTCCATATATATTTTAAACTGAGGTTGCTTCCCTTTCTACATAAAGTGAAAGACCAGATATATTCCTAAAACTCTGCCCAGTGGGAAGATTTTCTTTCACCATTGTCTTTCAAGGCTACCTCTGAATAAGGCTATAATGTGAAGCCATACATTTTTGGCTTCACCCACAAGCTGAACTGACCTATCCATTAGCCAAAATAGTATCCCTCCCTCATTCCTTCAGTAACTTGTTTATAATCCCTATATAGGCATAGGCATGAGCTGAGGAAGAGGCATTGGTGCAAGAGTGGAGGACGTGGGATACTGGAGTAAAGCAAAATGTCTTTTTGTGCATCTGATAGGCTATTTCTTAGTGCAGTTCTCTGAACAATTTGAGGTTATTGGCCTTTGTTTCTTTAAAAATATCTCTTTTTATAGAAAAATAAAAATATATCCAATTGCTCTACTGAGCCAAGTTTCTTGTAAAAGATACCTAGACAAAAATGCTGGAAGAAAAATCACAAAGCTCAAAAGCTATTTAAAGGATATAAGAGGCAAAATTTTTGTGCTGTACTAAGAGGATTACATGGCTAGATTAACACTACTCAAATGAGTTTTAGAGTAAATAGGATAATAAGAAATGTTTGAGTGTATATGATACATGCAAGTTAGAATCATTAATGTAATAAAAGGAAAACTTACCCATAGTTTGGGTACTGGTAAGCATTTTGCAGTAGATGTATTTGGGGTACTGGTAGTCATTTAGGATGTAGTAATCAGATTGGTATTTATAAGGTGACTGTTGATCTTTCATCTACTCGTTTATTGAGTAAAACTGAACAAAATTTTAGCAAAAAGTGTTAGTGGGAAAGTTTCTCTCTTATTGAACTGAAAGGCACAAACTGTCTCCATATCCAAAGTATCCTTTCCTGCTCTTGTGTACTCTACACACTATTGAAGATTCAACCTAATGGTCTTTCTTCCTGTGAAATACTACCTAATCTTCTAGGATGGGTTACTTCCTCAAACATCTGGACTTTTAAAATATATTGTCTTTGCCTCTATTATTAACTTTATGACATTTTGTAAAACATTTCTATATTCCTAGGAATAAGCTTTTTTTTTTTTCCTGGCAGATAGTAATTGAACAAAACGCGTTTGTCAAAAGAATGAATAAATGAGTGTCCTGCCAAGGGCATATACCTCCTCTTAATTCTCAGACTGAACGTGAATCTATCAGTTAAGTGATTTTATAGACACCTGACTTATATTCTGAAAGAGAAATATCTCAGATTCTGGTTATTGTTTCTTACTATTAAAACTTTAAATATTTCCTGGTTATGTAAATTCAAATCTTTTGAGAATTATCTCTGATTATCATATGATTGTAGTGTGGGGAGTTAATTGGATGCAGAAGAGAGGAAATCATGTCTTTAATATGCATTTTTTAAATGTAGACAAAAGCAGCAGCTTTGAATATCTTAACTGGGGAATTGGAGTTGTCAAAGAGAGTCCTAATAGATAATGCTGGTGCACATCTAAAATGGTCAGTTTTGGAAAGCAAATGGCCAACATGTGTCAAGAGCTTTGCAGATGTTCATACTCTTTGACTCAAACCGTTGGGGTGTGTCACCTACTATTCTCTTGCTATCTTTATTTTTCCTGTTGACAGAATGAAGTTATTCTCTGAATTCAGTTCAAGAACATGTTCTATAAAATAATAGCTCCAGTTATATGTCCACAATCTCTCTGATGTTAGAATGGAAGTTCCAAAACTGCTGAGACCATATGTGCCTTGCTCACTACTGTATCCACAGTGTTTGGTACAACGCGTAACATAAAGCACACACTCAAACATTTGTCCAATGATATAAGAGCTTGAGCAATCAATACATATGTTTAGTTGAAATCTATTTCTTCACTTTTCACTGCAAAATTTACCAAGAATGATCGTGATAAGTTTTGATAAGCCTGTTGCCGACTCATAGTGATCCTACCGGAGAGAGTAGAACTGCCGCACAGGGTTTCCAAGGAACAGCTGGTGGATTTGAACTGCCGACCTTTTGGTTAGCAATCAAATGCTTAACCACTGTACCATCAAGAGTCCAAGTTTTTATAAACTTATAAAAATAATTAGTTCTGAAAAACTGATTATAGTATAAGTTTTGTCTGTTTTTTTAATCTTTTAAGTGCCAATCTGGGTATAGCTTAATTCTTTGTTCTTTAATTTTACTTTAAAAAATCTTTCAAGTTTTCATAAACCAAGTGAAGAAGTGAAAGTACAAAGACTGAGAAGTAGAAAAGATGTAAGTGCTAGACCACGGTAGAGTCCTGACTCACCCATCCTTAACAGATGATAGGGGACAGATGCTTGAAAAATATAAAAAATTAATTTACAAGGAAATGACCATGACAACATATATTTTATTAAGGCAAACAGTAAAAATATTCTTTCTATTTTAAATACAGGCAGTCCCCGGGTTATGACTGTAAAACATATTAAAAATTAGAGGTACATACAATGGTTCGTAATAACAAATGGGTGCTACTTTGTGACAGGCATGAAAACATTATTATTACTATTACTATTACTATATTATTATGTTTTAGTATATCTGGAAGTGTTTCTTTAATGTTTTTTATGCATATATACTAAGGCAAACATTTGGCTAACTGATGTTAGATACAAACCATACCTAACTCTTCCGACTTACGTACAAATTTGATTTAAACATAGACTAAGGAACAGAGCTCGTTCATAATCTGTGAACTGCCTGTAGGTGTGTTTTCTCACATACTTGTTTGTGAATTTGGTGGATATTAAGTATGCACAGATGTTTGACCAAGAAGCAAATGCATTTTGAACGAAGTTAGATACTAGACTGGCAATGACTGAAAAATTACTACATCTACACAACCCATCCGTATTGTAACCATTTATTGTTTATCTCCAAATATAGCATTATCTCTGAGGTTTTGATCAGAATTTCCTTTGATAGAAATATTGAGAGAAATAAATAAAAAGGAATTAGGATTTTAAGGATAAGAAAAAAGTTCTTCAGATATATAAAAATAGTACCTTGGGATTTTTTAGAGTGCATAAATTTTATTGCAAACTCTTCATTTACATTCATAAATGGAGTAGACACCAAATATATGTTGAGTTTATGAATGACTATTTTTGCCAGTATAATTTAGACACATTTTCTATTACTAACCACTGCTCTGTACAATTTCAACTGACAAAAAAAAAGGTAGGAATAAGTTAATACATTGTTGTGACCTTTAGGGACTGATCATAAACTTTAACACAATGCAAAGGCTATTCTACCAAACAAACTAAACTACAGTCACAATATAGGTAAAACAAACAAACAAAAAACCTAGTTACTGTTTATTAATAACAAGATAACTAGCACGTTTTGAATGCTAACTGTGCTTCAGGCACAGCGCGAAGGTTTTCACATATAAAATTCATTTTCTTCTCCCTGGCCAACATCAGGGTAAGTTTGTCAGCCCTAGTTCACAAAGGCAGTAGCTGAGGTTGAGAGAAGTTGATTAAAATACCCGAGGTCACACTGAGGCTAGGAATCAAAGCCAGGTGTAACTGATTTTAAATCCCAACCTCTTCCCAATACACCAGACTACTTTTGATAGATGCTGCACTTTTATTTCCTTAGTTTCTATACCATAGAAAGCATTGCTAGTGTAAATAATAATTAAAGCTGCCATTACCCAGGCCTTACACTGTTCCAAGATTTTTTTCTCTATAAACTCTATTTAAACTTCTCAAGAACACTATGCTTGATATTATCATTATCTCCATCTCACAGGTAAGGAAAAGAAGCCACTGTAATGTTGGATATATTTCACTTAGTATGAAACAGTGATGATACATACATTTCATTTATGCATTTGTCAAAACTCATGGAGCTGTACAACACTAAGAGTGAATTGAAATGAAAACTATGAACTATAGTTAATACTTTGTCAATTTTGTTTCAGTAATTATAAGGAAACTACCACACTAATAAAGAGTGTTAGTAAGAGGATAAACTGCCCAGGGTAGGGGTTTGTAGCTGAGGTGGGTATATCAAACTCTATGTGCTATGTGCTCAGTTCTGTAAATCTAAACTGTACTAAAATAAAAAATAATAAAGTTTATAATTTTTAAAAATACTGCATTTTCTCATTCAAAAGTAACATGTTAATTTTATAACACATAAGCAAAATAAGAAAATTCTAAAAATATATAATCTTTACACCGGGAGTTAAGCACTGTTAGCATGTTATATATAGTTTTTACTATTTTTTAATATCTATGTACATGTTATAAAATGGAATCTTATTGAATACACTGATTTGAATCCTACTTTCTTATTTAATAACACTTTGTGATCATTTCTCTGTTATTACATATTCTTCCAAAAATGCAATTTTGGACATTTGTATTTTCTGATTTTTATTCATAAAGAACTACAATATAATAAATATCTAAGTATTTAATGACTCATTGTACTTTTATTTCCTTGGATTAAGTAAGCAAGTGCCTATATCTGGAGGTAGAATTACTACCTCTCATGGAATTTACAATTTTAAAGGCTTTAGCTTTATATTGTGTAACTGCCCTACAGAAAAGTTGCATCAATTTATACTTCTATTAATGGTGAATTAGAGATTACCTTCTTTAAACTCTAACCAACATTTAACTTTGCCATTTTTGCCACCTGTCTTTGATTTAATAACTATCATGTGCTCCACCTACTAATCTGATAGCAATATACAGTGTCCTGCAGTGATAAAATATTAAATATTGCAGAGAAACAGGTAACTTAATAAAAGTTCACATCGGATTAAACAATAAAAATGAAAATCATATTCAGTAAGGAAACTAAACCTTAGCATTTTAAGTTTCTCAGCAAAATTGATAAATTAGAATGACATGAACAGCAAAGGAGCCACTCTATGGAATGTCAGTAAGTTTCTCTTTCTAACAGGTTTCTTCCTTAAAAACTTTTCAGCTACAAATTTATGCACATGCATACACACACACATTTCCTCAATACCACAGATGTTATCTGGATATATTTTGTACCTCTGAGTCAGAATCGACTGGACAGCAACAGATTTTTCAGTGTTTGATAAAATGCATCGCCACTTTCTTTGATATAGTCCCAAGTCTTCGATAACTTGTATACTTGACAAAGATTTAGATTAGGATGACAACTATTTACATACTTCTATTAGTATTTATTCTCCTATAACCCATTGTCATCGAGTTGATTCCGACTCACAGCAACCTGACATTTTTTTAAATTTATTTTTTATTGTTGTAATTAAATGAAGTTTACATTTCAAGTTAGTCTCCCATACAAAATTTTTTTTTTTACGTACATTGTTAAGAGACCCTAATTGCTCACCTCATTCTGTGACAGCACTCTCCTCTTTTCGGCCCCTGATTCCCCATGACCATTCAACCAGCTCCTAACTCTCTCTGCCATCCTATCTCACTTCTGAACAGAAGCTGCCCCTTTGGTCTCTTGTATTTACTTTACTAAGAGGCACTCTCTTCATGAGTATCACTCTATGTCCAACAGTCCAGTCCAATCACTGTCTGAAGAGCTGGCCTCAGAAATTGTTTTAGTTCTGGGGTGATAGAGAGTCCAGGGGCCATGCTTTCCAGGGTGCCTCCAGTCTCAGTCAAACCATTAAGTCTGGTCTTCTTACTACTGTTTGAGTTCTGCACCCCATCCTTCTACTGCTCCATCAGGGACCCTCTGTTGTGTTCCCTGTCAGGACGTTCATTGGTGGTAGCTGGGCACCATCTAGTTCTTTTCGTCTGAGGCTGATGAAGTATCTGGTTTATGTGGCCATTCTGTCTCTCGGGCTATTACTTTCCTTGTGTCTTTGGTGTTCTTCGTTCTCCTTTACTCCAGGTGGTTGGGAACAATTGATGCATCTTAGATGGCCGCTTGCAAGCTTTTAAGACCCCAGACGCCACTCACCAAAGTAGGATGCAGAACATTTTCTTAAT
>NW_004444051.1:3841137-3842616 GCF_000243295.1 Trichechus manatus latirostris
AGCACAATGTTAAATAAGAGTGGTGATAGAGAGCATCCTTGTCTGGTTCCTGTTCTCAAGGGGAACACTTTCAAAGTCTCTCCATTTAGAATTATGTTGACTGTTGGTTTTGTATAAATGCCCTTAATTATACTGAGAAATTTCCCTTCTATTCCTATTTTATTGAGAGTTTTTATCATGAATGATTGTTGGACTTTGTCGAATACATTTTCTGCATCAGTTGATAAGATCATGTGGTTCTTGTCTTTTGTTTTATTTATGTGATGGATTACATTGATTGTTTTTTAATGTTGTCCTTTTTTACATATTCATATCTCTGTTTCCCAATTTTCAGTGTTTTACCTTTGATGTATTTTTGATATCCGTATCTGAGTCAATATCTGCTTGCTCTGTCCTGTGTTCTAGTCTTGCATTGTTAGCTGGTGTTATTGATTATCTAACTGTAGGACTCCCTTTAATATTTCTTGTAATTTTGGTTTGGTTTTTGCAAATTCCTTGAACTTTTGTTTATCTGGAAATGCCCTGATTTTGCCACCATATTTGAGAGACAGTTTTGCTGGATATATAATTCTTGGCTGGCAGTTGTTTTCCTTCAAGGCTTTATATATGTCATCCCGTTGTCTTCTAGCCTGCATGGTTTCTGCTGAGTAGTCTGAGCTTATTCTAATTGACTCTCCTTTGTAGATGACTTTTCTTTTATCCCTAGCTGCTCTTAAAATTATCTCTTTATCTTTGATTTTGGTAAGTTTGATTATAATATGTCTTGGTGACTTTCTTTTGGGATCCAGCTTATGTGGGGTTCGATGAGCATCTTGGATAGATATCTTCTCATCTTTCATGATATCAGGGACGTTTTCTGTCAACAAATCTTCAACGATTTTCTCTGTATTTTCTGTTACCCCCCTGTGTTCTGGTACTCCAGTCAATCATAGGTTATTTTTCTTGATAGAGTCCCACATGACTCTTAGAGTTTCTTCATGCTTTTTAATTCATTTATCTGATTTTTCCTCAAATAAGTTAGCATCAAGAGCTTTATCTTCCATATCACTAATTCTAACTTCTATTGCCCCAGTTTTGCTCCTATGTCTTTCTATTGAATTGTCTAATTCTGCAATTTTATAGTTAATCTTCTGGATTTCTGATTTCTGTCTCTCTATGGATTCTTGAAGCCCGTTAAATTTGTCATTATGTTCTTGAATAACTTTTTTAAGTTCCGCTACTACTTTTTTTGTATGTTCCCTGGTTGTTTCTGCATTTTGTCGAATTTCCTTTCTAATTTCTAGAAAAGTTCTGTATATTAATCTTTTGTATTCTGCCTCTGGTAATTCCAAGAAGTTCTCTTCCTCCAGAGAATTTATTGATTCTTTAGTTTGAGAGCTTGCTGAAGCCATCATGGACTGCCTCTTTATGTGATTTGATATTGACTGTTGTCTCCGAACCATCAATAAGTTATTATAATTTTATTTTATATTTGTTTAC
>NW_004444051.1:3842716-3863617 GCF_000243295.1 Trichechus manatus latirostris
ATGTTTACTAGTTCGATTATTGACACCTTTGAATCTCTAATGTCCTGTAACCAGGTAGTTCGTTCTGTAATTAAGTATGTGCACACAGGAGTCCATTAAATTTTCCTGTATGGGTTCAGCTCAGGTGTCCAGGCAGTCAGTCACCAAGTGTGTGGTGCAGGCTCTCACCTATAGTCCTAGAGAGGCATGGGTGATTGCAGGCACTGGACTCTTGCTGTGGTAGGGGATCACGTGCTGAGCCAGGCAGGGGGCTGACAGCTGCCCCTGAGAGTCAGAAAGGAAAGCATGCCCGTATCCCCTAGGGCGAGTAGGTAGGTGAGTTTTACAGTCGGACTATGAGCACCCCACTCTGTTGGCTTTAAAGACTCAAAGGCACCATTTTTTCTTGGACTCCTGTAGCAGGTGACTAGGTGGCTTAGTTGTCGCCACCAGTCCTCAAGCCCCTGTTACGGATCAGTAAAAGTGCCTACTTAAGGGGCAAGGTTGTTTCGAGGGTCACAAATCTGCCAGTTCACAGCTGAAACAGTTGAAGTCAAACTTCAGATGTTTGCCCTGTTGTACTGTGGTAGTGAGGGCTAATGCTGTTGAGATTGGTCACCACAAGTCTATAAAGGAGTGTAAGGCACTCAAAGTCTGTGGACCCCTTATGCCTTTGCCTAGCAAAGGAGATGTGCCGACCCTGTGTTCCTGGCTTAAGGGAACCAGTACCTTATTTGTTCCCTCTCCAAGGCCAGGAGAATGGGTCCGGGTGTCTTTTGGGATCTACTTCAGGCCCAGTGGACTCCTGGTGCAGAGCGTGGAGGGAGAAGGTAAAAGGGAGAGAGGTTTTTCCCAAATAGGCTTTTTTTAAAAAATCCCCATGAAAGGTCACATGCATGTACTTATGTTTAGCCACTTGGGAGCTGCTTTTCACTGGTTCAGAGTGTCCAAGCAGAATCTCTGCTGCTGGATCTCTCTCGATGTGGAAACTGCTTCCTGAGCACATGCACAGCTGTTTGCCTGCTTCACTGTGATCTGGCGAGGCCGAAGAGCTGCGGTCCCGCCCCTGCCACTCTGGTGCTGCTGGCTTCTTCCAAACCGTCTCCCTCCCCCCCACCCTCCACCACTCAGTCTGATTCCTCAACTTTGCCTTGTTTAGGGCTCCTAGATATTCATATATAATTAAATCAATTGTTTTTCCAGGTCTTTGTTGTAAGAGGGATATAGGAAGCGTCTGACTACACTGCACCCAACAACTGGATAAAACACATTCTTTTCGTCAACATATTTTTATGTTCACCAACATAGACCATATGCTGGGCTATAAAATAGCTCCCAATAAATTTAAAAGAATTAAAATCATATAGACTATATTCTAGGCGAACAGTAGACATACTGTAATTAGAATAACCATAAAATATCTAGGAGAATCACAAATACTTGTGAATTAAGTAACACACTTCTAAATAACCTCTAGGTCATAGGAGAAATCGCAAATGAAATTAGGCAATACTTCAAACTAAATAATAATAAGGACTAAGCATACTAAAATTTGTGGGATACACCTTAAGCAGTGCTAAGAGGCAAATTATAGTTTTAAATGCTTATATTAGAGATGAAACAATGATCACTCTATATTAGAGATAAAGGAGAAATCTTCTCTGGAGAAATTCAACAGAATGAGAAGAATTTTAAATCTTCCAAGGCCATTACAGGTTATCTGGTGTTTCTGGAAAAAGGATTGTTATTTATATTTGGACTGTTTATCCTTTTAATATTTCCTCTCTCTCAGCCCAAGAAAGCTTCAATATTTAGTTAACTAAATAAACTTGTATTAAATATATCTGCTTCTTCCGTTTTTTTCTTAACGTTTCCACCTCTTATTTCCTAATCTTATGTCTTTAATTGGAGACCCCTAAATATAGGAAGCTGAGTTAATTCTCAGTTAGGTCCATTGGTCTTCTTGTTTTAGGATCTATAATATACTGCTTGTTGTTGTTGTTGTTAGGTGACATTGAGTCAGTTCTGACTCATAGCGACCCTATAGGACAGAGTAGAATTCTCCCATAGGGTTTCCAAGGAGCAGCTGATGGATTTGAACTGCTGACCTTTTGGTTAGCAGTCAAGCTCTTAACCATTACACTTCCAGGGCTCCAATATATTGGTACTGATATAAATATATCAGTACTATAGATTTTTCTGAAGATTAAAGTGTTAACATTCTGAAAGAATCGACTTGGGC
Source organism: Trichechus manatus latirostris (assembly GCF_000243295.1). Taxonomy (NCBI): domain Eukaryota; kingdom Metazoa; phylum Chordata; class Mammalia; order Sirenia; family Trichechidae; genus Trichechus; species Trichechus manatus. The sequence goes on from NW_004444051.1 coordinate 3,844,938, forward strand.
TATTCCTACAGGCATTCCTCACCAAAGCCAAACCAGCCTTAAGGAACAACTGCAAAAATGTGTATCTGGTTCACAGACGTCTTTCAGGTGAAGCGATAGGTGAAGTTCAAATCTTTTATATGTGGCTCTCTCTCGTTCTTTTAAACTACTGTGTGAATGCCTGATTTTGTCAATCTGGGATATGAAAGTGAACATATATGTTCCTCACATCCAATGTTGAAATCTGAACCTTGGACCAAGCCTTGGCCTGATGAAGGAGACATCATATCCAAGTCAGAGACACTGGACAAACTCATAGAGAGTGAAGGGCTAGCATAAACACAATCTTGGTTTGGTTTTGTTTTGTGTTTCTTTTTTTAATTGTACTTTAGATGAAGGTTTACAGAACAAATAGTTTCTCATTAAACAGTTAGTACCCATATTGTTTTATGACAATGGTTAACAACCCCACAACACGCCAACCCTGTCCCTTCTCAACCTTGAGTTCCCTATTACCAGCTTTCCTGTCCCCTCCTGCCTTCTAGTCCTTGTCCTGGGCTGTTGTGTCCCATTAGTCTCATTTTGTTTTATCGGCCTGTCTAGTCTTTGGCTGAAGGGTCAACTTCGGGAGTAACTTCATTATTGAGCTAAAAGAGTGTCCAGGGGCCATACTCTTGGGGTTTCTCCAGTCTCTGTCTGGCCAGTAAGTCTGGTCTTTTTCTTGTGAGTTATAATTTTGTTCTACATTTATCTCCAGCTCCGTCTGGGACCCTCTGTTGTAATCCCTGTCAGAGCAGTCAGTGGTGGTAGCCAGGGACCATCTAGTTGTACTGGACTCAGTCTGGTGGAGGCTGTGGTAATTGTGGTCCATTAGTCCTTTGGACTAATCTTTCCCTCATATCTTGTTCTCTTCATTCTCCTTTGCTCCAAAGGGGTGAGACCAGTGAAGTATCTCAGATGGCTGCTCACAGGCTTTTAAGACCCAGATGCTACTTACCAAGGTAGAACGTAGAACATTTTCCTTATAAGCTGTGTTATGCCAATTGAGCTAGATGTTCTCTGAGACCATGGTCCCCAGAACCCTCTGCCCAGCAATCTGGTCCCTCAGGGAGTTTGGATGTGTCTATGGGGTCTCCATGACCTTTCCTTGTAGAAGTTGTGCTCGCTTCCCCAGTATTGTGTACTGTCACCAACAATCTTGGTTTTAATCTCTACCTTTTTCTGCCATATAAACAAAAATCCTATAATACCTAAGGTAGCACTCTCTGTCCAGGAGAGATTTAGTGTGAACAAATCAAGACAATGTAGTCTTGATCAATAGGTTCTATTTATTTCCATTATTTTATTTGGTAAAGAAATACAGTGTATGATACGTACATAATCTATTTTAGTGGCCATTATATAATGGACGTATTTACTTTCTAAAAATGTCATTGATGTCGAATTTTATTGCATTAAATTATGGCATTGAGGGATTAAGAATTATTCTATGAGTCAGAATCAGCTCGACAGCAACAAGTTTGTTTGTTTTTTTGGTATTATGGAAGGTCTTTTAGGAGATCGTTATACTGTGTGTTTGAGGGGGAAGGGACATAAAAGATTTAGGGGTAAATCATTTCTTGGGCTTAAATGTATTAATTACCAATATTTTACAAAGAAATGTCAATACCATGTGTTTCTCATACTAGCAAGTTTTACTTAGTTCAGGATTCTTGGGTATATTAATGAGAAACCAAAAAAAAAAAAAAAAAAAACCAGTAACAAGTAATTGTCATCAAGTTGATTCTGACTCATAGCAACCCTGTAGGACAGAGTAGAACTGTCCCATAGGGTTTCCAAGGAGCAACTGGTGAATTTGAACTGCTGACCTTTTGGTTAGCAGCCATAGCTCTTAACCACTGTGCGACCAGGGCTCCATTATCAAGAAAATGATTGGTTAAAAGTAATTAATATTCTATTGAGGTAAGAAATCTAGGAAGACTAGATTCCAGGTGACAGAAAACAAGATGGCATCTGTACCCCATGTCCTCCATTCAGATAATGGTGTAAAATAGAACCAGACTTTCTTGTCTGGCAATGTATTTGTTATGGTCACCTCAGAGCTACAACCCTTGTCAGCTTTACTGATTTTAGTATTCTCTCTCTCCCTCATACTCTCCCTCTCTATCTCTTTTTCCTTTTTCCCCTCTGGAGGTGAATGTGTTAATGCCTGCGGAAACCACTGCAAGAAAAGGGTGGACCCAATGACGCAAACTCTCAAAGAATAAATCAGAAACTACTTTTAGAATTGATTCTCCTGACTTGGAAATTTTCTTTCTGAAATTTGTATTTTCTCAAATAATAGATGCAGATAATTTTGGAAAATTTAATACTGGATGCTATTTGTATAAAAGAGCATTCATTTTTTGTATCATTCAGTTACTAGTGAATTAAAAAATTGTTACCATGCAAAGAAACTACAATGGGGCTAACTGCTAGGAGGGCGTGATGGAGAAGATTTAATACTTCCCTAATTGTTAGCTTTACTTTATTTATATATTCTAAGAATTTTGTATGTCTTACTCGAACATCACACACAAAAAAAAACCCTGTACTTCTATAAAGTTAGGTAATATTAGGTGAGGAAATTGAGGCACAAAGAGATTTAAAAAATCACTTGCCCAAGAATACATGAATAATAGATGGTAGAGTTGGAATTTGCTCTTGGGCAGTTTAGTTCAGAGCCTGAATACTGAAATAACTTAACCCTACGTCTTTTATGTCCCTTCCCCCTCAAACACACAGTATAATGATCTCCTAAAGGACCTCCCATAATAGGCCATAGAATAATTCTTAAACACTCAATGCCATAATCTGTATGCAATAAAATTTTGCATACACATAGTAAGATGAGGCTTGTTTACCCACAAGCTTTTAAAGTGTCAGTGACATTTTTAGAAGGTAAATATGTCCATTATATAAGGGCCACTAAAATAGTTTATGTACATGTCATACACTGTATTTCTTTACCAAATAAAATAATGGAAATAAATAGAACATATTGACCACCAATACTGCATTGTCTTGATTGTTCACACTAAATTTCTCATGGACAGAGAGTGCCACCTTAGATACTATAGGATTTGTGTTTATATGGCAGAAAAATACTAACTCAATGTTCTCTTGAGTTAAGCATTGTCATTCTATAAAGACCCTAATGTGAGTAACATTCAAGTACTGGCCTCAATAAACTGGACATCATATTCCTCTGTGTAGAAAACCTCTGCTAACAGTTTGTCTTAGGACAAGTCACCCCATCTCCACGTGGATTTTCATCACTGACTAAAAAGAAATGTATTATTTGAGTAAATGAGCATAAAATCTTATGATTCTAAAAACATTTGTCAATGAATCATTTATCTAGATTTGCTTTGACTGCTTGCTATTTATTTTACATTTCTGATGCTGCATTCATAGATGGGAAGAGTGCAATTGGTAATAAAGTGTAGAGAGTTTTCTTATGGTAATAAACTCAACAAAAATTTTTTGTGGGAAATGGGATGAAAATCTAAACAAAAAACGATGGCTGTATTGCCATTGGTTGATGTACTCAAGTCTATAATTATGAATGATAAAAGATTCAATATATAAAGTAAAATGATAAAAATATAATGGAAATATTCAAAAAGGCATTTATAACAGTAACATTAAACGATATTCATCCTTTTATTTACGACCAGTACGATGTTTTTTAGTGATTTTTTCACACTCAATCTGAATAGAAAGAAAATCTACCACAAGTAAATGAAGATAAATTACAGGAGCTCATATATTTAAATGCCAAAGTCTATTACAAAATTATTTTCCCAAAGTGAAAATCTATAACACATTCACATTGTACGGTTTTAAATTGTCTTTGTTTTAAAATGAAATAATGGATTATTTTGGTAGATAGATTTTATTAAATTCAATTACCTTTGCTATCTCAGATTATAAGATTTCACTGAAGGATATTTGACCTTATACTATTTTATGTTTTTGAATATATCTATAAACACTGAATCATGGTATATCACATAATTTGACAAGTCCCTTTTTTTCTATCAGAAAACCCTTCAAAATCTTAATAACCATAAAAAATCTTCATTGTTTTTTATACATTCACCTCCAATTGTTCATATCACTTTTAAAGAAACTCTCTTTCTACATAGCATTCAAAAGTTTATGGTAAAGTAAGTAGTAGGCAAATATTTCGGAAATTGTCTGCTAAGGAAAATAAAAAGATCCCTGATTCAATAAAAGAACTTTCAAAGACATTCCAGTAGCTAAGTTAGGGCAATTTTAACTAAAGTGATTGAAATGCTCCGCATACCAAAACATTTCCTTCTAGGGTCACCCTGATCCTATCTGTTCTGTCATAGAGTGGGACTCACCTGCTGCCTTTTCAGTTATATTATCAGTATCCAACCATTTTCCCTCCAATTTCCTCTCTGGGCAGTTTGCTGGCCCAGCTCAATTAAAGGACAAATCCACCCCAGTCTGCAGCCTAGGAATTGTAATGAAGTCAGCTGTCAAACTCCTATCTTGCAGCTGCCCCTCTGCGGGTAATCTGATGGCCACTTGTCAGCTGTTTCACCCAGTCAAACACAGACAAAGGGACTCTTTTGGCCTGCTTTATTCTAATCAATCTACAGGAAGGCAGATGTTGAAATCCCAACAGGAAAGGGTATAATTTGATTTAGCATTCAGTACTGCTTTCCCCTTATTGATATATCAGATCTCTCTGAACTTGGTATCCTTTTGCAATGATGAGGCAAATGACTTGCTGTTTATTTTCCTCATTCTGTCATTAAAAATAAAGCTTTATTTTTATTTTTAATAAATATATCCAAGTTTGTTTGTTTGGTTTAGTGGTTTATTAATCCCAAATTCTGCTATTAATTTAGTTAATAAGCAATGCAAAATGTTAATAATAGGAGAAACTGTGTAGCCCCAGGGGGACAGGGAGCGTATGGGAACTCTCTACTTGCTACACATTTTTTCTGTAATCCTAAAACTGCTCTAAAAATAATGTTTGTTTAAAATAATGCTTTGGAATAATATTTGGAGGTATAAACTATTGCTCAGTGGAACATATTAAAATACAATAAATTAATTGGTTTCTCAAGGTGGAAAGAATATACATGATTTAGATTTTTTTAAAAGAAACTTCTATAATTTTATAAATATTCTATGGTGAGCCAAAAGAACCAATGAGCTATTCATTCAGTTATTTAGTCATTCTTTTATCTTTTTTTTTCTTTCCAACCAGAATGGAGAATCAGAAAAAAATTTAAAACTAGATTTTTTCTACAGTAATTTTGGCAGACATTCAAAGAGCAAGATTAGATTGAGGAAAATAAAGAAAGCTGAAGCCAATTATATTTTTTGTTTTCCATTCTCCAACCACAAAGATTGCAGTGAAGCTACCTGTTTTTGTTTTTTTTTAATTCAGCATTTCTCTTTATTAAAGAATAAGTTATTCTTTAAGTTAAATCAATATATATACTATTATATAGACTCTGTAGGAACTAAAAACTGAAAAAGATTTTATTTTGATTACAAAATTAGAATGATGCCATTATAATCTGACTACAGTAGTTATATATCTTAACTTTTTATGTCCTTTTTTTATTTTATTGTGTTTTAGGTGAAAGTTTACAGCACACATTAGTTTCTCATTCAAAAATTTATACACAAATTGTTTTGTGACGTTGGTTGCAATCCCCGCAGTGTGTCAGCACTCTCATCCTTTCCGTTTCTACCCCAGGTTCCCCCTGTCCATTCATCCAGTTTTCCTGTCCCTTCCTGCCTTCTCATCTTTGCTTTAGGGCAGGTGTTGCCCATTTAGTCCCATATACTTGATTGAACTAAGCAGCACATTCCTCACATGTTATTTTTGTTTTATAGGCCTTTCTAATCTTTGGCTGAAAGGTGAACTTCGGGAGTGGCTTCAGTTCTGAGTTAGCAGGGTATTCCAGGGCCATAGTCTCGGGGTTCCTCCAGTCTCTGTCAGACCAGTAAGTTTGTTTTTTTTTTGTGAATTTGAATTTTGTTCTACATTTTTCTCCTGCTCTGTCTGGAACCCTCTATTGTTATCCCTGTCAGTGGTCAGTAGTGGTAACCAGGCACCATCTAGTTCTTCTGGGCTCACGCTGGTGGAAGCTGTGGTTCATGTGATCCATTTTGGACTAGTATTTTCCTTGTGTCTTTGATTTTCTTCATTCTTCTTTGCTCCAAGCATGATGGGACCAATAAATGTATTTTAGATGGCATCTTGAAAGCTTTTAAGACTCCAGGCACTACTCGCCAAAGTATGATGTAGAATATTTTCTTTATGAACTATGATATGCCAATTGACCTAGATGTCCCCTAAGGCCATGGTCCCTAGCCTGTTTTGACTACTGTGGCTGTATAGTAGGTTCTGAAATCAGATAGTGTGATATTTCCTAACTTATTGAATTAAAAAAAAAAAAACTATGAAAATCAGATGTCAAACAAAATGATTCTGTTATTACTGAATATCTACAATTGCCATTTTGAATGCCTTTCTGAAGGTAGTTAATGTTTCTTCATGAAGTTCAAATACTAAATACATGGAAGTAGTTGTTTCTTAAAGACATGGCCGTAAAATAGGTTTGGAGAGCCAGTCTTTTTTCTCAATGTCTGCTTAAAAAAGGAAACAAATATTCATGATTACAAATTTTGGGTTCTTTTACACTGAGAATTTGTTTTCCCCAACTCAAGTTCTACTTTTCACTTATTAAAAACCTTTGTTACTATTGATATAAATGGCATGCCAGCCACTTTTTACACCTCTGGACCTCAGAGGTAAGGCAGTTCTAATGCATTTAGCATCAAGGTGGGTCCTTTTTGAAACGCATGAAGCTCAGTTGACCAGAGTTGGAGCCTCACTGTTGCGTAGGATGGACATTCTATTAGATGATTCTTCCTGGATGTGTTCGTTTTGTAAACTTTCACTTTTTTTCTTTACTTCTGTGAGATAAAGCTTACAAGCATAATTATGGCTTTCCTGTGTGAGAGTTAGGGAGCCCTAAAGGGTTTGTTTTTGTTTTTCTGTGTCGTATTTGGAAAACCAGAGGTTCCTCATGCAACCTAATGGAAAGGTGTCAGCAATAAATTATCTACCTAGTTCTCAGTGGCATACTGTCATGCCACATATCGGTGGCGCCAAAGTGCCATTTGCCTCTTTGGCAGATTGTATTGCCAGATCATATTTCTCAAAATCCATATTACCAACCAAAAATCTAAACACACTCAATTAGTAAGCATGCATTCCAATACTGAAAACACATGCCATCCAAAAAAAAAAAAAAAATTGAGAAGAAAAAAATGTAACAATGAAAGGGTTAAACCACCTTCCCCTCAAGCATTTTACTTAGATTAATTTTTATACAAGTTGTCAAAATGCAAACTTTATTCTCTTTAATTCAGACTTTTAAAAGTTAACATAATACTGAAATTCTGAAGTGCAAGGCAGTATATATTTTCCCTGTATGTGAAATTGCTGAAAAGACTTTTTTCAGTGGCTTGGAGAGCAGTCTTTGCAGTGGTTTTAATAATTATTTAAAGCATCAATATCTTTCTAAGATGAGAATAATATTCTAGATTGAAGTTCTGTATCAAGTATTTCAATTGCTGATATTGGATGAAATACAGACAGATATTACAAAATTGTAAGAAGGTAAGGTCAATCTTTAGCAGCAAAACATTCAGTACCATTTATTAGGAAAACTCACTTTGAAGCCAGTATTAAAAGAAAATAGCTATTATAGAAACAAGCGTCTTTTTAAGAATTTGGATTTCCATACTACAGAGATCTTTTCATATTAAAATGGTCTCAGTGAGTGCTTTGTTATGCTTGAAAATCAAGATGGTGCATGTTATGGACTGAACTGTGTCCCCCCAAAATAGGTACTATAAATCCTAGCCTCTATGCCTGTGATTTTAACCCCATTTGAGAATGGATTTTCTTTGTTATGTTAATGGGACAGGATTAGTATGGGGTATATCTTGAGTCAATCTATTTTCAGATATAAAAGAGATTAAACAAGCAAGCAAGAGAAGCAGAGATGGGGTAAGATAGATGCCAAAACACATGAAGATCTCCAAGGAACCAGGACACAGAAGCTGAAGAGATAAGGACTTTCCCCAGAGATGACAGAGAGAGAAAGCCTTCCCCTAGAGTCAGCACCCTGAATTCAGAATTCCAGCCTCCTAAAACATGAGAAAATAAATTTCGATTTGGTAAAGCCATTCACTTGTGTATATTTCTGCCATAACAGCACTAGATAACTAAGATTTTGTGTGTGTGTGTGTGTGTGTGTGTGTGTAGTGCTTTAAGAATTACAAAATTTTGATGTAAAAAGAGAAGATGAAAAAAAAGCATTTTGCTGTTCCCGCCAAAATCAATATCTTATTTTTGTCTGGCCCCTAGCACAGCCCTAAATCTGATTTGTTCTAAAAGAATAGTAGTCTATCATAAAGAGAAGAATGAATGCTTACTAATAGGCTTGGGGTTTGTATGTGAAAAACGGTGATGGGGTGAGATGGGGGTAGCTAGATATCCCATTAGTTTTAGTAAATCTCAAATTCCCTTGGGTAAGCATTGCTCATACTAGTCTCTGTACCTTTGCCCATGCAATATTCCTATTATATATTTCACACTGTATCTTTTGATTTGAGGAACTTTCTCCACTACCATCTCATTATGTGCATTATCACAAGCTGTCTTTTGAGGAATTCAGGAGCCCTAGCATTGTGTATACATGAGTTAGTGCTACAAACCAGAAACAAAGTCTTCCATTTTCAAGAGGCTCATGCGGGCACCATTTTCAGGGAAAAAAAAGAATCTAAGCAAATGGATATTTTTTTCTGCAATGTACTATATATTATTTATAACTTTTAAAGTACCACTCTTCCTGTTCTAAAGTATGTTCTATCAAAAGTATACAAGTGTAATCGGGAAAATTTTTCAAAACGTATGCTTCTCTCTTTTGCATCTGTGCCCTCAACTTTCCACAGAGTAAAACTTGTGCCATCCATCTGCTTGCAGTGGTGAGGTTGGGCTTTGCAAAATGAGATTTTCAAATTTGCAACTAAATGATAGGATTGAAACCCAAAATCTGTCAAGATCAAAAAAGATTTTCCAATTTGTTTTATCTTCTCCTGTAAAATATAAGCAGCCAGAAAATCCATGCATTACCTTATAAGGATCATTTTTGTTCTGCCATAGTTACATAATCTAGGGACTTCCATGTTTTGTTTCCTGATGTATCATTGGGCTTACCTGAGGATTCACTGAAGAAGTCCTAGCCATGGCTTAACCATAACGGTGAAGTTGTCATTGGTAAACACATTTGCTCATTTTAAAAAACACACAGTTGAAAAATGTAGAATTCTGGCTTGTTAAATAAGAGATTGACCATCACATTATGAAATTTGTTTGTCTGGATATCAGGAACAGTGGGGGTTGTGGTACAAAATGCAGTGAGAGAAGTAGGAGGGAAGCCAGATTATAAAATGTCTTGTAAAGGATTTGTATTTTAATCTAAAGATATAGGAATCCAACAAAGGAATTTACATTGGAAAATGGCATGTTCTAAATTCTGTTACTAAGACACTCATCATGGTTTCTGTGTGAATAATGGGCCAGAGTGGAGATATTGATTGGAAGTAGATGACCAATTAGTAGAATTTGCAGAAGTTTAGCTGAGAGATAATAATGGCTTGGAGTAGAGTGGTAGCAATGGAATAGAAAGAGTGGACAAAGCTGAGATTTATTTTGGAGATAGATTCCAGTCTTGCTAAAGGAATTGGTGGGAATAATTTTGGCTTGAAAAACTCAATAGATGGTGTTGATGTTTACTGAAATGAGGTGAAACAGGTATAGGGAGATTGTAGAAGTGAGAGTTTGTTAGTTTTGTAAATGATAAGTTTGTGATACTTATTAGATCTCCAAGTAGAGTTGTCAAATAATCAGTTGGGGAAATGAGACTGAAACTCAAGGAGGGAGTCAGACCTGGAAGCATGTGTTTAGGAATCACAAGTGTCTTTAGATGGTATTTAAAGCCATGATACTAGATCAGATTCCTTAAGAGTTCATGTAGATATAGAAAGCAAGATGGATCTATGCCAAAGCCCCGGGAGTCACACAGCAATTAAATATTATTTAAATAATATTTTGAGGGAAGACGTTAGCTAAGGAAAATGAGAATGAGCTGCTGGAGAGGTACAAGGAAAACCAAGAAAGAGAGCTGTCATAGAAGACAAAGAAGGAAGGTATCAGAAAGGATGAATCAGCACTTAAGACAAATGCTGCTGAAACGCTATGTCCAATGAGTTTAATGAAATGTATACTTTAATGGACAACCTTAGGGATCACTGATAATCATGAGAAGAACACCGGTGGGGTGAGGAAAGAAGAAGGACTAGAATGGATAAAAGAAACTATGGAAGGTGAAGAAACGCATTCAGAAATTCTTATTCAATTCTTTGCCCATTTTTCGATTTGGTTGTTTGTCTTTTTGTTGTTAAGTTGTAGGAGTTCTATATGTATTCTGGTGATTAAACCTTTATGATATATGGTTCACAAAAACTTTCCCCAAACTGTAGGTTATCTCTTCACTTTATTGATAAATTACTTGGATGCACAAAAGGTTCAATTTTGGTGAAGTCCCATTTATCAATATTGTCTTTGGTTGCTTGTGCTTTCAGTGTCATATCTAAGAATCCATCGTTAAAAGAAAGTTAGGTCCCAAAGCATTACTCCTATGTTTTCTTCCAAGAATTTTATGGTTTTAGTTCTTACATTTAGGTTCCTAATCCATTTTGAGTTAATTTTTGTATATGGTGTGAAATATGGGTCCAGCTTCATTCTTTTGCATGTGGAAATCCAGTTGTCCCAGCACCAGTTATTAAAGACACTATCCTTTCTCCACTGAATAGACTTGGCACCCTTGTCAAAAATCAATTGACCATAGATGTACAGGTTTATTTCTGGACTCTCAATTCTATTCCATTGGTCTATATGTCTTTCATTATACCAGCACCAGACTGTTTTTATTACTGTAGCTTTATAGTATGTTTTGAGATAGGAAAGGGTGAGTTCTCCTATTTTGTTCTTCTTTTTTCAAGATTACTTTGGCTATTTAGAGCCCTTAGTACTTGGCCATCACTCTTTCTCCCACTCTGTGAGGGCTGTATTTCTGGATGGATCACAGTTTCAGTCTTTCTTTCTGCCTGCTTCCAGACAGATCAGAATATAAACCCTGAACAGTCTGCTATCAAGATCTGTCCTATTTCTTTTAGAGCTAGAGATTGAGGTCCTTCCCAGTGTATAAGAGAGCTATGCATTAGCTGGGGGTGCAGGCAAAGTTGTGGGGCTGCTGCAGCCATCTGTTTGCCATGTCAGGAGAAGAGGGGTGGGGACGGTAGAAGAAGTGCTTTCCTTATCATATGAAATGTGTCCTTGTCTTTATGCAGTTTGCAGTTCCTTTCTGTGATGCTTTGCCCACCATTTGAGAGATCTGATAGGGCTAAATATGGGCTTCTAATTGCTTTTCTTGGTGGGGAAGTTCAGACTCTTCCACCTGCTCATGCCGCTATCTTCCCAGAATCCTGCCCCAAGTAGTTTTTAAAATAGGATAGACATCACCTTCCTCCCCAAACGCAAATCTTGTCTGTACTTTTAATTTACTTTTATATTGTGGTAGAGATAAACACTGGTCACATTTATATATGAATTAGGACAAATTTGAGGAAAATACCCAGAGCCATTCAAATGCTTCATAAGGAGGACATTATGCCAATATAAATTATAATTATGATGATGATGATCAATATTTATGTTGTCTCTGCCAGTAGCCTGAGCACATTCTGTGCCATTCTGAATGAGGGGGCTTATTTATAGGAATTGCAGCAGGCCATTGAGTGAATCACAACAGTAATATCATGACTCTAATGTAGGCTGAGGGATGATTAGTTTCCACACCAGTGATGATATAGTTGTGGAAGACCCAGCTTCAACAAGCAGAGGAAACTCATTATTTTCATTTATCAGGTGTACTATGCTTTTGTCACCTTATCATGTGAAAGCTTTCTCAGTCAGCCAAGTAAGAAGACAATGGAGAAATTGTCTTTGCTTTCGTTGCTATTGCTGCTGTTCATTTATTTCTAATGAATTAAACAAATGCTATTTTAGTTTTTTTATTGTTTTTGTGTAAAAATCTATTTTGTCTTTGTTGTAGAAATCAGACAAGCTATATTTATACATATACATACATACATACATATATATATATAGCTGATGTTTGACCTAAGAATCTGATGATAAAGAAGATCAAGAGTCCAAGATGGTACCACCCTGTAGCCATGGAGATGACTCAGCAGAAGGAACAGGTAAGGACTTGTACTAAGCCTAAATTAACAAATTCAGGATTTCAGAGCCTCAGGCCTAACCAAGCACAAAGCAGGTTTCTTTGCTGAAGTTATGAAATTAGGAAGTCTAATAGGGAAATCACAGGAACATTGTTCCTCTCAGGCTCTGACTTGTACTTATTTTTGAAAATTCATCTATATGTGTAGTTGCTGGTAACTGAAAGGGCATTGCATCACAAGCATACAGACATAATGTAGTGGGAAGAAACAAGATTTTGCATCAGAACACATAGATTTGAAAATTAGCAGCAGCCTTATTAGATGTATGACAGTATATATTGATGTGATTGCTCAGTTTTTTCATGATTAAAGGCCTAAGTTTTTATGATTAAGATGAGTATCATAATATTATATATTCTACAACAGCTCAGGGTCCAGATTCACACATTCCAGTTTCAAAATCCAGCCCTGTCACTGACATACATTCTTTCCTTGGGATAGTTACTTGATATCTGTGAACCACAGCTCCTTCAATAAAAACAAAACAAAACAAAAACCAGTTGCCGTGGAGTTGATTCAGACTTGTGGCAACCCCATATGTGTCAGACTACAGCGTGCTCCACAAGGATTTCAGTGGCTGATTTTTTGGACATAGATCACCAGGCCTTTCTTCTGAGGCACTCTGGGTAGGCTCAAACCACCAGCATTCGGTGAGCAGCCAAACTGTGTAAAATGTTGCACACCCAGGGACTTCTTGCTCATGGAGCGGCTGTTGCTGTTGTAGGAGATTAAACAAAATAATGGGTATACATTGCTGACTATGGTATTTTCCAGATTCTAAATATTCAATAAATTTATTTATTTTAATCCTATAGATTTCTACCACTTTGAGGACTACCAGTATAGTTCATTTTTTCTAAAGCTTATAAAATACACTCAATAAGATACTGTATATTAAAGTACTTTGACAGATTAAAATACTGAAGAGACAGGGGTAGCTCCCAAATATAGAGAATGGGCTGGTATACATGGTGTATATGTGCTTTAAAATAAAATAAAATAAATTTTATTTTTTTTTGTTGGAAGTAAAAATAATACATTTCATTTGGAGAAAAGCTTTGTCTTATCTTGTGTTGCTTTTCACAAAATAATATATAGGGTACATTTTCTATTATTATTGCCTAGTTTTCTGAACATAACATTTAAAATTTTCTATATACTGATAATTTCTTTAATTTTTATTCCCCCATTGTTTTCTCCCAATATTTGTAATTATAGTAAATATTATTGAGCATAAATTTATATACATATTCCTTTTGAGGGTTAATTCCTAGAATGGATATATTGAATACTGCCAATTTGCCTCTTAGAAAACTGTCAGTTTTGCTTCCTGTCATGGATTGAATTGTGTCCCCAAAAAATATCTGTCACCTTGGCTAGGCCATGATTTCCTGTATTGTGTGATTGTTCCCCATTTTGTCAACTGATGTGATTTTCCTATGTGTTGTAAATCCTATCTCTATGATATTAATGAGGTAGGATTAGCAGCGGTTATGTTAATGAGGTAGGACTCAATCCACAAGATTAGGTTGTGTTTTAAGTCAATCTCTTTCGAGATATTAAAGACAAAATCGAGCAGAAAGACATGGGGACCTCATACCACCAAGAAATCAGAGCCAGGAGAATAGTGTGTCCTTTGAATCTGTGGTCCCTGTTCTGAGAAGCACCTAGACCTGGGGGAAGATTGATGACAATGACCTTTCCCCAGAACTGACAAGGAGGGAAAGCCTTCCCCTAGAGCTGGCACCATGAATTTGGACTTCTAGCCTCCTGAAGTGTGAGAGAATAAACTTCTGTTTCTTAAAGCCATCTACTTGTGTTATGTCTCTTATAACAGCACTAGATAACTAAGATACTCCCCCATTAACCTCAAACAGTGTTAATTTTCAAATTTAGACATGGACCACCAGAGGCAACTGTGGCCCAGAGGTACAGACTGATTAAGAAAAAAAGTCCTTGCTATCACTTCAAATTAATTTTTAGCCACTTTTGTACACATATTCATGTCTTTCCTACTATATGATCCTGTTCACTTAGGTAGTGCTGGTCCCAACAGAGATCATTGTTCTGGAAGAGTTGTTAGAAGTGTTCATAAGAGTTGTTACTCCCTTAGTCTGCACCAACCATAACCTCTTATACTTCAGGTCGTAACTAAGATATAATCTATCTCTGGGAAACCTTTCTCAGACAATCTGAGAAGTTACCCCTCCTCAATATTTCTATGGCTTCTTCTTTTACCTCTACCATTTTATACTGTTTTACAATTGTTTTTGAGGCTGAATTTCCCCACCAGCAGGTAAGATATGAAGGAGTCATTGTGGCACAAAAGTTAAGCGCTTGGCTGCTAAATGAACTGTTGGTGATTCAAACCCGCCCAGTGGCTCCGTGGGAGAAAGACCTGGGAATCTACTCCTGTAAAGATTACAGCCTAGAAAACCCTATGGGGCAGTTTTATCTGTCACATGGGGTCGCTATGAGTTGAAATCGACTCAACGGCACCTAACAACAACAGATACGTTTTGAGTGGGCAGACACTATGCCTTTCTTGTTAATTGCTATATCACTAGGGTTTGTCATGAACATAGGCTCTCAAATGTTTGTTGAATGAAGGATGGAATAAGGGAATATCAGGGTAGATGAAGGAAAGAATAAATAAATAGCTTGATAAATGAATAAATGAGGTTACGTTTTAACCCCTTTCATGGCCAGACTTGCGGAATTACAGAGGTTAATAACTCAGAAGTCACATAGCCAGTTTAGTAGTGATGGCCATATGGCTAGAATGAGTATGATAGTTATTTTTTATTGGCAAAATAAAATAATCTAATCTATAAAAACAACTTTGAGAGAAAAAAACTTTCTGTGGAAAAATAATGTCTAGTTACATCTGATGCCTTCTTAAGCTATCTGGTTCATATATCTCAAAAACTTCTTGGAAAAGTCTTTGTGTACTTCTGTTTAAACTTAGATTCCTTTGAAGAAATATTGAAGTTAGAGTTCCTTAGATAAATTCTTATGTCTATACTCTACTTATTATAAAGAAGTCTGATTCCTCTATATGGTATTTATTCATATGTTTCATGGAATATTCTTTCTGTTTATTTTGGTGATAATTTGAAAAAAGGAAATCATGATATTCCAAGGAGACTCAGAAATCATTCTTTTTTATGTTTTTTTCTAAAATGATTTTCTACATTAAAGTTTATTTTCTTTTGAGAACTATTGAAAATGGAAAACCAAACTAAATCCATCAAATAAACCCCACATTCAGTCTGTACTTTGATTCCTTAAAATAGCATGAGGGAACCCATTACCAAGTTCAATGACTAAGAGTTGCTTTTAAAAGAAGTGCGTTTGTTGGTAAAACAATTGAAGTAAATATGAACATTTTTAAGAAGAAATGATGGGAATCTGACAAAGTTCTAAGCAAAAGATTATTACAAAAACTAATCAAAATAAAATAGAATTCTATATTTAGCAAAGCACTGAATGGAATTGGTGTACAGTTGTAGTTATGGCAGAAAATTGGACGTTGATTGTATTTCCCAGCAGGGAAGAACAAGGAAAAAATTACTGAACCCAGGTTTGATCGGCCCTTGTATTCTAACCTTAAGATTCTTTGCATTGGTTAGAGGAGATAATACTAAAAACTTTTGACTCAGTGACTCTTATTAGAAATCCAGATATAATTGTGAAATTCATTTCCATATGTTGTTGTTGTTAGCTGCTGTCAAGTTGACCATTAACTCATGGCAACCCCATACACCACAGAATGAAATGCTGCCCAGTCCTGTGCCATCCTCATGACGTCAACAACCTCTCATCCTTTCACAGCATTACTCAGGGATTGATTTCCCTCCCTGATAAATGAGGGTTTTACACCATATGATATCTAAAATTCCTTCCAGGTTTGCATCTCCTATAATGAGAGGTAGGATGGGGGAGAAAAAAGAAAAAGTGTAGAAGACAGAAGCTATTAATTTGACTGAAAGTTAGCTTGTTGTGGCCTGCGTGAAGCTTTAGCCTTAGAAAGGAAGGTTTGCTATTGTCTTGTTTTCAGGTCTATAGTGAAAAATTTTAGTCTCATTTACCAACAATATACCTGACATTTAAAAAAATTCTGTGTGTGAGGGACTTCCGGCAAAATGGCCCTCTAGGCAGAAGCACCACGCCATCCCTCCATACCAAAGATCCAAAAAACTAAGCTGAACAGAGAAAACAACAATCCTGAAACCCTAAAACATCAAATGAAGAGATAAAGAACTCAGCCAAGCACCAAATGGAGTGAAAAAACTGACAGAAAATGGAGAGTGAGGAGAGATTCATGCAGAGGTCCCCTACTAGCTAAAGCAGCATGGATCCGCCATCTTGGACTCCTATCAGAGACCAGCAAAAAGGGGATACGAGAAAGCAGCTTCACAGAGCTTCCTGTGGGAGACAAAACAACCTGTAATTGGCGATATACGCTTTCCCACCCCCCACCCTTCTTCACCCCCACTCGGCCTCCTCTGCGTCCGGAGACCACAATCTCTTGTCCAGGAAACAGCAGCTGCTTGGATTCCATACACCGGAACGGGCCGGCTCTGTGAGTGCCATTTCTCGGCTGCTGGTGTTGCTTTTCTCCACTTCTTTTGATTTCTTCCTTATCTCTCATCACCTCCCCCTCCTTTTGCTCAAATACCTGGCTCCGTGCGCCATCTTTGCTTCTTCCTGAGTGGCTGCAGAGCTCCGGTAATTTGTGATATACGCTTTCCCACTCCCTACCCTTCTTCACCCACACTCGGCCCCCTCTGCCTCTGCGGACACAGTCTCTTGTCCGAGAAACACTGGCTGCTTGGATTCCACCAGCCCGCACTAGCTGGATCTCTGAGTGCCATTTGTTGGCTGCTGGTGTTGCTTTTCTTTCTGCTTCTTTTGATTTCTTCCTTACCTATCACCACATCCCCCTCCTTTCGCTCAAATACCTGGCTCCGTGCGCCATCTTTGCTTCTTCCTGACGGGCTGTGGAGCTCCGTTTGAATGTGGAGCTGCTGCCCGGCCTGGGCTGCCACACTAGTGGGATCCCAGGGCTTTTGCTCGTTTGTTTGTTATGAATTGTCTCTTTGTTTTCTTTTCCTTTTCTTGAGTTGGGAGCCCTTTATGGCCAGGCGGTGCTGCATGGCAAGGAGACTAACCCCTCGGCTTGCACAGATGTACAGAGGGATCCCTGAGCGCATTTCTTCTCTCATTGTTTTTTTTTTTTTTCTGTTTTTTTGGGGGCTTTTCTTCTTCTTTTTTTATTTTTTAAATTGTTTTGTTTTGTGTTTCCTCTTTTTCCCTATTTGTCTTTCTTCATTACTGAGTTCTCATCTCTCTATATCTTCCTTCTCTTTCGGTTCCCTGAATACCTGGCGTTGTATGCCTCTGCGCCTTCTGGCCAGGCTGTACTGCAACACCTGAGAGCGACTTCCCCAGACCTCATAGCTGCACGGGTGGGATCACTGGGAAATTTGTGGTTCTTTAACCTTTCCGATTTTTATTTATTCATTCTTTTCTTCCTCTTCTCCTTTCTGTTTTTCTCCATTTCATACACTCTCATCTCTCCACTCCAACGGCAAGCTCCCCTAGCATTCTTTTTTGTTTGTTTGTATGTTTTTGGCTCCTGTTCCTCTCTCTTCTCTCCCACATCCATCTTAGCTCCACACATAACAATCCCCCACTACATCCTGCCTACCTGCACCGTTCGCTTAACATCACACCACCAAGCAGCACGGGTACGACCTACTGGAACCTCCCCTGCACTGATTACCGACCCACCCTGGTGGCTGTAGTGAGTGTCACAGACAGCCCATCCCAGTGACTCTTCTTCAGCTAGACCTGCCCTGCCATACCATGTCTGAGTGACTGACCCTGCCAATTAGACAAGGAGATGAAAAGTCTTCTGCCCACAGACGAGCAAACAACAAAGAACACACAGTCCACTTGCTGAGACATAGTCAAATTTTTTAAAAAAAGGGACAGAACAAACAAATCTACAATCAATAAACGAGAAAAATAATGCTCCAAAGACAGAAGACAATCTCAAAACGTTTACAAAAACAGGACAGGATGGTTCCAGTAGGCGTCCAAAATAAAACACCAGATGACATTCCAGTGGAAGAAAATGCACTAGAACTACCTGATAGGGAATTCAAATCTCTAATACTCAGAATTTTCCAAGAGCTAAGGCAAAAAGCTGACAAACA
>NW_004444051.1:3869608-3879168 GCF_000243295.1 Trichechus manatus latirostris
TGAAATGGTGTATCTTTGGCTATGTGTATTTTCACCAAAAAAAAAGTTGAGAAGTTAGAGGGTTGACATGTTGTGGGGTTGTTAACCAATGTCATAAGACAATATGTGTACTACTGTTTCATGAGAAACTATTTGTTCTGTAAGCCTTCACCTGAAGTACAATAAAAAAAAAAAATCTGTGTGCAGTGTCTTAATTTTCTGCTGGTTCTAGACTGAGGAAGGGAAGAAATGGGTTCTCCTAAAACATCATCACACTGACAATTCTTGGCAAACACCTGCTTCTATCATTTGTAAGTAATTATTCATTTTAGTCTCAAAATGATTCTTAATTATTTTATGGTGAATTCTCAAAGTTTTAGTGCATATATGGAATATAAAATAAATGAAACTGTGTGTAAGATGAAGAACTACTGTAGGCCTTATAGTTAAGAATACAATTGGTAGTGGTTTTCCTTTCCAATAGATATATCACTCTCATTATATGTCATTTGGCCAGTCCATTTTACTTGAATATGATGATGAAATAATACATACAAAATATCAAGAATCCAAGATGGATTATCTTATTTATGAATTCCTGTTAGGCTTTGTCTTGATTATGTAGTGCTGCTGTAACAGAAATATCACAAGTGGGTGGCTTTAATGAACAGAAATTTATTTTCTCATAGTTTAGGAGGCTACAAGTCAGAAGTCAGGGCTCTAGGGGAAGGCTTTCTTTCTCTTTTGGCTCCGAGGGAAGGTCCTCATCTCTTTTCAACTTCAGGTCCTTGGTTCCTTGGCGATTTTCATGTTGCAGGGCACCTATCTTCCCCCATCTGTACTTGCTTGCTTCTGTGCCTAATCTCTTTTACATCTCAAAAGAGATTGGCTTGAAACACAGTCTACACTGATGTTGTCTCACTAACATAACAAAGGAAGTCGTATTCCCAAATAGGATCACATCCACAGATATAGAGGTTAAGATTTACAACACACAGTTCTGGGGGAAAGACTTCAATCCATAACAGGCTTTTAGAGAATTAAATGTTAATTTAAAAACAAGAATTGATCTCTGCAAAAATGGTGTGGAGGCAGTGTCAGACCTCTTTAACTTCACACGGGAAAAGGAGAATCAAGACCAATAGCCCAAGGCTGATTCCCATAAAGAGGAGGTTAGACATGCCTTCTCTCTGTGCCATCTTTACCAATTCTGCCACTAATCGTCCCTCCCACGGCAATCTCTACTTCTATGCTGGGTTCAATAATTCGTTGTAACAGCCACACAGAACTCACAGACAATACTCAATATTATGGGGTTTATTAGGGAAGTTAACAGGTTACAATTTAGGCTCAGGAACATTCAAGGATACAGTACTTCCATCAGGACAGCCTCTTCCCAGCTGTGCTTGCAAGTCATGCCTATTTCTGGCCCTCAGTCTTTGCCCAAAGGCACTCAGCTTTGTCCCTCTGTGGGTCAGGAAGCCTACTGCACTGAGTCCTGTGAGTCTTTTCTGTGGGTCTCTCCTGCGGGTCTCCTTCCTTGGTGGTGGTGGGCTCTTCTCCTTCCCGCCTCTGGAATGGCTTATTTCAAGCCCAAAGGAATGGCAAAACTAACCAACCCCTTTGGTAGGCCACAGTTACCTTATCTGCACAGTCCTACCCAATCACATAGGTGGGAGTTACAAGACCATGGCTAGAAAGGCCAAACAAAAGCTATCCATGGCACTGAAACCTCCAAAATTATCTCCATGTCTTATGAAATATATATTCAGTAGCAAGTGAATATATTCCATAGCAAGGGACTAATTTCAAGAAATTGACCAATACTCAAACTGTACGAGACTTTAATATGGCAAATTTATAAGCAGCTAACTGAAAGGACAGTAAAAATGAAATCCTGTAGTTGCTTCATTAATGAGAAACTAATAAATTTAAAATAGACTTTATGTCAACAAGCAGGAATATTTTGAATCCTGTCCTTCAAGTAACAGGGTAAAATAAAGACATTTTCAAATAAAACCAAAACTAAAAGGTGACTGCCAATATGGCTTTACAAAAGTTGCTTTTAAAGAAAGTACCTTAACAGGAATGAGAAATGTCCTAAGACAGAAGGTATGAAATGAAGGAGGAAATGGTAAACACATAAACTAGTAGAAATACAGGTTAAAATAAATAAAAATTGCCTGTATATAATAATAACGTCCAATGTATTGGACTCCCCTTAAAATAAGAAAAATACATTAATAGATGAATGTGGTATGTGAATTGAGAGGTAATGATCATAAATGTTGAAAAGACCTTACATTTTTTCATGGCAGAGTGGTGAGTGTTAAATGTCAATGAATTGTAGGTTCTGTTAACTATGTATGGTTAAGAAGGTATAGAAAATTTTCAAGGCACTGGAAATTATGTGGAAAAAATATTATATATATGTTGTTGTTAGGTGCTATCTAGTCTGTTCTGACTCATAGCGACCCTACGTGTAACAGAAAAACACTGCCTGGTCCTGCGCAATCCTCACAATCATTGTTATTGAAAACAGCATGGCTTGAGTTAGGCACACCTTAGTCCTTAAAGTGACATAATTGCTTTTTAACACTCCAGAGAGGTCTTTTTCAGCAGATTTGCCCAATACAATGCATCCATTGATTTCTTGATTGTTGCTTCCATGAGTGTTGATTGTGGATCCAAGTAAAATTAAATCCTTGACAACTTCAACCTTTTCTCCATTTAATGTGATGTTGCTTATTGATCCAGTTGTGAGGATTTTAGTTTTCTTTATGTTGAGGTGTAATCCATACTGAAGACTGTAGTCCTTGATCTTCATCAGCAAGTGCTTCAAGTCCACTTTCAGCAAGCAAGATTATGTCATTTGTATAATGCAGGTTGTTAATGAGTCTCCCTCCAATCCTGATGCCCGTTCTTCTTCATACAGTCCAGCTTCTCAGATTATTTGCTCAGCATAGAGATTGAATAGGTATGGTCTTAGGCTGGGTTCTCTAGAGAAACAAAACCAGCAAAGCATATAAATATATATATAGAGAGATTTATATCAAGGAAACAGCTCACACAATTGTAGAGGCTGGAACATCCCAACTCCATGGATCAGAATAGAGGCTTCTCTTGATTCATGTAGCCACAGGGGCTGGTGAACCCAAGATTGGCACGTCACAGAGCAGGGCTCCCGCTCACAGGTTGTGAAGATCAACGAATCCCAAGATTGGCAGATAAACTGACAGCTCAAGTCCCAAGAACTCGAGGTCAGATGAAAAGGAGGCAGCCGCAGGATCCAGAACAAGCAAAAAGCCAGAACGTCTGCTTATATTCAGATGCAGTCCATGCCCCCAAGGAATCTCCCTTTCAGCTGATTGGCTACTCACAGGAGATTCTATCATGAGAGTGATTGCATAGAAACACTGAGAATCATGGCCCAGCCAAGGTGACACATAATCTTAACCATCACATACGGTGAAAGGATACAATCCTGTACACTTTTCCTGACTTTAAATCACCCAGTACCCTCTTATTCTGTTCAAATGCCTGCCTCTTGATCTGTGTACAGTTTCCTCATGAGCACAATTAAGTGTTCTGGAATTTCCATTCTTTGCAATGTTATCCATAATTTGTTATGATCCACACAGTTGAATGCCTTTGCATTGTCAATAAAACACAGGTAAACATCTTTCTTGTATTCTCTGCTTTCAGCCAGGATTCATCTGACATCAGCAATGATATCCCTTGTTCCGCATTCTCTTCTGAATCCGGCCTGAATTTCTGGCAGTTCCCTGTAGATGTACTGCTGCAACTGCTTTTGAATTATCTACAGCAAAACTGTACTTGTATGTGATATTAATGATATTGTTCTATGATATCTGCATTTGGTTGGATCACTTTTCTTTGTAATAGGCATGAATATGGATCTCTTCCAGTCAATTGGCCTGGTAACTGTCTTACAAATTTCTTGGCATAGATGAGTGAGTATTTCCAGTGCTGCAGCCATTTGTTGAAACTTCTCAACTGGTATTCCATCAAATCCTGAAGGCTTGTTTTTAACTAATGTCTTCAGTGCAGATTGAACTTCTTCCTTCAACACCATCGTCTCCTGAGCATATGCTACCCTGTGAAATGATTGAACGTCGACCAATTATTTTTGGTATAGTGACTCTGTGTACTCCTTCCATCTTCTTTTGATGCTTCCTGCGTGGTTCAGTATTTTGCCCATATAATCCTCCACTATTGCAACAGGAAGCTTGAATTTTTTCTTCAGTTCTTTCAGCTTGAGAAATGCCGAGCATATTCTTCTCTTTTGGTTTTCTACCTCCAGGTCTGCATATGTCATTATAATACTTTAGTTTGTTTTCTCAAGCTGCCCTTTGAAATCTTCTCTTCAGCTCTTTTACTTCAGCATTTCTTCTGTTCACTTTAGCTACTCAACATTCAAGAGCAAGTTTCACAGTCTCTTCTGACATCCGTTTTGGTCTTTTCTTTCTTTACTGTTTTTTTTAATAACTTCCTGCTTTCTTCATGTATGATATCCTGGATGTCATTCCACAGCTCTTCTGGTCTTTGGTCTTTAGTGTGCAATGCATCAAATCTATTCTTGAGATGGTCTCTAAATTCAGGTGGGATATACTCAAGGTCGTACTTTGGCTCTCATGGACTTGTTCTAACTTTCTTCAGCTTCAGCTTGAACTTACATATGAGCAATAGATGGTCTGTTCCACAGTAAGCCTCTGGCCTTGTTTTAACAGATGATATTGACCTTTTCAATGGTCTCTTTCCACAGATGTAGTTGATTTGATTCCTGTGTATTCCATCTGGTGAGGTCCATGTGTATAGTTGCTGTTTATGTTGTTGAAAAATGGTATTTGCAATGAAGAAGTCATTGGTCTTGCAAAATTCTATCATGTGATCTCTGGCATCATTTCTAACACCAAGGCCATATTTTCCCACTACTGAAAAAAACTTCTGTTTCCAACTTTCACATTCCAATTACCAGTAATTATCTATGCATCCTGATTGCATGTTTGATCAGTTTGAGACTGTAGAAGTTGGTAAAAATCTTCAATTTCTTCATCCTTGACTTTAATGGTTGGTGCATAAATTTGAGAAATATTCTTATTAGCTGTTCTTCCTTGTAGGTGTACGGATATTATCCTATCACTGACAGCATTGTACCGCAGGATAGATCATGAAATGTTCTTTTTGATGATGAATGCAAAGCCATTCCTCTTCAATTTGTCATTCCTGGCATAGTAAACTATATGATTGTCTGATTCAAAATGACCAATACTAGTCCATTTCAGCTCACTGATGACTAGGATATCCATGTTTATGCATTCCATTTCATTTTTGTGATTTCCAATTTTCCTAGCTTCTTACTCGTACATTCCCTGTTCTTATTATTAATGGATGTTTACAGCTGTTTCTTCTCATTTTGAGTCATGCTACATCAGGAAATCAAGGTCCTGAAAGCTTGACTCCATACACATCATTAAGGTTTACTTTACTTTGAGGAGGTATCTCTTCCCCAGTCATCTTTTGAGTGCCTTCCAATCTGAGGGGCTCATCTTCTGGCACTGTATCAGACAATGTTCAGACTGCTATTCATGAGGTTTTCAATGACCAACTTTTTTCACAAGTAGACTGCCTGGTCCTCCTTCCTAGTCTGTCTTAGTCTGGAAGGTCAGCTAAAATCTGTCCACCATGGATGACCTTGCTGGTATATGAATACCAGTGGCATAGCTTCCAGCATCACAACACATAAACCCCCCACAGTATGACAAATTGATATGTATATGTATATACATATACATACACACACACACACAACTATATATGACAATGTCAGTTTTCGGAGCCTATTAGCTCGGGAATATAATATACATATTTATTTTATTGTTTAGTGATTCATTTATTTTTCTTTAAAATCTGTTTTTTTGATACATGTATAATATGTTTGTGTTATAGGTATTATTATGCTTCTTAGCTTATGTATTTATGCCACACATATTCTTTAGTATGTGTCACATATCAAATAATAAAATATTTTAAAACAATCCTAAGAAACAGTTATAGGGCTTGCCTTTATTGTTGAACTGAAGTAGCACAGAAGTCAGAGAAAAGTACATGGCTGACATATTCTTTCATTGCATTTATAATCCAATCCAAAATCCTTAAGTACTGTATAACTCTAAAGCACCTCAGCCCTACTCATTACAAACAAAATGAAAGTGAACAAAAACAAAAAACCACTTCAATGTCTTAGCAGCTGCTGGAGTTATTAATTTTGCAATCATTTATTGATTTCTAAACATTTCCATTTAACTTACTAATTTATATTTCTAGTACCTATTACTGTGATGTAATGCAGTATAATATATATTGGTTAAATAAAAGAATAAAAAATAGTCCAGACGCTGTATTAGGAATGTGAAGGTGAGAAAGGGCAAAGATAGAAGAAGATAACAAAGATGAAACCCACGTAAATACCAATAGCAGAAGTTTCACAAGTACTTTCATGTTTTTAACAAGGTACCAACACTCACAGCTATAGAAATTATAACTTGAATATCCCATTATCTGTTGATCAGTGATTCACCTCACAGTGACTATATATGTGTATGACCATCTCATTCCAGTTAAATTAATCAATTGGAAGAATGGATATTATGATTTATTTCAGTAGATATGTACAAAATCAGCTAAGAAAAAAGGAGCTGGTCATTTAACAGCTATGGATAGTTGAAAATATGCACTGTATTATAGAAAATTTAAAGGATGTGATATTGATACTGAAGTATTCATTGTTGAATTCCTAATCTTAATCAACATAATGGAATCCATATGGACAAAATGGAATCCATAGTTAATACTTCATCTGCATGACGATTCTTTTTTTTTTAATTGTACTTTAGGTGAAGGTTTAGAGAACAGATAGTTTCTCATTAAACAGTCAGTATACATATTGTTCCATGACATTGGTTAACAACCCCACAACATGTCAAAATCTCCCTTCTCAACCTTGGAGGACCTTTTTTTCTGGTGAAAATATACATAGCCAAAGATAAACCATTTCAAAAATCTGTACATGTACAATTCAGTGACATCAATTACGTTCTTCCAGTTGTGCTGTTATTCTCACTATCCTATTCCAAATTATTCCATCAACATTGTCTTCAACTCACTGTCCCCTAGGCTTCCAATCAAACCTTCTGAGTTGCTGTTGTCAGTTTGATCTCACATAGATAATTCTTTTTTTTTTTTTTTGTATTTTAGATGGAGGTTTACAGAACAAAATAGTTTCTCATTAAATGGTTAATACACATATTGCCTTATGACAATGGTTAACAACCCCACAACACGTCAACGCAGTCCTTACTCAAACGTAGGTTCCCTATTGCCAGATTTCCTGTCCCCTCCTGCCATCTAGTCCTTGTCCCTGGTCTACTGTGCCTCATTAGTCCTGTTTTGTTTTATGGGGCTGTCCAGTCTCTGGCTGAACGGTGAACCTCGGGAGTGACTTCACCTTTTAAGGAGTGTCGGGGACCATACTCTTGGGGTTTCTCCAGTCTCTGTCAGACCAGTAAATCTGGTATTTTTTTGTGTGTTAGAATTCTCTTCTACATCCTTCTCCAGCTCTGTCCAGAACCCTCTGTTGTGATCCTGGTCAGAGCAGTCAGTAGTGGTAGTCAGGCACCATCTAGCTGTACTGGACTCAGTCTGATAGAGGCCTTGGTAGCTGTGGTCCATTAGTCCTGTGGACTAATCTTTTCCTTGTATCCTGTTCTCTTCATTCTCCCTTGCTCCAAAGTGGTGAGATCAGTGGAGTATCTTAGATGGCTGCTCACAGGCTTTTAAGACCCCAGACGCTACTCACCAAGGTAGAATGTAGAACATTGTCTTTATAAACTGTGTTATGCCAATTAAGCTAGATGTTCCCCAAGACCAAGGTCCCCACAGTCCTCCACCCAGCAATTCAGTCCCTCAGGGAGTTTGGATGTGTCTATGGAGCTTCCAAGACCTTGCCTTGTACAAGTTGTGCTGGCTACCAGAGTACTGTGTACTCTCTTAACCTTCACCAAAGTTACCACTTATCTATTATCTATTTTGTGTTTCTCCCCCACCCCTCCCATCCCTCATAACCAACAAAGATAGTTACTTTTTTGCATAAACGTTTTCATGAGTTTTTACAACAGAGGTCTCATACAATATTTGTCCTTTTGCTATCGACTTATTTCACTCAGAATAGTGTCCTTCAGTTTCATCCATGTTATGAGTTGCTTCACAGATTCATCATCATTCTTTATCATTGCGTAGTACTCCGTTCTGTGTATGTACCACAGTGTCATGGTTTGAATTATGTCCCCCCAAAAATGTGTGTATCAATTTGCCTGGGCCATGATTTCCAGAACTGTGTGGTTGACCTCCATTTTGTGATTGTAATTTTATGTTAAAGAGGATTAGGGTGGGATTGTAACACCATCTTTACCCAGGTCACATCCAAAGTAAGGGGAGTTTCCCTGGGGTGTGGCCTGCGCCACAGAGATAAAAGGAAAGGGAAGCAGGCAGAGAGTTGGGAACCTCATACCATCAAGAAAGCAGTGCCAGGAGCAGAGCATGTCCTTTGGACCGGGGTCCCTGCGCCAAGAAGCTCCTAGTCCGGGGGAACACTAATGAGAAGGCCAAGAGACAGAAAGCCTTCCCCTGGAGCTGACACCCTGAATATGGACTTTTAGCCTACTATACTGTAAGGAAATAAATTTCTGTTTCTTAAAACCATCCACTTGCGGTATTTCTGTTATAGCAACATTAGATGACTAAGACACATAGTTTGCTTATCCATTCATTTGTTGATGGGCATCTAGGTTGTTTCCATCTTTTTGCTATTGTGAACAATGCTGCAATGAACATGGGTGTTCATATGTCTATTTGTGTGACAGCTCTTATTTCTCTAGAATATATTCCTAGGAGTGGGATTGCTGGATCGTATGGTATTTCTATTTCTAGCTTTTTAAGGAAGCACCATATCATTTTCCCTAATGGTTGTATCATTATGCATTCCCACCAGCAGTGCTTAAGAGTTCTGATCTCCCTGTAGTCTCTCCAAGATTTGTTATTTCCAGTGTTTTTGATTCGTGCCAGTAATGCCGGGGTGAGATGGTATCTCACTGTGGTTTTAATTTGCATTTCTCTAATAGCTAGTGAACACAAACATTTCCTCATGTGTCTGTTGGCCTCTTGAATGTCTTCTTTGGGGAAATGTCCATTCATTACCTTTGCCCATTTTTTTAATTGGATTATTTGACTTTTTGTTGTAGAGGTGTTGGATTTTCTTGTAGATTATAGAGATTAGAACTTTGTCTCACTTGTAATGCCCAAAGATTTTCTCCCAGTCTGTAGGTTCTCTTTTTACACTTTTGGTGAAGTCTTTTGAAGAGCATAGGTGGTTGATTTTTAGAATATCCCAGTTATCTAGCTTATCTTCTGGAGTTTGTGTGTTGTTGGTTATGGTTTATACCCTGTTAATGCCATGTATTAGGGCCTGTAGAATTTGTCCTAATTTTCTTCTATGAACTTTA
>NW_004444051.1:3879857-3892832 GCF_000243295.1 Trichechus manatus latirostris
TTATTGGTAAGGAATCCAACTAATTTTTGTATGTTTACTTGTATCGTGCTACTCTGCTGAATCTTTCTATTAGTTCCAGTAGTTTTCTCATGGAGTCTTTAGGGTTTTCTATATATAGTATCATATCATATGCAAACTGGGACAATTTAACTTCTTCATTACCAGTTTGGATGCCCTTTATTTCTTTTTCTTGCCTTATTGCTCTAGCTAGAACTTCCAGCACAATGTTACATAGGAGTAGTGATAAATTGCATCCTTGTCTCAAGGGGAATATTCTCAGCCTCTCTCCATTAAGAATGATGTTGGCTGTTGGTTTTGCATCAATGCCCTTTATTATGTTGAGAAATTTCCCTTCCATACCTATTTTATTCAGAGTTTTTATCATGAATGGGTGTTGTACTTTGTCAAATGCCTTCTCTGCCTCAGTTGAGATGATCATGTGATTTTTTTCTTTCCTTTTATTTACATGGTGGATTACGTTGATTGATTTTCTAATGTTGAACCATCCTTGCATACCTGGTATGAAATCTACTTGAATGTGGTATATTATTTTTTTGATATGATGCTGAATTTTATTGGCTAGAATTTTGTTGAGAATTTTTGCATCTGTATTCATGAGAGATACCGGTCTGTAATTTTCTTTTTTTGTGGTGTCTTTGCCTGGTTTTCGTATCAGGGTTATGCTGGCTTCATAAAATGAAGTCAGAAGTGTCGCTTCCTTTTCTATGTTCTGAAATAGTTTGAGTAGTACTGGTACAAGCTTTTCTCTGAATGTTCTATAGAATTCTCCAGTGAAGACGTCTGGGCCAGGGCTTTTTTGTTGGGATTTTTTTTTTTTTTTTAATTACCTTTTCAATCTCTTCTCTTGTTATGGGTCTGTTCACATTTTCAGCATCACTTTGTGATAGTTTGGGTAAGTCGTGTGTTTCTAGAAATTTATCCATTTCCTCTAGGTTTTCAAATTTGTTGGAGTAGAGTTTTTCATAAATCTCTGTTATGATCCTTTTTATTTCAGTTGGGTCTGTTATGATGTCCACCATTTCTTTTCTTATTTGGGTTATTTGCATTGTCTCCTGCTTTTCTTTTGTCAGCCTGTCCAGTGATTTGTCGATTTTGTTGATTCTTTCAAAGAACCAACTTTTGGTTTTGTTGATTCTTTCTATTGTTTTTCTATTCTTTATTTCATTTATTTCTTCTCTGAAATCTATTATTTTCTTTCTTCTGGTGGCTGTGGGCCTTTTTGCTGTTCTCTTTCTATTTGTTTGAGTTGTGTAGTTAATGTTTTGATTTTGTCCCTTTCTTCTTTTTTGATGTGTGCATCTATTGCTAAAATTGTCCTCTGAGGACTGCCTTTGCTGTGTCACAAAGGTTTTGGTATGATGTGTTTTCATTCTCGTTTGATTCTAGGAATGGTTTGACTCCATCTCTGATTTCTTCTATAAGCCAGTTGTTTGTAAGCAGGGTGTTATTCAGTTTCCATGTAACTGTTTTTTTTTTCCTCGCTGTTTCTATTGTTAATTTTTACCTTGACGGTATTGTGGTCACAGATGATACTTTGTATTATCTCAACGTTTTGGATCTTGTTGAGGATTGCTCTGTGGCCTAAGATGTGGTCTATTCTGCAGAACGTTCCATGTGAATTGGAAAAGAATGTGTACTTTGCAGCTTTGGGTGGAGTGTTCTATACATGTCTATGAGGTCAAGTTGGCTGATTGTGCCCTTTAGGTCTTCTGTGTCTTTGCTGAGTTTCTTTTTAGATGTTCTGTCCTTTATCAAAAGTGGTGTGTTGAAGTCTCCTACTATTATTGTGGAACTATCAGTTTCTCTTTTCAGAGCTGTTAGTTTGTTTATGTATTTTGGAGCCCTGTCATTGGGAGCATAGATACTTATTATGGTTATGCATTCCTGATGGATCATCCCCTTAATCATTATATAGTGTCCTTCTATGTCTTTTATGGTGGATTTTGTTTTAAAGTCTATTTTATCTGCGATTAGTATTTCACTCCTGCTCTTTTTTGGTAGTTGTTTGCTTGATATATTTTTTCCAACCTTTGATATTTAATAAATTTACATCTTTGTTTCTAAGGTGTGTCTCTTTTAGACAGTATATTGATGGATCCAGTTTTTTAATCCATTCTGTCACTCTCCATCTCTTTATGGGTGCATTGAGCACGTTTACATTCAGTGTAATTATTGATAGGTGAATATATTGCTGTCATTTTATAGTGCTTTTTTTTTTTGTTGTGGTGCTGACATTTTCCTTGTTCCTCTTACTCTCCTGGGCTGAATTCCTTTTGTTTATGGGTTTTTCTTTCATTTCTTTTATTTTTGTAGGTTTTGCTTTTCCTAAGACTTTATGTTTTTCCTCTTTATTTTAATGAGTAGGTTTGTTAACTGTCTTTGTGGTTACCGTGAAATTTACCCTGATCTTTCTAAGTTTGAACCATTCTATAATTACTTGGTATCGCCTTGCCTTCCTCTCCATTAGAAGGTTCCATACCTACACCATTTATTCCCTCTTTTATTGTTCTGATGTTGTTGTCATTTACAGATTAACTTCTCTGATTCCCTGTTGTATTTCTTTCAGTTTTCGATAGTCCTTGAGAGTTAATTTCCTAAATTAGTATCTGGTTGGTACGATCCTGGATCCTAGATTCAACCTGTGAGCTGATGTTATTTATTCTCAGATCGAAGGACTCCCTTGAATAAGTCTTGTAAGTTTGGTTTTGTTTTTACATATTCCCTTAATTTCTGTTTATCTGGAAATGTCCTAATTTCACCATCATATTTGAATGAGAGTTTTGCAGGATATATTATTCTTGGCTGGCAATTTTTTTCTTTCAAGGTTTTATATATGTCATCCCATTGCCTTCTTGCCTGCATGGTTTCTGCCGAATAATCTGAGCTTAGTCTTATTGTTTCTCCTCTGTATGTGACTTTTTGTTTTTATTGAGCTGCTCTCAGGATTCTTTATTTGTCTTTGGTTTTGGCAAGTGTGATTATGATATGCCTTGGTGATTTGCTTTTGGGATCTATCCTGTATGGGGTTCATTGAGCTTCTTGGATGGCCAGCTTTTCATCTTTCATGATATTGGGGAAGTTTTCTGTCAGCAGTTCTTCAATGATCCTCTCTGTGTTTTCTGTTTTCTCCCCCTGTTCTGTAACTGCAATCACTCAAAAATTTTTGTTTTTGATTGTATCCCACATAATTTTCAGGTTATCCTCATTTTTCTTTGTTCTTTTTTCTGATTTTTCTTCAAACAGAATTGTATCCATGTGTTTGTCTTCAGTTTCAGTGATCCTGTCTTCCACCATTTCAAATCTGCTCCTCAGGCCTTCTATAAAACTGTCAATTTCTGAAATCTTGTTGTTTATCTTTGGATTCCTAATTGCTGTTTTTTTAAGATTTCTAGTTGTGAATTTATCTTGGCATTTTGTTCCTTGCTATTTTCCTGAATTCTTCCATTTTTTTTTTGTCTGTATTTTCTATGAATTTGTCTGCGTTTTCTATGAATTTGTCTATTTTTTCCTCATTTCTGTCGGCTTTTTGCTTCAACTCTTGGGTAGCTCTGAATATTAGAGATTTGAATTCACTATCAGATAGTTCTAGTGCCTTTTCTTCTACTGGAATTTCTTCTGTTGTTTTATTTCTGATGCCTACTGGAACAATCCTGTCCTGTTTTTGTAAATATTTTGATATTGTCTGCTGTCTTCAGGGCATCTGGTAGTTATTTTTCTCATTTATTGATTGTAGATTTGTTTGTTTCATCCTGCTTTTTTGTTGTATTTGGCTATGTCTGAGCAGGTGGGCTGTGTGTTCTTTGTTCTTTGCTAGTCTGTGGGCACAATACTTTTTGCCTCCTTCTCCAATTGGCAGGGTCAGTCTCTCAGATATGGTACAGCAGGGCAAGTGTAGCTGAAGAGGAGCTGTTGGGATGGGTTGTTTGTGGCACTTACTACAACCACCAGGGCGGGCTGGTAATCAGTGCAGGGCAGGTTCCAGTAGGCCGTGCCTGGGGCTGCTTGGTGGTGTAATGTTCAGCACATGGTGCAGGTAGGCAGGATGGAGGGGGGAGATTGTGATGAGTGGAGCTAAGACAGGTATGGGAGAGGAGAGAGAGGAGAGAGGAACAGAAGCCAAAAACATACAAACAAAAAAGAGTGCTAGTGGTGCTTGCTGTTGGAGTGGAGAGATGAGAGACTATGAAATGGAGAAAAACAAAAAGGAGAAGAGGTAAAAAAGAAAAGAAAAATGAATAAATAAAAATTAGAAAGAAAAAAGAAAATAAAAGCTCCCAAGGATCCCACCAGTATGGCTGTGAGGTCTGGGGAAGTTGCTCCCTGGCTATGAAATACAGCCCAGCTAGAAGGGGTACTGGTGTCACTCGGTGCCAGGTATTCACGGGACAGAAAAAGAAGGAAAGTATAGAGAGATGAGAAACTGCGTAATGAAGAAAGATAAAAAGGGAAAAGAAAATAAAACAAACAAATTAAAAAAAAGAACAAGAAAAAAATACCCCAAAAAACAAGAAAAAAGAAATGTCCTCAGGGATCCCTCTGCCCATCTGCACAAACTGAGGGGGTAGGTCCCAAACTGTGCAGTAATGACTGGCTAGAACAGGCTCCCAATTCCAGAAAAGAAAAAGAAAACAAACGAACAAACAAGTCAAAAGAAACAAAGAAAAAAAGCCCCAGGATCCCACCAGCATGGCAGCACGGGCCGGGAAGCAGTCTCACATTCGAGCGGCGTTTCACAGCCTTTCAGGAAGAAGAAAGATGGCACACGGAGCCAGGTATTTGAGAGAAAGGAGGGGGAGGTGGTGAGAGGTAAGGAAGAAATCTAAAGAAGCAGAAAAAGCAACACCAGCAGCCATCAAATGGCACTTAGGGAGCCAGCCAGTACAGGCGGGTGGAATCCAAGCAGCACTGTGGTGAAGACAATGCTTCCCGGCCAAAAGACTGTGGCCACAGGAAGCAGACGAGGCCGAGTTGGGATGAAGAAGGGTGGGTGGCGGGAAAGCGCATATCATTGGTTACTGTTTTTTCTGTCTCCTGCTGGAAGCTCTCTGAAGCTGCTTTTTCATACCCCCTGCTTGCTGGTCTCTGATAAGAGTCCAAGATGGTGGGTCTGTGCTGCATTAGCTGATAGGGAGCCTCTGTATGTATCTCTTTTCGCTC
The DNA here is from genome assembly GCF_000243295.1 of Trichechus manatus latirostris. Taxonomy (NCBI): domain Eukaryota; kingdom Metazoa; phylum Chordata; class Mammalia; order Sirenia; family Trichechidae; genus Trichechus; species Trichechus manatus. The sequence goes on from NW_004444051.1 coordinate 3,885,036, forward strand.
TCTGTTCTCTGTCAGTTTCTTATTCCATTCGGTGCTTCGCTGAGTTCTTTATCTCTTCATTTGATGCTTAGGATTTCAGGATTACCATTTTCTCTGTTTGGGTTAGTTTTTTGGATCTTTGCTGTGGAGGGATGGACTTGTGCTTCTGTGTGTAGTGCCATGTTGCCCAGAAGTGCATGACCATTCTTTATAGTTAAAATGACTCTCATACCTGAAGAGAGATTACACTTGACAAATTTTCAAGTTGTTATTCAGCTTAAAAATAATAATAATAATTTTGACAATGATGATTTATTTAATAAAAAGTTGTGATTAAACCAATTTATTTTGGTTATTCAGAGATCTAAATAATGTCTCTATGTAGAATTTTATATGTAACTGAGATACTTATTCTACTATATTTGCCATCAAGCTAATGATTATATAAAACACCTTTAGTCCTTATTGAATAAAGCATAAGAACTCATTAGAATTGGGTTATTAGAACACTAAAATCCTGACAGCATGATCCACAGCAACAAAAACGCTTCAAGTCAGTTGTTTTCTTAAGAGAAATGTAACAGCCAGGAGCTTTCTCTGCCTACACATGGCAATATTATTGGCATGTATAAGCAATCCCAGAACTCCTAGATTTAACTGGGATTTACATGTGCAGAGACCTTGAGTCCCATTGTTCAGAGACTCACATTGGAATTACTGTAGGACTGTATATGATTTCACAGTAATCACCACATATCAGCATAAATATTGAATGTTGTATTCTTTCAGTGTATTAGCTCAATGAAAGCAGAACTTCCTGAAAAAAACAAAAGTAAAACAAACTTATTTTTAACTGGTCAACCAGTAAATCTGTTAGTGGCTTTCAAATTACTCTGGGTTTCAAACTCAGTGAGTACTCTGAAACAGAAACTATTAGAAAAAATATACAGTTAATATTTTGGAGGTGGCATAACAATATTCTCTGAGTGTAGCTAAATTATCAGTGAGTAGATTTTTTTTTTCCACCCATCAACATGAACTACTATCACTCAAACCTATTATCTGCTACTTAGTTATCACTTTTGCACCTTTAACCACAGATTGTAATATTAAAGCAAAGAGTATCATTTACATTCACTTGATCATCTATTAACCATAGAACAGCTGTGTAAGTATCAGCAATGTGTAAGGACCATAAAACAAGAGTAAAGAAACAGAACGGACTCCCTAATGAAGTGACATTATAAACGTGACAGAAGAAAGAGTCCACACTAACACGCAACACAATCTTGATTATGTTGTATGCAAACACAACTGACTTCCTTAAGCACTTGCCATTCCAGGCATCTCAGAAGGTAAAAATAGCTTTGGAGAGCAGACAAAACTAAAAACGATCCAAAAATTAGAGAGTGAAAAAGAGACAGTGTCTACTTGGTCTCCTTTCATTCACTGTGTTGATGATGGTTATAGAAGTTAAGTACATAGTCCTAAGAAGAGTTTTGCAGTTTGGAACCACTTATTTGAAAAGACTGACACCACTATATGTATCATTAGTAAACTTACAACAATTGAACTTCATGTAAATAAATAATAAATGGAAAACTATGGTTTTTTATGAAATATATCAATGTAAAAAGAATAATATTAAGCAAAATCATCAATATTGTACCCTGGACATAATGATTAAGAATGTATTCAGTTTTTCCCACAGAGCAGGTAATAGAAGTGTTGCTCCTTCGTAAGTAAATCAGATATTTCCTCTCTTGGGATATGACCATTCCCAGAAAAACATGCATTCCAGCTGATTTGAGTATAGTATATGTTATCTTATATGTGTTTCCCCTCCCTCCATTTCTATCTCCCTCCTCCCACCTCTTTCTCTCTCTTTCCTTATCTCTCCCTTTCTCTCTTTCTTCCTTCCTTCCTCCTTCTCTCCCTCCCTCTGTATTTCTTCCTTGCTTGCTTGCTTGCTTCAAAGAATTGATTGACTGTTAGGCACCACTCTCTCCTTTCCAAACTTTGAACTACAATTAAAGAGGTAAAAAATTGTTAGTTAGAAAGTGACTGTCTATGTATTATAGGTACTGTGTTAACATTTTACTGCTTTAAAAATACCTAAGAATATTCTACTCCACACTGACATCCCAAATCCCTACCACTCCAATACTCTGGAACCTAAGAACTCATTCAGAATTCAAATAAGAACTTCTAAAAAAGCATCATAAATATAATGTCTGATTATATTCTTCAGGAGATACATTAAATAATGAATAAATCTGCTATTTCATAAGCTCCTTGAGGACCAAAACCATGTCTAATTCATGGTTGCATTTAAAATACCTGGTATAGTGTCTGACACAGAGCAATCTCTTAATAAATAGCAGCTGAATGAATAAATTTAACATTTATTTGTTTCTAACAACAGATCATTATACTTAGTATGTTAAAATTAATCACCACCTATATATTGGTATTATGCTTTAAAAACACTAAGTGGATATTTTAATTCCCCCCTTAAATCATATGGTTTTGCTTACATTTGGCAAACCTAAAGCAAGTGGAGCATATGCATGTGAACAAAGATACAAAGTAATGGGATGACAAAATAAACACTAAATATTCATAATGTACTAAATATACATGAGGCTCATGAGGCACCTGATCTTCATGAAGTCTTAAATCAACTAGTCAACTACTCATTGGTGATACCCATTCTGGCCCCACGTGTCCTTTTCTTGGGACACGTAGATAAAATGCTGTGGCTGCTCCACAGGTCACTGACAATTTATGTCTATGAACTCTAACCAGATGTACCTGCCCCTGGGTCTATGATAAGCAAACATGAATGTTGGCCCCAAATATCTTCCATCTGTTAGAACTCCTTGAGAAACCTCAACTCTGGTCCTGGTAACCACATCATCATTGTGGAATGCTTATGCATCAGAGAAAGAGGTAGAGTATAGGGACATTACATAACCTAGAATTCAGATAGAATGGGTGAATTACTCCACTTCTTTCCCCTTGCTTCTCACTTTGTGATTTTTAATTAAATAAACCATGTGGTTCATTCATCTCAATTCAGTATTTGAGATTTGTTTCATGACTTGGGGTATAACTTGCATGACAGTATATTTGGTGGCCATCTGGGTGGCATAAATGGTTAAGTGCTCAGCTATTAATGAAAGGTTGGTGGTTCAAGTCCACCCAGAGGAACCTCGGAAGAAACGACTGGAGGCCTATATCTGAAAAATAAGTTATTGAAAACCCTACGGAGCACAGTTTTACTCTGCACGCAAGGGGTCATCATGAGTCAGAATTGACTCAGGAACAACTGGTAAGTGTACTTAGAGGCTACCATTGCATCAGGGTAGAACAGGAGAAAAGCAGACATGGAGTTTGAGAGACGAGGGGTCAGAAATGACATCTTCACTTTTACTTTCTTGGAGGAAACCCCTATTTGGGGGAGAGAAGAGTGATGACATAACTTGAGAAGGATGTAAGTCAATGCTGCCAGAAGCCACATTAAAAAAAAAAAAAAAATCACTGAAAGGATGATTGGAGTAGATTAGCCTGAGGTTCAGATTCTGGCTTGTCTGGCTTCCTAAGGTCTGCACAGGGCCTAGAGCAGAATTTAGAAGGCTGTCAGACCAAAAATCTGTCTGGTTAGACAGAGAGGCCAAGGGTCAGGAAACTTCCTGACCTAAGGCTAACATTAGACAAAACAGTGGTCTGCAGTTTATAACACAAAATACCCTAAATACCAGATGAGACCAGTCACACCTCTGCAACCTCATCAGATAAGGGCCAGGAACCTCATCAGATAAGACACTAGAGAGAGATAGTAAAAGAATCAACCTTACTGCTCTTACCTAGATATTGTGGAGATGAACAGGCCATGGAGGAATCTGTAAGATAGAACGTTTACACATGACAGACAAAATCATTCAAGAAACTATTAAATCCCCTAGAAGTTAAGATACTATTGATTGAGCAAGTTCAAAACTTTTGTTTGTTTTTCCACAGCTACCATAAGGCATGGGAGCATGTAACGAAAATGATATTGAAAAAAGAAGCCATATTTTCTCTGCACATATGAATAGTGTGTGCAAATTTTTGACCTCTTTTACATGGCGTACAAAAATACACTTGCTCTTTCTGCAATAATATAGAATCAATGAGTTATAAAAATCGAGCTAATCATCTAAAGATCAGTATTCAGGAAGTTTATATAGTTCCATCTATTGACTAAAATCTTTGCTTAAACGTTTGCAATAACTTAGAATTTACTACTTCACAAGTAAGCCTGCTTGATTTTTTTGATAGCTATATTTCTTAAAAGGTACTTTTTTTATATTTACTCAAAATTTACCTCTCTGTAATTCCATTTCTTGCTCATAGTTCTGATGAACTTTGGTGCAAAGAGAATAAATGTGTATTCTTAACCATATTTATTCAGCAAACATTTATTGAAAGCCTATTTTATAGCACTGCATACTACGTGCTGGAGGCTGCTATAAAAACTTAAAAATCATTATAGCTGCTTCTGGTTCAGATATTGGTATCTCAAAGGACCAGTACTCTCATCCTAACAAATAAAATAAGCTAGATAGGTTATATAAACATAATTTTTAAAAGCCATCAGAGAGATGAAAACCCACACAAACCTAGTGAAACTAAACTCCAGAAAATAACAAGTCCTTTACAAGAGAGAAAAAAATACTAGCTGCTATTATGACTGAACAAAATGGCATGGGGATGAAGTATTTGCCATATATAGGGTCAAGGAGAAAGCAGTGAAACACTTATCCAACTTTTAATGGCCATGTGTGGGCTAACACAGCAGGTTTGAACCCAGAAGAATCCCAAATACCCACAGATCCTTACCAAGTACTTGAGTCAGTGTACTAAAAAACCAGGCAGGGAAGGAGAATTGAGAGAAACACTTACAGGTTCTTTGAGATTTTACCTAAGGAAGTTGTTGACAAATACCTCCCTCAGACAATACAAGCCTCATAGAGTGAAGGGCAGCCACAGATGATCTCAAAAGGCCAAGGATGGCTCATAAGGGCGAACAGAGGAGGCATGGAAAACCTGGTGGAGTAGTTAGACCCTTCCTATATCCCTCTTACAACAATGACCAGGAAAAACAAGTGATTTGATTCTATATGAATATCTAGGAGCCCTGAACAAGGCAAAGCTGAGAAATCTGTCTGAGTGCCACAGGAGAGGGAGACCGTTTGGAAGAAGTGAAGAGGGCCAGAGTCGCGGTGGCTAAACTGCAGTGCCATAGCCACGCTGGTCTACAGTTAAGCAGGCAAACGGCTGTGCTGTGTGCACTCTTGGGAAGGAGTTTCCACATTGAGAGAGACCCGGTGGCAGAGATTCTGCTTGGACACTCAGAACCAGTGAAAAGCAGCTCCAAAGAGGCTAAGATAAGTACATGGGTGCATCCTTTCGTGGGGATTAAAAAAAAAAAATAAAGCCTCTTTGGGAAAAACCTCTTTCCCTTTTACCTCCTCGCTCCACACTCTGCACCTGGAGTCCGATGGGCTGGAAGTAGATCTCAAAAGGTGCCCTGACCCATTCCCCTGGCCTTGGAGAGGGAAAAAATAAGCTACTGGCTCCCCTAAGCCAGGAACACAGGGTAGGCACAGCTCCTTTCCTAGACACAGGTATCAGGGGTCCACACACTCTGAGTGCCTTACACCCCTGTATAGACTTGTTGGGACTCATCTCAGTGACGTTAGTCCTCACTACCACAGTACAACAGGGCAAACATCTGAAGTTTAACTTCAACTGCTTCAGCTGTGAACTGGCAGATTTGTAACCCTTGAAACAGCCCTGCCCCTTAAGTAGGCACTTTTATCAATCTAGAGCAGGGGTTTGAGGACTAGTGGTAGCACCTAAAGCACCTAGTCACCTGCTACAGGAGTCCAGGAAAAAGTGGTACCCTAGAGTCGTTACTACCAACAGAGTGGGGTGCTCATAGTCCAGCTGCAAAACTCACCTACCTACTCACCCTAGAGAATAGGGACACACTTTCATTTCAGACTCTCAGGGGCAGCCATCAGCCCCCTGCCTGGCTCAGCACATAAACCCCTACCACAGCCAGACTCCAGTGCCTGCACCAATCCCCCATGCCTCTCTAGGACTGGGGATGAGGGCCTGCATCACACACTTGGTGACTGACTACCTAAACACCCGAGCTAAACCCATATAGGAAAATTTAACAGACTCATGTGTGCACATACTTAGTTACGGAACTAATTACCTGCTGACAGGATGTTAGTGATCCAAAGGTGTCAAAAATAAAACTGGTGCACACGAGCAGCCTATTTGGGCATATAAAAACAAAACAAAATAAAAAGCTAGGTTTTACTAAGCAAATACAAAATAAAATTATAATAAATCATTGGCGGCTCGGAGACAATAGTCAATATCAACTCACATTAAGAGGCAGTCCATGATGGCTTCAGCAAGCTCCCAAAACAAAGAATCAATAAATTCTCTGGAGGAAGAGAAATTGGAATTACCAGAGGCAGAATACAAAAGATTAATATACAGAACTCTTCTAGAAATAAGAAAGGAAATTCGAAAGAATACAGAAAGAGCCAGGGAACATACAGACACAGTAGTAGCGGACCTTAAAAAAGTTATTCGAGAACATAATGACAAATTTAATATGCTGCAAGAATCCACAGAGAGACAGCAATCAGAAATCCAGAAGATTAACAATAAAATTTCAGAATTAGACAACTCCATAGAAAGTGACAGGAAAAGAATTGAGGCAGTAGAAGTTAGAATTAGTGACATTGAAGATAAAGCTCTTGATGCCAACTTATTTGAGGAAAAATCAGATAAAAGAATTAAAAAGAATGAAGAAACTCTAATTGTCATGTGGGACTCTATCAAGAGAAATAACCTACAAATGATTGGAGTACCAGAACAGGGGGGGGATAACAGAAAATATAGAGAAAAATGTTCAATATTTGTTGACAGAAAACTTCCCTGATATCATGAAAGGTAAGAAGATATCTATCCAAGATGCTCATCAAACCCCACATAAGGTAGATTCCAAAAGAAAGTCAACAAGACATATTATAATCAAACTTACCAAAACCAAAGATAAACAGAGAATTTTAACAACGGCTAGAGATAAAAGAAAAGTCATCTATAAAGGAGAGTCAATTAGAATAAGCTTGGACTACTCAGCAGAAACCACGCAGGCTAGAAGGCAATGGGATGACCTATTTAAAGCCTTGAAGGAAAATAACTGTCAGCCAAGAATTATATATCCAGCAAAACTGTCTCTCAAATATGATGGCGAAATTAGGGCATTTCCCAGATAAACAGAAGTTCAGGGAATTTGCAAAAACCAAACCAAAATTACAAGAAATACTAAAGGGAGTCCTACTGTTAGATAATCAATAACACCAGAAAACAATGCAAGACTAGAACACAGGACATAGCAATCAGGTATTGACTCAGATACGGACATCAAAAATACATCAAAACTGAAACACTTAAAATAGGGAAACAGATACCAATATGTAAAAAAGGATAATATTAAAACAAAAAAAGAGGGACTTAAAAAATGGAGACATTGATTTTCTATATGGAGGGGAAGTGAAGGCAATATAAAGTAATAAAAGACTGGTATAAACTTAGAAAAATAGGGGTAAATATTAAGGTAACCACAAAGGAATCTAACAATCCTAAAAATCAAAATAAAAAAGTAGAAAAACATAAAGACCCAGCAAACACAAAATCTACAACAAAGAAAAAGATGAAAAAAGATATATAAAGAAAAATGACTCA
>NW_004444051.1:3893089-3895213 GCF_000243295.1 Trichechus manatus latirostris
ATGATCATTAGCCATTAGAGAAATTCAGATCAAAACTACAATGAGATATCATCTCACCCCAACAAGGCTAGCATTAATCCAAAAAACACAAAATAACAAATGCTGGAGAGGTTGTGGAGAGACTGGAACACTTATACACTGTTGGTGGGAATGTAAAATGGTACAACCACTTTGGAAATCGATTTGTTGCCTCCTTAAAAAGCTAGAAATAGAAGTACCATACAATCCAGCTATCCCAATCCTTCGAATATATCCTAGAGAAACAAGAGCCATCACACGAATACATATATGCACACCCATGTTCATCGCAGCACTGTTCACAATAGCAAAAAGATGGAAGCCACCTAAGTGCCCATCAATGGATGAATGGATAAACAAACTATGGTAGATTCACACAATGGAATATTATGCAATGATAAACAACAATGATGAAGCTGTGAAACATGGTATAACATGGTGGAAGCTGGAACTTATTATGCTGAGTGAGTTTAGTCAATCACAGAAGGACAAATACTATACAAGACCACTATTATAAGAACTAAAGAAAAGGTTTAAACACAGAAGAAAACATTCTTTGATGGTTACTTGGGTGGGGAGTGAGGGTGAGGGTTATTCACAAACTAGATAGTAGATAAGAATCATCTTGGGTGAAGGGAAGGACAGCACACACTACAGGGGAAGCCAGCACAACTGGACTAAACCAAAGCTAAGAAGTTTCCTCAATACAATCAAATACTTTGAGAGACAGAGTAGCAGGGATGTGGGGTCTGGGGACCATGCTCTCAGGGGACATCTATGTCAATTAGCATAACAAAGCTTATTAAGAAAATGTTCTGCATCCTACTTTGGTGAGTGGTGTCTGGGGTCTTAAAAGCTTGCAAGCGGCCGTCTAAGATGAATCAATTGGTCCCAACCATTTCGAGTAAAGGAGAATGAAGAAAACCAAAGACACAAGGCAAGTATTAGCCCAAGAGGTAGAATGGGCCACATAAACCAGAGACTTCATCAGCCTGAGACCAGAAGAACTAGATGGTTCTCAGCTACCACCAATGAATGTCCTGACAGGGAACACAACAGAGGGTCCCTGATGGAGCAGTAGAACGATGGGATGCAGAACTCAAAAGGAAAGAGTCAATGGAAGCAGAATCAGAAAAAGGCACTCATTTTAGAAATAGCAATGGACTTTAAATTGACTATAAAGAAATGCTAAAGAATCTAGAAAAAAGTAGGAAGCATGTATAAGATATCTGAATTTTAGCAGAGATGTTGAAACTATAAATGGAATCAAATGAAAATGCTAGAAATGAAAAATATAGTATAAGAAAACAAAGTTCAATTTATCACCTTAAGAGTAGATTGCATAAAGTAAGAAAAAGATAGACAAACATGAAAGAAAGTAAATAGAAAATACATAAACTGAAACAAAAAGAGAAAAAAAGAAATTAAAAAAGGAAAAGAACAAAACATCCAAATTTTGTGAAACAATTTCCAACAGTGTATGTTATGCATAATTGGAGTCCCAGAAGGAAATGACAGAATTTGACCAAAGAAATACTTGAAGAAATAATAAACCCACATATCAAGAAACCCAGTGTGATGGTTAAGATAGTGTGCCAACTTGGTTGGTCCATGATTCTCAGTGTTTATATGCGATCACTCCCATGATTGAATAAGCTGTGAGTAGTCAATCAGATGAAAGGGAGTTTCCTTGGTGGTGTGGCCTGCATCTGAATATAAGCAGACATTCTGGATTTTTGCTCACTCTGGATCCTGCGGCTGCATCCTGTCATGTCACCTCTCCTTCTTGGAACTTGAGCTGTCAGCTTATCTGCTGAACTTGGGGTTCACCAACTTTCACAGCCTGTGAGTGGAGCCATGCTCTCTGACCTGTCAGTCTTAGGTTTGCCAGCCCCTACAGCTACGTGAATCAGGAGAAACCTTGCGGTCTTGCCTACCGATCTTGGAGTTTGTCGACCTTCACAGCCTGTGAACGGGAGCCCTGCTCTCTGACCTGCTGATCCTGGGCTCACCAGCTTCTGCAGCTGCATGAATTGGGAGAGGCCTCTACCCTGATCCATGGACTTGGTACGTTCTAGCCTCTACAATCGCATGAGCTATTTCCTT
>NW_004444051.1:3895620-3899053 GCF_000243295.1 Trichechus manatus latirostris
CTTCAGAGTCAAAGCTCAAGTGCCACATACATGACCTCAAGGCTTCCACTTGTGCTTTGAAAGAAAGCCTTATTTCTTGTAGTAACAGAGCTGAAATTGTGGAAAACCAAACCCAGAGTCTTATTGTAAGAGTGGCTGAATTACAATGCCAGCTCAATTGCCAACCTCAGGAGGTGGCTGAAGTTGAAGTACGGGCATTGATTTGTAAGAACTGGGATTCCAAAACTTGGGATGGGGACATACGGGCAGATAATCAGGAAGCTGGGGACACTGAGCCTAGAAATTCTGTTGAATCACTCCTGCCAGCAGAGCCAGTTCCATCTGAAGAGATTACTTCATGTTTGTCTGCTGAACCACCCTGCCTAGAAAATTCATTAGCCCCTCCACTCCTGTCTAATGAGATTAGCCCTAGCCCAACTGCCTCTAAAGAGCCCTTGCCTCAGTCATTGCCTGGGGCATCGCCTGAGGCAGATGCTTTACAAGACAATGCTGAATGATCTCAAAACAATTCCATACTACCAATTCTGGCTTCTAGACCTATAACTAGGCTTAAGTCCCAGCGAGCCCCAAAAGGTGAAGTGCAAAGTGTGACCCAGGAGGTGGTACGTTACACTCCAAAAGAACTACTTGACTTTTCTAATATGTACAAACAGAAACCTGGGGAATATGTGTGGGAATGGCTATTAAGGGTATGGGATAATGGTGCAAGGAACATAAAGATGGATCAGTCTGACTTTATTGATATGGGTCCACTAAGCACAGATTGTTCATTCAGTGTTTCAGCTGGAGAAGTTAGGAAAGGATCTAATAGTTTATTTGGTTGGGCTGCTGAAGCATGGATTCTGAGGTGGCCTACACTAAACCAAGTTGAAGTACCAGACCTGTCTTGGTATACTGTCGAAGAAGGTATCCAAAGGCTTAGGAAAACTGACATGCTAAAGTGGATTTATCAAGTTAGACCCACAGACCCACACATGGAGTCCCAGAGGACGCACCTTTTACCACAACTGTGAGGAACAAATTTGTGAAGGGAGCTCCAGCATCCTTGAAGACTACTGTGATTGCTATTTTATGTAAGTCAGACTTGACAGTGGGAACTGCTTTAACTGAATTAAGACACCTAACTACAATGGGACTGATTGGACCCCATGGTAGTAGGGGCCAAGTGGCTGTACTCAATCGACAAAGACAAGGTGGGCGTGGTTACAGTAATGGACAGAGGAGTCAAAGCAGTAATCAGAATAGTCCGACTCGTATGGACTTATTGCCTTGACTACTTAATCATGGTGTCCCTAGGAGTGAAAGAGATAGGAAATCTACCTAATATTTACTTGATCTGTACAAACAGATGAATTCTAGATCAGGTGAACAGCAGTCTAACTCGAATAGCCAGAATAGAGAGTCATGGTCCTTCAATCAAATCCCAAATTTGAGTGAGTATGAAGACCCATAACCCCTGGAATGAAGGGGAGGCTGGGTCCCCTTGAGGAAGGACTCTAATACACAGTCAAAAATTTTTGCCGTTAATCTTTCTCCCAGCCTTCCCCAAAGGGATGTACAGCCTTTTATAAGAGTGACTGTTCATTGGGGAAAGGGAAATAGTCAGACTTTCCAGAGAATACTGGATACTGGCTCTGAACTGACACTAATTCCAGGAGACCCAAAATGTCACTGTGGCCCACCAGTCAGAGTGGGGGCACATGGAGGTCAGGTTATTAATGGAGTCTTGGCTCATGTCCGTCTCACAGTAGGTGAGACACCCAGTAAACACCAAAGAGGATAAAAATATCATAATCAAATTGCTGAAAACTAAAGAGAAAGAGAAAAATCTTAAAAGCAGCCAGAGGAAAAAGTCACATTACACAAAGCAGAAAAACAATACAAATGGCAACTGATTGCTTTTTAGAAAAAATGGAGGTTGTAAGACAATTGAATAACATCTTTAAAGCGCTGAAAGAAAAAATATATATATGTATTAGCCTAGAGTTTTATATACATCAAAAATATTATTAAAAAATGACAGTGAAATCAATATATTCTCAGGCAGACAAAAGCTGAGAGAATGGTGTCCAGCAGACCTACATGTCAAGATACCCCCCAAAATTTTTCAAGTTGAAAGTAAACACATACAGATGGAACCTTGGGTCTGCAGGAAAAAAGAAAAAGCATCATTTGAATGATAAATATCTGAGAAAATAGATCTGTTTTCACTACTTATTTTTATAAGGTACTGTGTATATTTGAATATATGTATATGCAATTTCTTTAAAAGACTGTTACTGCTTAATGTAAAAATTATAACAATGTACTGTGTGCAGTGGCATCACTAGGGGGTTGTAGGGGGTGTGAACCACACTGAGTGAAACAGAGGGGATGACACCAAAATGATTGTATATAAAATTTTTGTGCAGTGTTTCAGCAGAAATTTGTTATTTTTTTAATAAAAAATATCCCTGTAGTTAGTTATAACAACAAAAACATTTTTTCATAAGCCCAGCTCTCATGTATCAATATACCTCCAAGGCTGAAACTCTATGCTAATTTACTTTTTGAACCTTCTAAAGTGCTTCGATCAGAGCTGTCTTTATTACCCAATTACAATGATGCTTCCAATCACCTGGTTTTCTCTGCATGTGCTACAAGCACATACATTTTTTGTTGCTGCCAGTGTTTCTATAGTCTCTGATTTTGTCAAATTTTCTGGTGTTTTAGCTACAGTATTCTGGTAATTACTATTTGTGAACCTATATCAATAACTTTTTTGAGAATGAAGTGATAATTAAAGGAAAAGAATGAGTGATATACAGTAATTGCAATTTATGACTAACATTAGTACAAAAAACATAACTAAGGATTCCGTATGCTCTGGTATGGGAGGAAATCCATGTGGGGAGGGTGACACCATGAGTTATCACACTGGTTGACACCAACCCTAGTGACTGTGTGTGCTTTTTAGCATATATAAAAGTATTCCTTGCATACCTGTGATGTTCTATCATGACTTGAGAGCTTATGTACATAAACATCAAGCAAATTTTCACATACATTAAACAAAATTTCTGTTTGTTTCAGCTATGTGTCAAGCAATGTGAAATTTGTGGAAATATTAAGATAGCGGCATTCAAAACATACTGTCCTATATGACACTCAGCATCCTTCATATGGTGTTTTATTCTCTACCAGAAAACCATCACAAAATTCTCCTTGTATTAAATGTAACAATCTTTGTTCATTACCAGGGATGGGAGGGGTGGGGGGGTAATACTAAGTAGACAATATATAAGTGGTATCTTGGGTGAAGGGTGAGACAGTACACAATACAGGGGAAACTAGCACAACTTGTACAAGGAAAGGTCATGAAAGCCCCATAGACACATCCAAACTCCCTGAGGGACTGAATTGCTGGGCAGAGGGCTCTGGGGGCCATGGTCTC
>NW_004444051.1:3899853-3911815 GCF_000243295.1 Trichechus manatus latirostris
TTAGAGGGTTGACATGTTGTGGGGTTGTTAACCAACGTCATAAAACAACATGTGTACTACTGTTTCATGAGAAACTATTTGTTCTGTAAGCCTTCACCTGAAGTACAATAAAAAAAAAAAAAGGAAAAAAAATTTCTCGTTGTATTAAATAAGATGCTCCTCAACAACAATGGACATAGCCTGTCTCTGTTTCCTAGATTGTTGTTTCTAGCTTCCTTTTTCTGCTTGAAGCTTCAATTACCTGAAATATTCCAGCATCTCTGTGGATCCAAGGGCAAGGTGAAGTTCACCCAATGACTCCATTTCTTACTTGGGAGATTGTGGCATTAATTTGTCTTCAGATAAGTTTGGATGCCATATGTCCCCTTTTATTATGTGTTCCATAGATAAACTCTTAGGTTTTTACTTGGCAAGCATTTTTGTGAAATGTTGGTCTGGGATTTTAAGTCTATGTCTAGAAGAAAATGTATCCACTCAGGCCCTTTTTGTCTTAGTCCACTAAAAATATTCTTCTTTCTGACTGATGCTAGCAAAGTGAATGCACTCAAGCAAAAATATAATTCCCTAATTTAAGAAAAAGTACAGGTAATATTACCCTGAGAGGAAAGTCAGTTCCATCAAAAAATCAACATATAAAAATAAGCGTTATTGAAAAGCTCTCAGAAACAAACAAGCAAAAACAGAGAGATGATTTGTAAATACATTGTAAGACTAGAGTGCGTCCTAAATCTTGTCAAGGGCCAGAGAACACCTCCTGGGAATGATAGCATCAGTGTAAAATGTAGCTAATATAAAACAATGTAAAAGAAATTGCACATAATGAGGAAATTGCTATGGTAGAGATCACTGGCGTCTAATAAGGAGTATAGAAAAAGATGTATGCACAGAGCTGGTCAGTGTCTTTTCAAAACTGTGCTGAGATATCATTTTAACCACAGTGAAAAAATACAAAATAAAAAAAATTTCAAATTGTAAATGCAACAAAAATATAAAGTACCTAATAATGTTGTTGTTAGTTGCCATTGAGTCGGTTCAGACTCATAGTGACCCCATGTACAACAAAATGAAACACTGCCCAGTTGTGTGCCATCTTCACAGTCTATGTTTGAGCCCATTGTTGCAGCCACTGTGTCAATGCAGCTGAGGGATTTCCTCTTTTTCATGGACCCTCTACTTTACCAAGCGTGATGTCCTTCTCCAGGGATTGGTCCCTCCTGATAACATGTCCAAAATCCATGTGACAAAATCTTGCTGTCTTAGTCATCTAGTGCTTCTGTCTTAGTCATCTAGTGCTACTCTAACAGGAACACCACAAGTGGATGGTTTTAACAAAGAGAAATTTATTTTCTCACAGTCTAGTAGGCTTCAAGTCCAAATTCAGGGCATCAATTCCAGGGGAAGGCTTTCTCTTTGTTGGCTCTGGAGGAAGGTCCTCATTGTCATCAATCTTCCCTTGGACTAGGAGCTTCTCTACGCAGGAACCTCAGGTCTAAAGGATGTGCTCTGCTCCTGGCACTGCTTTCTTGGTGGTATGAGGTCCCCAGTTCTTTGCTTGCTTCCCTTTCCTTTTATCTCTTGAGAGATAAAAGGTGGTGCAGGCCACACCCCAGGGAAACTTCCTTTACATTGAATCAGAGATGTGACCTGGGTAAAGGTGGTGTTACAGTCCCACTCTAATCCTCTTTAATGCAAAACTACAATCACAGAATGGAGGACAACCACACGGTACTTTGAATCATGGCCCAGGCAAATTGATACACATATTTTTGGGGGTACACAATTCAATCCATGACACTTGCCATTCTCCTTTTCAAGGACCAATCTGGCTGTGTTTCTTCCAAGACAGACGTGTTCATTCTTCTGGCAGTCCATGGTATATTTAATTTTCTTCACCAACACTATAATTCAAACGCATCAATTCTTCTTTGGTCTTCCTTATTCATTGTCCAGTTTTCACATGCATATGAGGTGATGGAAAATACCATGGCTTGGGTTAGGCACACCTTAGTCCTTAAAGTGACATCATTGCTTTTTAGCTCTTCAAAGAGATATTTTGCAGCAGATTTGCCCAATACAATGTGTCATTTGATTTCTTGACTGCTGCTTCTATGGGCATTGATTGTGGATCCAAGTAAAATGAAATCCTTGACAGCTACCATCTTTTCTCTGTTTATCATGATGTTGCTTATTGGTCCAGTTTGAGGATTTTTATTTTCTTTATGTTGAGGTGCAATTCATACTGAAGGCTGTAGTCTTTGATCTTCATCAGTAAGGGCTTCAAGTCCTCTTCACTTTCAGCAAGCAAGGTTGTGTCATCTGCATATTGCAAGTTGTTAATGAGTCTTTCTCCAATCCTGATGCCCCGTTCTTCTTCATATAGTCCAGCTTCTCGGATTATTTGCTCAACATATATATTGAATTAGTATGGTAAAAGGATAAAACCCTGATGCACAACTTTCCTGATTTTAAATCATACAGTATCCTCTTCTTCTGTTTGAACGACTGCCTCTTGATGTATGTACAGGTTCCACATGAACACAATTAAGCGTTTGGGTATTCCCATTCTTCGCAATGTTATCACAGTGGAATGCCTTTGCATAGTCAATAAAACACAAGCAAACATCTTTCTGGTATTCTCTGCTTTCAGACAAGATCCATCTGACATCAGCAATGAAATTCCTTGTTCCACATCCTCTTCTGAATCCAGCTTGAATTTCTGGATGTTCCCTGTCGAGGTACTGCCGCAACCACTTTTGAAATATCTTCAGCAAAATTGTACTTTTGTGATATTAATGATATTGTTCAATAATTTCTGCATTCTGTTGGATCATTTTTCTTTGGAATGGGTACAAATATAGATTTCTTCCAGTTGGTTGGCCAGGTAGCTCTCATTCACATTTCTGGCATAGACGAATGAGCCCCTCCAGTGTTGCATCCATTTGTTGAAACATCGCGCCTGGTATTCCGTCAATTCCTGGAGACTTGTTTTTCACCAATGTCTTCAGTGCAGCTTGGACTTCTTCCTTCAGTACCATCAGTTCTTGATCATATGCTATCTCCTGAAATGGTTGAATGTCGACCAGTTCTTTTTGGTACTGTGACTCTGTGTATTCTGAATCTTTCATCTTCTTTTGATGCTTCCTCCATCATTCAGTACTTTACCCATAGAATCTTTCAGCATTGCAACTCACCACTTGAGTTTTTTCTTCAGTTCTTTCAGCCTGAGAAATGCTGAACATGCTCTTCCCTTCTGGTTTTCTAACTCCAGTTCTTTGCACATGTCATTATAATACTTTGTCTTCTCAAGCTGCCTTTGAAATCTTCTGTTCAGCCCTTTTACTTCATCATTTCTTCCTTTCTCTATAGCTGCTCTATGTTCAACAGCAAGTTTTAGAGTCTTTTCTAACATCTATTTTGATCTTTTCTTTCTTTCTTGTCTTTTTAATTAGCTTTTTGCTTTCTTTATGTATGATGATGTTTTTGATGTCATCCCAGAACAGGTCTGGTCTTTGGTCATTAATGTTCAATGCATCAAAACTATTCTTGAGATGATCTCTAAATTCAGGTGGGGTATATTCAAGGTTGTATTTTCGCTTTCATGGCCTTGTTTTAATTTTCTTCAGCTTCAACTTGAACTTGCATATGAGCGATTGATGGTCTGTTCCACAGTTGGTGCCTGGCCTTGTTCTGATGGATGATAGTGAGTTTCTCCATCGTCTCTTTTCACAGATGTAGTTGATTTATTTCCTGTGTATTCCATCCGGCAAGCAGCACGTATATAGTTGCTGTTTGGAAAAAAGTATTTGCAATGAATAAGTCATTGGTCTTGAAAAATTTTTTCATGTTATCTCCGACATTGTTTCTATCATCAAGGCCATATTTTCCAACAACCAATCCTTCTTCTTTGTTCCCAACTTTCACATTCCAATCACTAGTAATTATCAATACATCTTGATTGCATAGTTGATCAATTCAGACTGCAAAAGTTGGTAAAAATCCAATTTCTTCATCTTTGGCATTAGTAGTTGGTGTATAAATTTGAATATTAATCATATTCACTGGTCCTCCTTATAGGTGTAAGGATATTATCCTATCAGTGACAGTGTTGTACTTCAGGATATATTTTGAAATGTTCTTTTTGACAATGAATGCAATGCCATTGCTCTTGAATTTGTCATTCCTGGCATAGTAGATCATATGATTATCTGATTCAAAATGGCCAATACCAGTCCATTTCAGCTCATTAATGCCTAGGATATCTATCTTTATGAGTTCTATTTCATTTTCGACAACTTCCAATTTTCATACTTCGTATACTCTGTTCTGATTAATAATGGATGTTTGTAGTTGCTTCTTCTCATTTTGAATCATGCCACATCATCAAAAGAAGGTCTTGAAAGCTTTATTCCATCCACGTCATTAAGGTCGACTCAACTTTGAGGAGGCAGCTCTTCCCCAGTTGTATCTGAGTGCCTTCCAACCTGAGGGGCTCATCTTCTGGCACTTTATCAGACAACATTCTGCTGCTAGTCATAAGGTTTTCAATGATGAATTTTTTTCAGAAGCAGACCACCAGGTCCTTCTTCCTACCCCGGCTTAGTCTGGAAACTTTGCTGAAACCTGTCCACCATGAGTAACCCTGCTGGTATTTGAAATATTGGTGGCATAGCTTCCATCATCACAGCAACACTCAAGCCACCACAGTATGAAAAACTGACAAACGACTGGTGGTCATTTGTTATAGAGGCAATGAAAAACTAATATCTATTCATTTGAGAGATAAATTTGGCTCTAGATAGTTTTGATAGAAAATTTAAGTATTTTTTTTTCAAAAAATACAGCTTAATTTTGTTAATACTCATAAAGTCATGCTTATCAGGAGTACATAAATTATGCTTCAGGGCCTGGCCTGGCAATGTTCAAGGGCAGATCAGAGTCTGAAATAAACAGTCATTCTTAAAAAAAATACTTTTCAAAAAAAAAGTAAAATTGTAAGTATCATACAAATATTAAATGAACATAGAAGTATTAAATGAACATAGAAGTATAAAATGAACACTTGCCAAAGATTTTATTTAGCTCATTTCATTAATTAGAGAAACAGTAAGATGTTATAATCAGTTTGAAGGAGAATTCAAGGGACCACAATTATTTGGATCAATCGGGAATGCTGAAATGAATTTACAAATAGATGTAAAACTGGCTTTTTTCATAAGGGGATGAGAACCCTATTGTCCCTCTAGTGCATGGAATTCATTTGAATATGGAGGATAATTGTTTTCATTGCTATTTGTTATATGAAATGTAGCGAGTTGTAAAATAGTCCAAAGAAATAAAAGGTGCAAACTCTACAACATAGCTTTCCAATGAAGATAACGTAATCATTTTAATCCATTTCAGAGTTTTTCACAATTTTTTCTAATACTTTCAATGAACACCATGTACTTATCTTCTACATATTGGTGAAAGTAAATTATAATAGACACCAGTAAGAACACAAACCAGGACAACATGAAAAGAGGGAAAGAACAGAAAAGTGTTGGTAGAATGAGTAAAGGAGGTGGGCAAGGGAGGCCTTTTTAAATCCCAATCAATATATTTATCTTTTCTAATTATTATATCCATTTTTCTCTCCCTCAGTACCAGAAACTCAGTTTTGTTGTTGTTGTTAGTGCCATCAGGATAGCCTCTGACTCATGGGGACCCCATGCACAACAGAAGAAAATGCTGCCCGGTCCTGTTCCATCCCCAGTGTCAGTCGCAGATCAAATCATTGTGATCCACAGAGTTTTCATTGGCTGATATTTAGAAGTATATCACCAGACCTTTCTTCCTAGTCCATTTGATTCTGGAAGCTCTACTGAAACTTGTTCAGCATCATAACAACATGCAAGCCTCCACTGACAGACAGGTGGTGGCTGTGTACGAAGTGCATTGGTCAGGATTTGAACCTGAATCTCCTGGATATAAGGAAGGCATTCCAGCACTGAACCACCAAAGCCCTCAGTATAGCTCTCACAAAGCAAGGCTCAGTGTAATAGGAAAAATTCTTGTAGACTAAAATGGCTATAATTCTGCCTTTCCAAAAGTGACTGCATTTCATGAAATAGCATTCATAAAGGAGAAAAATGACTATCAGGTAATTAAACAACATGGCAAATAGTTTTGAAGCATAAAACAGTAGGATATCTCACCAATCTACAGAATGCCAATACATGACTGTTGCAGTCTTCCAACCTGACAATGAAACGAAGGTTCTTTTTGGCAGTATAATTCTTTACTTCAAGGCAGAACAATGACACTGGAGGAAAAAAAACCTTGACGTAATTCTCAAGCTTCATTCTTGCTCTCACTATATTCCTATACTAAGCAATTCCTAGATATTTCTCGTTTCTTTTTTTGTACGTGGATTAATTAGAGGAAGGGAAGAAGAAGGACACAAGGTGTGTGAGTATGAATATATATAGCTGAGGTATCAGCACCAGGTGACTGTCATACCTGGAGTTAATGTGAAGAAATTACCTGACATACAACTTTTAATCTCTAAGATTTTGATTTTTCCACATTCTCTTATGTGAGATGACATCAGACAGTGAGATGCACTATTCTGAAAATTAAAAGACTGTTTTCTAATCCAATCTATGCCACTAAACCTTTGACATAGTGGATCCCTAGTTTCTTATTCTATAAAATGAACCAATTAGATTGTATTATTTCCAAAAATCCTTCTATTTTTATAATCTAGTTGTAGAAGCACTTCTGTTTAAAACAGTCCTGAGGATGCCACTAAGGTTCATAAGAAAACATGCCCTGGATAAATCTAAGGGGAAAAAATACATAAGAAATTTGAAGAAATAGTTTGAGAATTCTAGAACTAAATAGAAGTTGTTTTTCCTAATTTGATGCATCTAAATTCATTGTATATTTATGGAGTGTTAAAAAACCAAACTTGTTGCCATCGAGTTGATTCTGACTCATAGCAACCTTATAAGACAGGTTAGAACTGCCCCATAGGGTTTCCAAGGCTGAAATCTTTACAGAAGCAGCTTGCCACATCTTTCTCCCATGGAACAGCTGATGGGTTTGAACTGATGCCCCTTCAGTTAGCAGCTGAGACCTTAACCAGTATGCCATCAGGGCGCTTTATGTTGTGTATATCTCTGTGTGTGTGTCATGGTTTAGTTGATTAATTTAGACTTTTTAGTATTCTATAGTTTCAATAAATTGTGTTACAAACATAAAATTTTATCATTAGCATTGGGTGGCATACTTTTCTAGTGCCTTAATCAGTGAGGAGAGTCCTGGTGACACAGTGGTTGAGAGTCACTGCTGCTAACCAAATGGTTTGCAGTTTGAATCCACCAGATGCTCCTTAGAAGCCTTATGGGGCAGTTTATATTCTGTCCTATAGGGTTGCTATGAGTCGAAATCAACTTGACAGCAAGGGGTTTGGTTTTTTTGTTTTTATGTATATACATATATGAGCCTTGTTGGAGTAGTAGTTAAAGCACTCAGCTGCTGACCAAAAGGTCAGTGTTTCAAACCCACTAGCCTCTCTGTGGGACAAAGTTGTGGCAGTCTCCTTCCGAAAAGATTTACGTCTTGGATCTGCCTATTGAGCAGTTCTACTCTGTCCTATAGGGTCACAATGAGTCAAAACTGACTTGACGGCAATGTGTGTTTTATATATATATATATATTTATATATATATGTATATAATGGAGTATAATTAGTTGATGTATATACAATGCTAAGCAAATAATCCGAGAAGCTGGACTATATGAAGAAGAACGGGGCATCAGGATTGGAGGAAGATTCATTAACAACCTGAGTTATGCAGATGACACAACCTTGCTTGCTGAAAGTGTACAGGACTTGAAGCATTTACTGATGAAGATCAAAGACCACAGTCTTCAGTATGGATTACACCTCAACATAAAGAAAACAAAAATCCTCACAAGTGGACCAACAAGCCACATTATGATAAATGGAGAAAAGATTGAAGTTGTCAAGGTTTTCATTTTACTTGGATCCACAATCAACACTCATGGAAGCAGTAGTAAAGAAATCAAAAGATGCACTGCATTGGGCAAATCTGCTGCAAAAGAGCTCTTTAAAGTGTTGAAAAGCAAAGATATCACCTTGAAGACTAAGGTGTGCCTGACCCAAGCCATGGTATTTTCAATCGCATCATATGCATGCGAAAGCTGGACAATAAATAAGGAAGACCAAAGAAGAATTGACGCCTTTGAATTGTGGTGTTGGCGAAGGCTATTGTTTGTTCCAAAAGAACAAACAAATCTGGGAGGCGGGGCCAAGATGGCGGAGTAGTCAGACGCCACCAGTGGACCCTCTTAAAACAAAGACATGAACAAACAAGTGATTCTATTATATATGCAATCTGGGAGCCCTGAACATAAAAGGCAGAGTTGAGGAACCGGACTGAGCAGCAGGGGAGGGAGAGATGTTTCGGAAGCAGCTAGGAGTTGCCAGACCTGAACTGGTGAGAGCCTGAAGCCTTCAGGCCTGATCAGCTTGGGGCTAAGCAGTGAAGCAGGCAAGCGACCATGCACAGAAGGCACATTTTCTGCATTGGGGGACACCCAGCACCAGAGACTCTACATGGCCACCCAGAACCAGTGAGAATCAGCCATACACAAAAGATAAGTACTTGTGTACGGCTTACCGCGTGGATAAAAAACACCCCCCTTAGGGAAAAACCTCTCTCCCATTTACCTCCCTGCTCTCTGCTCTGCACTGGGTCCCAGACCAGCTTCAGTAATTGTCGAGTCCCCTGGGCTGGAAGTAGGATATGTTACATGCCCAGAACCATACTCCCTGCCTTGGAGAGTGAACAAATTAAAAATAAGGGAAAAAATAAACTTCCAGCTCCCATAAGCCAGGAACCCAGGGTAGGCACAGCTCTTTGCCTAGGCACAGGCATAGGGGATGCATGGACTTTGAATGCCTTTCCCCCTGCATAGACTTGGGTGGGTCCGTCTCAACAACATAGGCCCTCAATTACCACAATACGACAGGATATATACTGGAACTCTAACTTCAACTGTTTCAGCTGTGAAGTGGCAGGTTCTTGACATATGATACTGCTCTGCCCATTAAGCAGGCTCTTCACCTCCCTACATCAGGGCCCTGAGGACCGGTGGCTCCACCCAAGCCACCTAGCCAACTGCAATAGGGGCCCATGAAAAAGAGGTGCCCCCCAGTCCTTACAGCCAACAGCATTAGGTGTTCATAGTCTGGCTACAAAACCCACCAAACTCAACGCTCTAGGTAACGGGGACACGCCTTCCTCCTGGACACTCAGGGGTGGCTGTCAGCCCCCTGACTGCTCAGATTGTGTCCCCCTGCTACAGCCAGATGCCTGTACCTACACCAATCACACATGCCTGTCTAGGACTGTAAGTGAGAGCCTACACCACACACTTGGTGGCTATCTACCTGGGCACCTGAGCTGAATCCATACAGGAGGAGTGGGCGGACTCCTGAGCTCACATACCTAGTAACAGATCTAACCACTTGGTGACAGGACACTAGAGATTCAAAGTTGTCAATAATCAAACTAGCTCATACGAGTAGCCTATTTGGGCATATCAAAACAAAACGAAAATCTAGGACACAGTAAGCAAACATAAAATAAATATAATAACTTATTGATGGCTCAGAGACAACAGTCAATATCAAATCACATAAGGAGGCAATCCATGATGACTTCAGCAAGTTCCCAAAAAAAAAGAATCTAGAAATTTTCCAGAGGAGGAAAATTTCTTGGAATTACCTGAGACAGAATACAAAAGATTAATATGCAGAACTCTTCAAGAGATTAGGAAGGAAATTAATCAAAATGCAGAACACGCAATCGAGGAAATTAAAAAGATTATAGAAGAATATGATGACAAATTTAACAGGCTGCAAGAATCCATACAAAGACAGCAATCAGAAATCCAGAAGATTAACAATAAAATTTCAGAATTAGACAACTCAATAGAAAGACAGAGGAGCAGAATTGAGGCAATGGAAGTCAGAATTAGTGAGACTAAAGATAAAGCACTTGACACCAACTTGTTTGAGGAAAAATCAGATAAAAGGAAAAAAAAAAATGAAGAAACCCTAAGAATTATATGGGAAACTATCAAGAGGAATAACCTATGAATGATTAGAATAGCAGAAAAGGGGGGATAACAGAAAATACAGAGAGAATGGTTGAAGATTTGCTGGCAGAAAACTTCCCTGATATCGTGAAAGATGACAAGATATCTATCCAAGATGCTCATCGAACCCCACATAAGGTAGATCCCAAAAGAAAGTCAGCAAGATATAATCAAACTTGCCAAAACCAAAGATAAAGAGAGAATTTTAAGAGCGGCTATGGATAAATGACAAATCATCTACAAAGGAGAGTCAACAGGAATAAGCTCAGATTACTCACCAGAAACTATGCAGGCAAGAAGGCAATGGGATGACATATAGAAAGCCTTGAAGGAAAAAAGCTGCCAGCCAAGAATTATATATCCAGCAAACTGTCTCTCAAATATGATGGCGAAATTAGGGCATTTCCGGATAAACAGAAGTTTAGAGAATTTGCAAAAACCAAACCAAAATTACAAGGAACACTAAAGGAAGTCTTCTGATTAGAAAATCAGTGACATCAGATAACATCCCAAGACTAGAACACAGGACAGAGCAACCACATATCAAACCAGATAGCGAAGTCACAAAAGTAAATCAAAGCTAAAACACTGAAAACAGGGAAACATATGTCAATATGTAAAAGATGACAACAATAAAATATAAAGAGGGACTTGAAAAATGTAGACATAGATTTTTCATATGGAGAGGAAGTCAAGGCAATAAAAAGAAATGAAAGACTGGTATAAACTTAGAAAAATAAGGGTAAATATTAAAGCAACCACAAAGAAAATAAACAATCCTACAAGTCAAAATAAAGAAACTAGAAAAATATAAAGCCTCAGCAAACATAAAACCAACAACAATGAAAAAGATGAAAAGAAAATACATAAAGAAAAATGACTCAGCACAGAAAATTAAGTGGAACAAAGAGAATGTGAACAACACACAAAAAAAGACATCAAAATGACAGCACTAAACTCATACTTATCAAAAATTACACTGAATGTAAATGGACTAAATGCACCAATAAAGAGACAGAAAGTGGCAGATTGGATAAAAAAAACATGATCTGTCTATATGTTGCCTACAAGAGAGACCTTAGACTTAAAGATAAAAATAAACTAAAACTCAAAGGATGGAAAAACATATATCAAGCAAACAACACTCAAAAAAGAGCAGGAGTGGCAATATTAGTCTCTGACAAAATAGACTTTAAAGTAACATCCACCACAAAGGATAAGGAAGGACACTATATAATGATTAAAGGGTCAATACACCAGGAGGACATAACTATAATAAATATTTATGCACCCAATGACAAGGCTCCAAAATACATAAAAGAAACTCTAACAGCACAAAAAATGAGAGACAGAGAGCTCCACAATAGTAGTAGGAGACTTCAATACACCACTATCAGTGAAAGACAGAACATTCAGAACGAAGCTCAACAAAGACACGAAAGAGCTAAATGCTACAATAACCAACTTGATCTCATAGACATATACTGAACACTCCACCCAACAGGAGCCAAGTATACTTTATTTTCCAGCACACATGAAACATTCTCCAAAAGAGACCACGTATTAGGCCAAAAAGCAAGCTTTAAAAAAATCGAAAGCATCGAAATATTACAAAGCACCTTTTCTGACCATGAAGCCATAAAAGTAGAAATCAACAACAGGAAAAAAAAATCAAACACATGGAAACTTAACAACACCTTGTTCAAAAACTACTGGGTTATAGAAGAAATTAAGGATGGAATAAAGAAATTCATAGAATCAAATGAGAATGAAAACACATCCTACCAGAACC
>NW_004444051.1:3911992-3915084 GCF_000243295.1 Trichechus manatus latirostris
AGAGAATAGAAAAACAATTGAAAGAGTTAACAAGACCAAAAGCTGGTTCTTTGAAAAGATCAACAAAATTGATAAACCATTGGCCTAACTGACAAAAGAAAAACAGGAGAGGAAGCAGATAACCCGTATAAGAAATGAGATGGGTGATATCACAACAGACCAAACTGAAATTAAAAGAATCATAACAGAATACTATGTATGAAAAATTGTACTCTAACAAATTTGAAAACCTAAAGGAAATGAATAAATTTCTAGAAACACGCCCTACCTAAACTAACACAGAGGTAGAACAACTAAATAAACCCATAATAAAGGAAGAGATTGAAAAGGTAATTAAAAAATCCCAACAAAAAAAGTCCTGGCCCAGATGGCTTCACTGGAGAATTCTACCAAACTTTCAAAGAAGAGTTAACACCACTACTACTAAAGGTATTTCAGAGCATAGTAAAGGACGGAAGACTCCCAAACTCATTCTATGAAGCCAGCATAACCCTGATACCAAAATCAGGTCATGACACCACAAAAAAAGAAAATCACAGACCAATATCCCTCATGAATATTGATGCAAAAATCCTCAAGAAAATTGTAGCCAATAGAATTCAGCAACATATCAAAAAAAATAATTCACTGTGATCAAATGGGTTTTATACCAGGTATGCAGGGATGGTTCAACATTAGAAAAACAATCAATGTAATCCATCACATAAATAAAACAAAAGACAAAAACCACATGATCTTATCAAATGATGCAGAAAAAGCATTTGACAAAATCCAACACCCATTCATGATAAAAACTCTCAACAAAAGAGGAATAGAAGGAAAATTCCTCAATACAGTTAAGGGCAATTAGTACAAAGCCAATAGCCAACATCATCCTAAATGGAGAGAATTTGAAAGCATTCCCCTTGAGAATGGGAACCAGAAAAGGATGTCTTTTATCACCTCTCTTATTCAACATTGTGCTGGAGGTTCTAGCCAGAGCAACCGGTCTAGAAAAAGAAATAAAGGGCATCTAAATTTGCAGGGAAGAAGTCAAAGTATCTCTATTTGCAGATGATATGATCTTATACACAGAAAACCCCAAAGAATCCACAAGCAAACTACTGGAACTAATAGAAGATTTCAGCAAAGTTTCAGGATACAAGATGAACATACAAAAATCAGTTGGATTCCTTTACAACAACAAAGGGAAATTTGAAGAGGAAATCACCAAATCAATACCATTTACAATAGCCCCTGAGAAGATAAAATACTTAGGAATAAATCTAACCAGAGACGTAAAAGACCTACACAATGAAAACTACAAGATACTACTGAAAGAAATCAAAAGAAGCCTACCTAAGTGGAAGACATACGTTGCTTGTAGATAGGTAGAGTCAACATTCTGAAAATGTCAGTGCTACCCAAAGCGATCTACATATAAAATGCAATCCAGAACCAAATTCCACCGGCATTTTTTAATGAGATGGAGAGACAAATCACCAACTTCATATGGAAAGGGAAGAGGCCCCAAATAAGTTAAGCATTACTCAAGAAGAAGAACAAAGTGGGAAGCCTCACACTACCTGATTTTAGAACTTATTATACCGCCATGGTAGTCAAAACAGCCTGGTACTGGTACAACAATGGATACATAGACCAATGGAACAGAATTGAGAATCCAAACATAAATTCATCCACCTGTGAGCAGCTGATATTTGACAAAGGCCCAAAGTCCGTTAATTGGGGAACAGACAGTCTCTTTAACAAATGGTGCTGGCATAACTGGATATCCATCTGCAAAAAACTGAAACAAGGCCCATACCTCACACCATGCACAAAAACTAACTCAAAATGGATCAAAGACTTAAATATAAAATTGAAAACGATAAAGATCATGGAAGAAAAAACAGGGACAACGCTAGGAGCCCTAATACATGGCATAAACACAATATGAACCATAAGTAACAATGCACAAGCACCAGAAGAGAGACTAGATAAATGGGAGCTTCTAAAAATCAAACACATATGCTCATCAAAATATTTCACCAAAATAGTAAAAAGACAATCTACAGACTGGGAAAAAATTTTTAGCTACGACAAATCCGATCAGCATCTAATTTCTAAAATCTACAAGATACTGCAAAACCTCAACAACAAAAAGAAAAATAACCCAATTAAAAAATGGGCAAAGGATATAAACAGTCACTTCCCCAAAGAAGATATTCAGGCAGTTAACAGACACATGAAGAAATGCTCACGATTATTAGCCATTAAAGAAATGCAGATCAAAACTACAATGAGATATCATCTCACCCCAACAAGGCTAACATTAATCCAAAAAACAGAAAATAATAAACGCTGGAGAGGTTGTGGAAAGACTGGAACACTTATACACTGTTGGTGGGAATGTAAAATGGTACAATCACTTTGGAATTGATCTGGCGCTTCCTTAAAAAGCTAGAAATAGAAGTACTATACGATCCAGCTATCCCACTCCTTGGAATATATCCTAGAGAAATAAGGGCCGTCACACGAATAGATATATGCACAACCATTTTCATTGCAGCACTGTTCACAATAGCAAAAACATGGAAACAACCTATGTGCCTATCAACGGAAGACTGGATAAACAAATTATGGTATATCCACACAATGGAATACTACACAATGATAAAGAACAACGATGAAGCCGTGAAACATAACTTGGAGGAAGCTGGAGGTCATTATGCTGAGTGAATTTAGTCAGTCACAGAAGGACAAATATTGTGTAAGACCACCATAATAAGAACTCAAGAAAAGGCTTAAACACAGAAGAAATCATTCTTTGATGGTTATGAGGGTGGGGAGGGAGGGTGAGGGTTATTTACTAACTAGATAGTAGATAAGAATTATCTTAGGTGAAGGGAAGGACAGCACTCACTACAGGGGAAGTCAGCACAACTGGATTAAACAAAAGCTAAGAAGTTTGCTGAATACAATCAAACACTTTCAGGGACAGAGTAGCCAGGGTAGGTGTCTGAGGACCATGCTTTCAGGGGGCATCTAGGTCAATTGGCATAACAAAGCTTATTAAGAAAATGTTCTGCAGCCTACTTTGGTGAGTGTCGTCT
>NW_004444051.1:3915534-3919435 GCF_000243295.1 Trichechus manatus latirostris
TGAGGAGTGCGCCTCTTAGCTCAAGTAGATACAAGAGACTAAATGGGCAGCTTCTGTCTAGAGGTGAGATGGGAAGGCAGAGAGGGTAAGGAACTGGTTGAACGGACTTGGGAAATCAGGGGTGGAAAGGAGGAGTGTGCTGTCACAGTATGGTGAGAGCAGTTACAGTCACATAACAGTGTATGTGTAAATTTTTGTATGGGAAAAAATTTTTAAAAAAAGAAATTAAGCATTAAAAAAATACTGTAAAGGAAAGCTCTAATAAAGTGGTTTGAGCACAAAAAAAAAAGAACAAACAATCTGTCTTGGAAGAAGTATAACCAGAATGCTCCTTAGAAGGAAGGATGGCGAGACTATGTCTTACATACTTTGGATATGTTGTCGAAGGGATCAGTTCCTGGAGAAGGACATCGTGCTTGTTAAAGTAAGGGGTCAGCAAAAAAGAGGAAGATCCTCAACGACATGGATTGACACAGTGGCTGCAACAATGGGCTCAAGCATGACAGTGATTGTGAGCATGGCCCAGTACCGGGCAGTGGGGCAGTGTTTCATTCTGTGGTACATAGGGTCGCTATGAGTTGGAATTAAGTTGACGGCACCTAACAACAACAACATATATACAATGGAGTATTATTCAAGAGAAATGTTCTGATACATGTCACCACTTGGATGAATCTAGAAAACATCATGCTAGGTGAAATAAGCCAGACACAAAAGAAATATTTATGATCCCACTTATATGAAATATCTAAAATAGGCAAATGCGTAGAGACAGAGTGTGTATTAGTGGCTACCAGGAGCTAGTGGAAGAAGGGGATGGGCCATTAATGCTTTAGGGGTTCATAGTTCCTGTGTGGGTTCAGAATTTCATTACCAAAGATGGTGATGAAAAAGTTTTAGAAACAAATAGTAGTGATAGTTTCACAACATTGTGAATATACTTAATGCTATTGTACACCCAAAAACTTTGTGATCAAAGATTCTATAGCAGAATCCTGACCATAAGGGGGGGAGAATATGGAACAGAATTTCAAATTCTCAACTGAATCCAGATTTTCTAGATCCATTGGGGATGGATGAGTCCCTGAAACTATTGCTCTGAGATAATCTTTAAACTTTAAAACTTAAATGAAGTATATCCCCTTAAGTCTTCTTGGAAACAAAAAAAAAAAAAAAGTTTGCTTATCTTAGTAAAGTATGTCTCCTTTGACACCGTGGTCTTTTAAAGAAAGGTTGGAGGGGAAGCTTAGGGGGCAGTGAATTTAAGACAATGGTGATGGAATAATGTGGAAAATGATACCGAGAATGATAACACAACTTGAAGAATGTAACAAATATCACTGAATTGTACATGTAGAAATTGTTGAAATTGTGTATATTTGGTTGTGTATACCATCACCAAAAAAGTGTATATAATATATATATTAAAAATGTATAAAATGGAAAATTTCGTTACATATATTTTACCACAAGAAAACCTACTATAAAGCAGTAAACTATGTTATCAGCACAATAAAACCAGTATCAAATGACTCAATATCAAATGAGTTTGAAGGCTATAAAAACAAGATAGTTTGCACAAGATCTGAACATATGAATTTTGCTGACATAGATAACGTAGTTAACAGTCAAAAACAAAGTATATTTATTCCTAGAATATATTTTATTATAATTTCTGCCACTCTATATTACATAACAGAAGGGCTGTACTAGACTAAAGTAACCAGAAATATAAGGGACATTGATATTGACCCTCAAAGCAAAAACTCTCCAAATGTCCTTTGTTAACCACAGATGAATACTGGCAAATTGAAAGGGGACACATATTTTCTGGCGTCATCTTCTATCACAAAAATATTTTTACTCTTTTTTTTAAAAACTTTTTTTAAAAAATA
This sequence comes from Trichechus manatus latirostris, assembly GCF_000243295.1. Taxonomy (NCBI): domain Eukaryota; kingdom Metazoa; phylum Chordata; class Mammalia; order Sirenia; family Trichechidae; genus Trichechus; species Trichechus manatus. Next base: position 3,917,430 of record NW_004444051.1, read on the forward strand.
TAAGTATAGACTCACAAGAGATTGCAAAAATTTCTCAGAGAGGTCTGTGTACCTGTCATCCAGTTTTCTCAATGATTCATCTTTCATAATAAAAGTACAATACCAAACCAGGAAATTTATTCATATTCTACAATTAACTAATCTATAGATGTTACTCAGATTTGACCAGTTTCTACATGTTGTTGTTGTTGTTATTAGGTGCTGTCCAGTCAATTTCAACTTATAGCGACCCCACGTGACAGAGTAGAACTGTCCCATAGGGTTTCCTTGGCTGTAATCTTCATGGGAGCAAACAACCAAGTCTTTCTCCCTCAGAGCTGCTGAGTGAGTTCAAATCGGCAACATTCTGAGGCAGCCAAGTGCTTAAATGTGGGCTTCAAGTTCTTGCAGTTCCTGCAATCATTACTATTTTTATATGTCTTTTTACATACATTTTTACTTTCAAAGATGGTACACCAACCTTTCCTTTTACTTTGTGCTAATATGAAGCCCTAGTGGTAAAAAGTTATGCTTTTTTTTCTTTTCTTTTTTGCCATGAAAGATCAGCATACTTTATGGACTTAAAATGAACCTTAGGCATAGAATCAGCTATTTGGGAAGCAATGACTAACATTTATTTAGCTTACCAAAATAGATTCCTAAAATGTTAGAACTATCTATGTTATATGTGTCAAGGGACTCAAGTGTTGGCATTAAATACCATTTGCCATGAGAGACCATTCAGATATTCACTGATTTAGGAGATGCTTATTGAACAGTTTATTTTGAGCACACAGCACACTAGACAGTATAAGGGATAAAAATATGCATAAAAGCAGTTCCTCAGTCACAGGGGCTTATATAATATGGTAGGGGAAATAATACTGTGGAAACATAAATAAAATAAGCTGCAAAAACCGAGAAGTAGATTGAATGAGAGAGAAGCATGAGAGAGTGCTTTGAAGCTTATGGCAAGTTGGGCATGTAACAATTGTCCCTGGCCAAGACTAAGAAGTTTCAAATTATACATCTGGTTTAATAATTCGGCCCAAGTACTCTTTGGCCCCTCCACCTTGACTTACAGTCTCATGTACATTAATTTTATTATAGCAGTTTAGAAACTCACTCCAATTTTTAAATTTTTTTATACCTTAGTATTTCCTTCAAGAAAATTGAACATCAGAACAAGGATAAAATGCAGCCTAGAAGAATTATTGTTGCTTACTTATTTTGTTTGTTGTGTGGTTGGTTGAGTGGTAGATTGGGTGATTGGCTGCTTGGTTGGTTTTAAATGTCCTAGCTCTAAGAAATGTATACAACCTTGTCCACAGCATTTGATTCTTTGTTGGGAACACTGACTTTGCATTTACCTTTTTTTTTTTTTTAATTGGACTTCAGGTGAAGGCTTACAGAACAAATAGTTTCTCATGAAACAGTAGTACACATATTGTTTTATGACATTGGTTAACAACCCCACAACATGTCAACCCTCTCCCTTCTCAACAATTTTTTTGGTGAAAATACTCTTAGCCAAGGATACACCATTTCAAAAATTTCTGCATACACAGTTCAGTGACATCGACTATGCTCTTCCAATTGTGCTACTATTCTCACTTTAGATGAAGGCTTACAGAACAAAATAGTTTCTCATTGAACAGTACACATGTTGCCCTATGACAATGGCTAACAACCTCACAACACATCAACACTATCCTTACTCAACCTTCGGTTGCCTATCACCAGCTTTCCTGTCCTCTTCTGTCTTCTGGCCCTTGTCCATGGACTGCTGTGGCTCATTAGTCCAATTTGGTTTTAAGGGGCTGTCCACTCCCCGGCTGAGCAGTGAACCTCGGAAATGACTTCACCACTGAGCTAAAAGGGGGGCCATACTCTTGGGGTTTCTCCAGTCTCCTTTAGGCCAGTAAATCTGGTCTTTTTTTTTTTTTTTTGTGAGTTAGAATTATGCTCTACATCCTTCTCCAGCTCTGTCCAGAACCCTCTGTTGTGATCCTGGTCAGAGCAGTCAG
>NW_004444051.1:3920030-3921599 GCF_000243295.1 Trichechus manatus latirostris
TCATCATTGTTCTTTCTCGTTGCATAGTACTCCATTGTGTGTATGTACCGTAGTTTGTTTATCCATTCATCTGTTGATGGGCATCTAGGTTGTTTCCATTGTTTTGCTATTGTGAACAATGCTGCCTTGTCTATTCGAGTGTGTGTGCATATGTCTATTCGAGTGACGACTCTTATTTCTCCAGGATAGGTTCCTAAGAGAGGGATTGCTGGATCGTATGGTTTTTCTATTTCTAGTTTTCTAAGGAAGCGCCATATCATTTTCCAAAATGGTTGTATCATTTTGCATTCCCACCAGCAGTGCATAAGAGTTCTGATCTCCCCGCAGCCTCTCCAACATTTGTTATTTCTAGTATTTTTGATTTGTGCCAGTAATGCTGGTGAGATGGTATATCATTGTGTTTTTAGTTTGCATTTCTCTAATGGCTAGTGATCACGAGCAATTCCTCACGTGTCTGTTGGCCACTTGAATGTCTTTGGTGAAGTGTCTGTTCATTTCCTTTACCCATTTTTTAATAGGATTGTTTGTCTTTTTGTTGTAGAAATGTTGGATTTTCTTGTAGATTATGGAGATTAGACCTTTGTCTGACTTGCACTGTCCAAAATTTTTTTCCCAATCTGTAGGTTCTCTTTTCACTCTTTTGGTGAAGTCTTTTGAAGAGCACAGTTTGATTTTTAGAAGATCCCAGTTATCTAGCTTCTCTTCTGGGGTTTGTGTGTTAATGGTTATGGTTTGTATCCTGTTAGTGCCATGTATTAAGGCCTATAGCATTGGTCCCATTTTTTCTTCTATGAGCTTTATAGTTTTTTGCTTTATATTTAGGTCTTTGATCCAATTTGAATTAGTTTTTGTATATGGCATGAGATATGGGTCCTGTTTCATTTATTTGCAGATGCATATCCAGTTTTGCCAGCACCATTTGTTAAAAAGACTGTCTTTTCCCCATTTGATGGACTTCGGGCCTTTGTTGAAGATCAGGTGACCACAGGTGGATGGATTTACATCTGGGTTCTCAATTCTGTTCCATTGGTCAATGTGTCTGTCATTGTACCAGTACAAGGCTGTTTTGAGTACTGCAGCTGTATACTAGGTTCTGAGGTCAGGTTGTGTTAGTCCTCCAATTTTATTCATCTTCTTCAGTAGTGCATTACTTATTCGGGGCTTCTTCCTATCTATATAAAGTTAATGATAAGTTTTTCCATCTCTTTGAAGAATGTTGCTGATATTTGGATCAGGTTGCATTGTATTTGTAAAGTGCCTTGGGTAGAATTGTCATTTTCACAATGATGAGTTTACCTATCCATGAGCATGGTATGTTTTTCCATTTATGTAGATCCGTTTGGGTTTCTTGCACTAGTATATTGTAGTTTTCTTTGTATAGGTCTTTTACATCCCTGGTTAGATTTATTACTAAGTATTTTATTTTTTTAAGGGCTATTATAAATGGTATTGTTTTCCTGATTTCCTTTTCATTGTTCTCCTTATTGGTGTATAGGAATCCAACTGATTTTTGAATGTTTATCTTGTATCCTGCTACTCTGCTGAATCTTTCTGTTAGTTCCAGTAGAT
>NW_004444051.1:3924896-3927564 GCF_000243295.1 Trichechus manatus latirostris
TTTTTCCTCATTTTTGTCTGCTTTTTGCTTCAGCTCTTGGAGAATTCTGAATATTAGAGATTTGAATTCCCTATCAGGTAGTTCTAGTGCCTTTTCTTCCACTGGAAAGTCATCTGTGTTTTATTTTGGACACCTACTGGAACCATCCTGTCCTGTTTTTGTAAATGTTTTGATATTGTCTGCTGTCTTTGGGGCATTCAGTAGTTATTTTTCTCGTTTATTGATTGTAGATTTTTTTGTTTCATCCCTTTTTTTTTTTAATTTAGCTATGTCTCAGCAGGTGGGCTGTGTGTTCTTTGAACTTCGCTCGTCTGTGGGCACAATACTTTTCGCCTACTTCTTCAATTGGCAGGGTCAGTCACTCAGATATGGTACGGCAGGGCAGGTCTAGCTGAAGAGGAGTTATTGGGACGGGTTGTTTGTGGCACTTACTACAGCCACCAGGGCGGGTCGATAATCAGTGCAGGGCAGGTTCCGTTAGGCCATGCCTGTGCTGCTTGGTGGTGTGATGTTAAGCGCACAGTGTAGGTAGGCAGGATGTAGCGGGGAGATTGTTACATGTAGAGCTAAGATGGATACGGGAGACAGGAGAGAGGAACAGGAGCCAAAAATGAACAACAAACAAAAAAGAATGCTAGGGGAGCTTGCCGTTGGAGTGGAGAGATGAGAGACTACTAAAAGGAGAAAAACAGAAAGGGGAAGAGGAAGAAAAGAAAAGAATGAATAAATAAAAATCGGAAAGGGAAAAGAACAGCAAAGTTCCCAGGGATCCCACCAGTGCGGCTATGAGATCTGGGGAAGTTGTTCTCAGGTGTTGCAGTACATCCTGGCTAGAAGGTATACAACACCAGGTATTCAGGGAGCAGGAAGAGAAGGAAGATATAGAGAGATAAGAAACTGAGTAATGAAGAGAGACAAAAAGGGAAAAAGAGGGAAAATAAAACAAAACACTTAAAAAAAAAAAAAGAGAACAAGAAAAGTCCCCCAAAAAACAGGAAGAAAAAAAAAATGGAAAAAATGCTCTCAGGGATCCCTCTGCACATCTGTGTATGCCAAGGAGGTAGATTCCAAACCACGCAGCACCGTCTGGCCATAACGGGCTCCCAACTCAAGAAAAGGAAAAGAAAACAAACAAACAATTCAAAACAAACAAACAAACCAAAGCCCCGGGATCCTACCATCGCGGCAGCCCATACCTGGAAGCAGCTCCACTCTCGAACAGAGCTCCTCCGCCCCTCAAGAAGAAGTAAAGAGGGCGCATGGAGCCAGGTGTTTGAGCGAAAGGAGGGGAGGTTGTGAGAGGTAAGGAGGAAATCAAAAGAACCATAAAAACGCAACACCAGTAGCCAACAAATGGCACTCAGAGAGTCAGCCCATTTGGGTGGGTCGAATCCAAGCAGCTGGTGCTTCCCGGACAAGAGATTATGGCCGCGGGAAACAGAGGAGGCCGATTGTGGGTGAAGAAGGGTGGGGGATGGGAAAGCGTATATTGCAAATTACCGGTAGTTTTGTCTTCCTCTGGAAGCTCCGTGAAGCTGCTTTCTCGTACCACCTGTTTGCTGACCTCCGATATGAGTCCAAGATGGCAGATCCGTGCTGTGTTAGCTGATAGGGGACCTCTGCATGAATCTCTCCTCGCTCTCCATTCTCTGTCAGTTTTCTCACTCCATTTGGTGCTTGGCTGAGTTCTTTATCTCTTCATTTGATGTTTTAGGGTTTCAGGATTGTTGTTTTCTCTGTACAGCTTAGTTTTTCGGATCTTTGCTATGGAGGGACGGCGTGGTGCTTCTGCCTAGAGTGCCAGTTTGCCAGTAGTCTGCATTTACGTTTTCTTACCCTAATATCCAATCGTTGGATGACTGAATAATTAGGACATGTTCTAAAACTTAAAACTAATATAAAACAACAAGCAAAATGTTCTATAGCGACAAAAGGAGATAATGAAAATTAACATTTTTAAAAAATTCTTAACTGCAGCTAAAATTGTACTTGGCTCAAGGACAATTAAAAAAAAAAAAACCCGTTGCCATCAAGTCGATTCCAACTCATAGCGACCCTATAGGACAGAGTAGAACTGCCCCAGAGGGTTTCCATGGAGCAGCTGGTGGATTCAAAATGCCAGTCTTTTGATTAGCAGCTGTAGCACTTAACGACTATGCCACCAGGGCTCCATTAGAGCCTGTTTATTCTAAAGAATACCGTAGTGAATATTTTACACAATATCGTTACTAACCTAGCTTCAGCCAAGTTAACTGTGAACAGCTGTCACAGCTAAGGAGAAAGTAATGAGTTAAATTTCAGTTCAGCATAGTGCATAGTATTTGGGCTCTCGAATCAGAGTGCCTGCGTTACAATCTTGGCTCCACCAAAGAGACCCTAGGCAAGCTGGTTAACCACTCTGAGCTTCCCTTTCTCATCTGTAAAATGGGACAAATAATAATAATAATGTGTTTCTTAAGTTAGGTTTGGTGCACTACTGGGTAAATCTCAAAATGTCAGTGGCTTAACCAAAAAAAAGCATTATTTGTAGCTCTCATCACAGTCTAATATATGTCTCTGGTTGGATGGCTCTCTTCCAAGTTGGCTCCTTTTATCGTGACTCCATCTTCTTTAATGTGTAGCTCCCAAAGACGCTGTTGTGTATGTGTGTGTTGGGGGTGGTGGGGGC
>NW_004444051.1:3927664-3944891 GCF_000243295.1 Trichechus manatus latirostris
GGCGGGGGGGGGGCTGCAGCTCCATTCCAGCCAGCTGGATATAGAAAAGAGCATAGGCGAGTACACATGAAAGCTGTATATAGGCTCAGACTGGAAATAGAAAATGTCACACCTGTCTACAGTACATGGGTCTAAAGTCAGTTCCAAAGCCACAGGTAACTGCAAAAAAGGCGTGAAATGTAGTCAGAAGAAAATAAACCAGATTCTGGTGAATGCCCAGCGATCTCTACCAGAAACATATACCTCAAGGGTTGTTGTGAGATTTATATGGATTAAAACATGTGAAGCACTTAGAATTATGTCTTGCAACATTATGATTATCAGCCATTTTTTTACATTGTTTATTACTATGTTTTCATAATCTCAGGTGCTAGCTGTCTTTTCATAATCCATTCTAAAATGTCAGGCTTCTACAAACAAGAAGATAGATCAGACTCTTTACTCAGTTTACTACCCAGGAGAACAAGTTGCCTAAAATATAACTGGAAAGTCAATTAGCAAGATATTCTCCCAGCAGCTTAGCTTTTAGTGTTTTAGAGAGACTTAGCCACCCTGATCAATTCAAGAAGATGCAATATAGTTAAATATTTATATGAAAATCTAGCCAGAGTAACATGAACCCTTCAACTCAACGAAATGGAAAACTCCACCCTGCTCCTATTTTCTCTGCTCTTAGATTCCAAATTATTTCTCTTAGTTGGTAATACCCAAAATAGATATGTCATTCATTGGCATTTTTCATCAGAATTGTCTTTGATTGGGGCCTATATTTTCTACCCAATTGTTTATTACTTCTGTACCACTATTTGAGATTGAAAAGGAATAAAATGAGGACTGAGATGCTTACTTATATTTTTTCTGTCATATCTCCCTATATTGAATTTTACACTTTGAGGGCATAGATGATAGATAGATAAGATAGATAGATAGATAAATAGTATTAGCTGCTGTTGGTTCACTCTGATTCATGGCGACCTTATGTACAACAGAACAAAACATTGCCTGCATCATCATCCTTATGATTGTCATCATGATTCAGTTTATCATTGCATCTACCATATTTTTATGTAAATAACACACGTCTTCTATGTTTGTTTGCCAACTATGCACTCCCCCTGTGAGGTATTTTTGTAAGCATGCTATGCTAATTTTTTTAAAGCAATATGTAAAAAAAATTGGCATAGTGGAGTGTATGAAAATACCTCATGGAGGAAGGGCATGGTTGGCAAAGAATAGTAGAAAGTACACATTATTTGTATAAAAATACGATATTGCGCCAATCCATCTCACCAAGGGTCTCGCTGACCCTACCTTTTACCAAACATGATATCCTCCTCCGACAATTGATCCCTGATGACATGTCTAAAGCAAACTGGTTGGACAATATTCTGTGTGATCCATAAGATTTTCATTGGCTAATTTTCAGAAGTAGAATGTCAGGCCTGTCTTCCTAGTCTGGAAGCTCTGCTGAAACCTGTCCACCATAGGTGATCCTGCCAGTATTTGAAATACCAGTGGCATAGTTTCTAGTATCACAGCAACACGTGACTCACCACACTACAACAAACTGACAAATGCGTGGTGATCCAAGATGCTAGTCACTATTAAAGTACATTGGAAACTGCTAGCAGGCAGGCCAGAAGGTAAGATATTTTTAAAGAGTGAAGAATGATTTGTTTTCTTTTCCCTAGAGAGAGATGCAGAGCACAGATATAAGAAGTATTTTTTCCTTAACCTGGTTTTAAATAATGCCATGGGATATAAAGGCAATGTCTCTATTTGTGCTATTGTTTGGTAAGGGCAATAATTATTCATCAGTATTATCACACACGGACACACAAAAACGAGATCCATTGAAAAGGATCTCATTGAAAAGTAACCTGACTGAATCACACAGTTCTCTCTCATCTTGACTGTGCTGGTGGATGATCCATGGCACAAAGCCATGCATTCGAACTCTGAGTATTACTGAGTTGGCAGAAACAATTAAAAATAGCATGAGTCCTTAGCCCACTGGGGAGAGCTAAAAAGATAAGCAAAATTTTTACTCTAAGCTTCAAGACTCCTTAAACTTCAACATTAGAGACAGCCCTGAAAGGGATCATGCTTTACTCAAAGAAGCCACTTTTTGAATAAAACATGATTTACTTCTCCTGTCTCCCTAGAGCTGTTTTACCCCTTCACGTAATTTTTGACCTTAGAAAGCATTGTGAGCAAGGCTATAGCTTGTTCTGGAGTAGAAAGAAGTAAAGCAATATGTGGAAGCTGGCTTGAAGCAATGTTCTGTCTGACAGGGCATGTTTAAGATAGAAAGCTGCTGCTTTTCCACAACTTGTTTCTCAGGTTGATACGTCAAACTGACAAGAAGCCTCTTGAATAATTTAGGTAAAGACATTAAGACACAAATAAGCCTAATAAAGGGAGATTGAAAAGGAATAAAATGAGGACTGAGATGCTTGCTTATATTTGGGTCTTCCTCAAAGCGTGTCATTCTCTAGAATGTACAAAATCTAGGTTCTCCCTCATTCCTACAGCCCACATGTAGGAGACATTGTCCCTATATAAGCTTACTTTCGGAATTCAGAGGTATACTTTTGCGTTATAATTGCATAGCAAGCATGTGAGGAAGATGGGCAGAGATTGCCTGGCCCCCATAGAGCCTATCACGCAGATTTAAAGGGCTTTGGCTCAGGGCATGAAGTAAGGGAGAAAGGTGCTAGTTTAGTTTTGGTCATTTTCCATCCCCTTCAGGATGGTTCTCCCAGTGCCAATTTTTGAAAGGTTAGAAGTCCCTGAAGCAGATCTCCCTCGAAGTAAAGCCTAGAAAGTAGGTAAGGTGCAGTGTTTATCCCTTTCTGAATCTCTTTTTTATCTCTGTGTTTCAGCCAGCCAGGCACAGGTATTGCTTCATATTGCCCTGATTTCTATATCACCTATGCACGTCCTTTCTCCAACTTCCATCCAAATTGCTTCAGGGCATTCTGCAAGCCCCACATCATGCTAAGATGTAAATGATTAATATATCCCTTCAGATTTTCTATTTTTAATCAGTTTTCTTCACTTAATGACTGTCCAAGCAGTAATATTATAAAATCTGGGGAAAAGTGAAGTAAAGGACATCAAATGGGGTTGTTCTAGGGATATCGTTGAAACCAGGACCCTTCTCAATACCACTGGTACTTCTTATTTTTATTTATCTTTATCTCCTTTACATCCTTATAAGCAGATAATGAATCACATATGTTCATTTTAAAGAAAAAAAAAAAGGCTCTGCCTTAAGTAGCATTTTTCCCTACAGGAAAGGTTTGATCTCACAGATGGCATTTAAATAGATGATACATGGGTAATTCATGGACAGCACTATAATTAATTTCAAATCCTATATATTACAGTTTTCTAGGTGTTACAACCAGTTGAACGCTCAACTACTAGCTGAAACGTTGGTGGTTCAAACTCACCTAGAAGCACCTTGGAAGACAGTCCTGGCAATCTGCTTCTAAAAGGTCATAGCGTTGAAAACCCTGTGGAGCAGTTCTACTCTGCACACATGGGTTGCCATTAGTCAGAATCGATTTGAAAGCCACAAACAAAAACAACCAACAACATATACAATAGAGAAGAAAATTGAGTCCCAGGGAGGCAAGACCCAAGATCACAGCCAAGCAGAAGAACCGGACCTAAGCCTCAAATCTTCTGACAGGTGGATGTTCTTCCCATCAGACCTTACTTCTGTAAATGCTGAATTTAATTTTATAGGACGCAGAATATCATAGGGATTAAGATTCCTCAGTTGGGAAAATCAGGGTTGGAAATCCAGGTCAGCCATTGGGCAAATTGTTTAATCTTTAGAGTCTTGCTACTTAAGAGAAGGTTCAGAGACCAGCAATGTCAGCCTCACCTGGGAGCTTGTTGTACCACCATTACTGGTTGCCAGCTTGATTCTGACTAATGAAGACCCCTGGGTGGTTTTTATTGTTGTTGTCAGGTGCTGTCAAGTCGGTTCCAACTGATAGCGACCCTATGCACAAGAGAACGAAACACTGCCTGGTCCTGGGCCGTCCTCACAATCATTGCTGTGCTTTTGAGCCCATTGCTGCAGCCACTGTGTCCATTCATCTCGCTGAGGGTCTTCCTCTTTTTCACTGACCCTCTACTTTACCAAGCATGATGTCCTTCTCCAGGGGCTGATCCCTCCTGACAACATGTCCAAAGTATGTGAGATGTAGTCTCGCCATCCTTGCTTCTAATGAGCATTCTGGTTGTACTTCTTCCAAGACCCCTGGGTGGTACAAACAGTTAACACACTCTGTTGTTAACAGAAAGGTTGGAGGCTTGAGTCCACCCAGAGACGCCTTGGAAGAAAGACCCGGCAATCTACTTATGAAAACTCAGTCATTAAAAACCCTATAGAACAGTTCTACTTTGGCACACATTGGGTTGCCATGAGAGCTTGTTAAAATATAGAATCTCAAATCCCGCCACAAACCAAGAGAACTGGAAACCTCATTTTAGCAAAGTCCCCTTGTGATCAGCAGGCACATTAATGTTTGAGAAACAATACTTACAAAGAGTCATTCTCAGTCTTGTGTGTTCACTGGAATCACCTGAGAAGCATTAAAAACTGCTATAGCCTGGGCCCTAACCACGATGCTTCTTTTTAATGAGGCTTGGGTATCAGCTACAACTCATTTTAAGGGGTTATCACATGATTTTAATTATATAAATAGTATGGCGTTACCAGTGTGCACGAGCTGAATATCAGCCCTCCCCTCCCATAAAGTTCCTTTAAAGATTTCATAGGACATTGTTTATAAAGCACTTTGCACAATACCCAGCATAGACTACATAGTCTAAAAACGTTTTTTTTTTCTCCTCATCTTCCTCTTTGCCTTTTTCTTTCTCCTTTAGAATGTAATATATAACATTTTATTCATTTTTCTTTTTTCTCCTCTCCTTCCTCTTTGTTTTTTTTCTTTTTCTCTTCCTTTTCCTCTGTCTCCTCTTTTATAATGCAATTCATAAGTTAAAATGTTTTCCGTTTTGCAAATGTAATTTGTTTTGCTATTTATTCAATGATTTTTTGAAGTTTTTAAATAAATACAATTTAATGAGTTCATAGGATATGCCTCTCACTGTTCTGTGCACTGGTGATACAATAATGAACCCTCAAACCATAAGCTCTATTAAGTCAGGAACTATATTTGTTTCTATCACCATTATACATGCAATACTTAGTTCAGTGCATGCTTTACTGTAGAATGTAAAATAAATGAAAACTGAAATCCATATCCTAAAAACATAAGCATATTTTTAACAACTCTGAGCCCCTTAGGCTGGAAGTCCCTCAAAATACACAGTGATTGCAGCAATGGACTGGTGCATACCAACAATTGTGAAGATGGCACAGGACCAGGCAACATTTCTTTCTGTTGTAATGGGGTCATCATGAGTAGAAATCAACTCCATGACAACTAACAACAACAAGACAACTATTTGGAGAGGGGACAAAAACAGAAACAAAATCTTTTCCTTTTAATGTCTAGATTAAAGGAGCAGTTAATTTATTTATTTTTAGCTCTACTTCTTAAATTTTGACAAATCTATTACTTCCCCTGGAAATTGATGATAATGAAATTGTCTCTCATTGCACAATTATTATAATAAATAGTATTCAAGCATTTATGTAAGAACAAGGACAACTGGAGACCAGGCAGTTCATGCTCAACGCCAATGACCATGACAGCCACTGTGCCTGAGCCAGCCAGACCCTCCTATACCTGCCCCTGTGTCTGGGAGGAGCAGAACATTCAAAGATAACCTGCAGGACGTCTTCAGGCCTATTATGATAAAGGATTTATATTTTAATATCTCCATGCTTTTGTCTGACTGGAACATGATTATTCATTGTTTCTAATCACCCCATTGCTGGATCTGCTCGTAAATATACATGATAAGAACATTTTCAAAAGATCTGTCACAGGATTGTCTCCATTTTTTGTGCTTTTGCATGTAAAAGCCCCCAAAAGAATTGTCAGCAACTCAAAATAATGATTATGTAAATGAAAAAAAAAAAATCCCACTTTTAAACCAAAGAAAGGCAAAGCTATTTAGAGCAAAGACCCCTCCTCTACCCACCAGGAGAATTTCAGCCCTCCTTCCTCCCCCAGGCTCCATTCTCTTCTATATTCTCAGGGACATTCTTTCCAGAGCGCCCCTACTGCACCCTTCCTGGAGTTACAGGCCAGTTTCTAACCTTTGCATTCACACTTTATCTTAAAACTGAAACTGTCCTGGGTTTTCTGGCACTTGTGTCAGACCACTGAAAGTTTGTTTCATCTTTTGTGGTCAATATAAATTCTGGTGGAAAAAAAAAAAAAAAACCCTCCAGACATTACAACAAACACACACACACACAGAGGAAGGAAAAAAAAAAAATGTCTGTCTCCGTTGAGCTTAACAATCAGCAGGACCCAAATTACCTCTTATTAACATTTATTTTACAAAAGAGGCAGGGTATAATTTGGTGATAGATTCAGATTTGGAGAGGAGCTATAATCAGCCTCCTGAAGTGCCCTGCCTCAAGTACATGGCTGCTATTTTTTGTAATTATATTTCTCTGTCCACCCCCCACCCCCACCCCAAACCCCTCCCCAATCTGTAGTCTTTCCTATCTCTGGTGTCTGCTTTTCTCCCTCAGCCTTACATCCCCTTCTCTCTGTCCTCACCAGCCCCCCTTCTCTCCCTTTCTTTCTTTAGGCCTCTTTGAATAATGCAGCCTCTTTCAACAGCCCAGGCAGGCCCAAAGATTAGGAGGCCTGTTTGTGATGATGGGGGCTGGCTGAATAGGAGCAGGAGGCCCCACTCCCCTGGAAAACAAGGCTCTGGGAACCAGTCCAACTGTGAAGAGCATGTGCTGGGGGGGCCTGAATAGGCAAGCAGCAGGCTGGCCCATATGTCAGCCTGGGCCACAAAGACGCCTCTGCATATCTACCGTGACAAACAGGATTACGGAAGACAATTAATTTGGCACGCTTTATCAAAATCAAGCACTGACCCCCGACCTCTCCCCTTGGTGTGCAGCAGATGCCACGCTCCAATTCAATAGAACTCGAGTGTTCCCTTTTTCACCGCTGAACAGGATCCAAGGCCTGAATACGGCTGGCGCGGTGGACTAATTGCAACTACTGCGCGGTGGTGACAATCCTAATCAAATAGGACGAGTCTACCTTTTCTCCTGCTTTTAATGGAAAGGCTGATTGTAGCTCCCAGTCTGTGGCAGGAAGAGAAAGAAATGCATCAATTTTACTTTGATTCTTCTTGTCTTCTTGTCTGGTGCCTGGTCATCGCTGGGGCTGGGAGAAAAGGACAGGGATGCAGGTAGTGGCTATTCTGTTACTCACTGCCTGATATTTGGGATTTCAGTCCTAGTGGGAGAAGATCATTTATGACCGAAGATTGTGATGTTTTCATAAATTAGTTCATCCTTTGGTGGTACTTTACCTGAGAGATGGAGTCCCCGGGTGCCACAAATGGTTAAGTTCTAGGGTATTAACTTAAAGGTTAGCAGTTTGAATCCACCCAGAGGTGCCTCAGAAGAAAGCCTTGGTGACCTACTTCCGAATGATCACAGCTATTGAATATCCTATGGAGCACAGTTCTACTCTGAATTGACTTGATGGCAACTGGTTTGTTGTTTGTTTTTTACCTGAGAGATGATAACGTAACAGATAAGTGCTGGGGCCTCTGGAATAAAAAAAAATCTCTTACCTTGACTTAATCTAGTCCATCCTGTAACTTAATCCAATTTGTCTAGGTTACTACATCCCCAGTGTTTTAAGGCCCCAATAAGCGGAACCTTGATTTGTTTCTGTTGAGAATATTCACAGAACTGCTTTAACTAATTTAGAAATGAGAGCTCTTTGTAGAAAGGAAATGATCTTATTTTTTTTTTGAAGTTTTTAAGGTTTGAGAGACCAGTAAGGAAAGGGAGGCCTCTGGGTACATTTCTTTCTAATGGAAAAAAGCTGAGTAAGTATGGAGGTTAGAAATGAGCAGAGTTGTTACTGAGGCCTCTTTTCCTCACTCTCAATTCTCTCTTACCTGTAAATTAGCCAGCATATTCTGGGTTTGGAGGAGCAGGAGGCATGATAATTCCTATGTCAGCTGGTTCAACCTTGGTGACCCTTTGGTTGGTCATCTGAGTAATTTCTCAGGTAGAATTCCAGAAATCTTTCTCTACAATTAAGTAAGAAGCTGTTACATGAAGTAATGCTGCATTTGTTAAAGTGTGTGTCAGGCCGCCTGCGTCATGATCATCTAGAGAGCTCATTAAAAATACAGGTTGCTAGACTTGACACTAGCCCTAATGACTCAGAATCTTTTCATGTGAGCCTGTGTCTGCCTCATAACCATATTCCCTAGGTGTTTCTTATGCACACTAATGTCTAAAAACGGATGTTGCAATTGAAAGAGAAAAAAAAATGTCAGACAGTAGACTTGATTCTAGATTTATTTATAACTAGACTATCTCTATCATCGTGGACGAGTCATTCTCTGCATTTAAATTTCTTCATCAGTAATGAGGGCAATGGGCCAAAATCTCTCTTGCTCAGTATAGCTTTACAACTCTTGGTGCTTTTTTTTTTTTTCTTTCTTTTTTTCAGAATTGATTTACTGGGAGTTCACTCCTTCTCACCTTGGGATCTGACACATTAGATGTCTTCCCAAGCTACCTTTCATTCCTATAATTTAGAATCAATGCAAGATTGCCAAGAAGGCACTGGAGTTCCAGGTCTGGGTGATTCTGTCTTAGGTTACAGATCCTGTATGATATTCTCTTGGGGTCAGTCAACAGAACTGAATGGAAACTATAAGTTAAATGATTGGGAGATGTCAGAGATTGATGTAAAATAGTATGTAAATAAAGTCAAACACTGAGAAGCAGTACTTTTAGTATTTGCTTGACTGAAAGAAATAAAACATGAAAAATATTTTACTAACAGGCATGGGAGTCTGGATACCAAAGTATGTGGGGAAAATGTACTCATCTTAATGGTTACCCACCTGAAATTTCCTAACTGAAGGTTACATTCTATGTCTGGCCCATTGTAGGTGCCTGACTGTCTTGGGCATTAAGCCTTCGGAAGCACAGAGTCTCTGCCCTCAAGGACACTCTGCTGACACCATCCAACCACATCTTGCGGAAGACTGCTGTCTGTATGAGTATCTGCTATGGAGGTACATAGTAGCCTTGTACTTAGACATTAATTTTGCTTGGACACAGAATTCTCCCTCCAAAATATGAAAGTAATATTTTGCTGCATTTTATATTAGAAATTATTTGCACCAAAGTTATCAATTAGTTTGGAGATTTGCAAGGTCCAAGATCAGTAAGCTTGCCTCCAACTAATGTTAAGTGTCTTCTCTATATAAGGCTCTTAAAATACAAGGAACCATTTCTAGAAAATTGATGCATAAGTGAGATAAAATAAATAAGAACATTGGGATATTATTTATAATTCAAAGAAAAATTGGAAGCTGTTGTGTTTTTTTTTTCTATAAGGCTTCAATTTAAGAGGAATAAATATGTATTACTATTTGCTTCTTGTATCCTATGACATGAGACATAAAACCAAATTTCTTTGTATCTCGTGTGTGTATTGTATTTGCTAGGTGCTTTCAAGTCAATTTCAACTCACAGTGACCCTGTGTGACAGAGTAGAACTGCTCTATAGGGTTTTCTAGTCTGTACTCTTTACAAGAGCAGATTGCCAGGTCTTTTCTCCCTTGGCGCTGCTGGTGGGTTTTAGCCATCAACCTTTCCGTTAGCAGCCAAGCATTTAACCTTTGTGACCCAGAGCTCATTCGCTCTCCCTTTCTCTCTCTCTATATATATATGTACATACATATACACACACACATATATATGTGTGTGTGTTTGTGCTTGGACCCTACAGGACAAAGTAGAACTGCCACATAGTTTCCAAGGAGCACCTGGTGGATTCGAATTGCCGACCTTTTGGTTAGCACTGTAGCTCTTAACCACTACACCACCAGGGTTTCCATATATATATTTCAAAGCCAATTGAAGTTTTGAGTGTAATCATAGATGTGTATGGCATAAGGTTCTTAGGCCATAAAAATTTGGTCAGCAAGCGCTTAGCTGGACAGTTTTGGCCTCCAGAACTATTTTCCACTCCTGACTTTCCAGCTTTATTAAACAAGCCTGGTATTTTAACGACATAACAAGACCCAACTCACCCAGACTTAAGTGCACACATACGGTGCTCATGTGCTGTTTATTAAAACGATCCCGGGCAAAGTTAATTCTGTAAGGCTGGGGAACTGAGATAAAATAAAGGCCTGCCTTCACTTTCTGGGGAGAAGCTGTGGGTAGGATTTCAGGCTGGCAGAACTCCAGATCTAAGGGATCACTCTATGGTGTCAGTGATTGCTATAGGTTTTCTGTCCTGGAGGAAACAATAGCTTAATGCTGATAAGTGAGAGGTGACTGTTGTTGATAACCAGCTGCTGGAGGCCCAGCTTGCCGGGGTCGGGCACACACTACCCTTGCAGTAAAACCCCCTTATCTGGAGAAAAACCCAGGCTCTGGGGCCATTAGGGCATTTACAAATCTACAATCCCTCCCATGCCATGTTCCATTTCTTGTGAGTGTCTCAGCAGAAATTGCACCTGAGAATAACCATAGAGCCCTTTCACCATAGGAAAACCTTATAGAGTAACACACTACCGTTTGAACAGAGGAAAATTATCCCTACCCCCATCCTTTTATCTTCCTTCTTTTGAATCCTTAAATGGTTATAACAACCCATGAATGCCGAGATAAACTGCTGCTTAGATAATCCGCTGTCAGAAATACTGAGCACACTTTAGTGGGCTGGCAGTAGTAATGGTCTTTTCAAGAGCTGCAGCACAAAAGCTGAGTCTATCAGGATTTTTTGGCAGGCTTCGCGTTTAACTTGTCATATTATATATTGCAGAAGTGCAATTCAGGATGGGTTTAAATCAGCTCAGAGGACTCTGGAAAGCTGTAGGAATGGGTTACATCAGCAGGACACGGGCTAAACAGAAGGTGGCAGCATCTTAACATTGTTGGGCACACACACGCATGAACAAGCACACACGCAAACACACATACACAGCTGCCATTGCTGTAATCGTTCAGTTTTTCTAAATTCGTGAGATATAGTGTACAGCTTCATGTTCATGGCAGCAAGGAAGCAGAGCACAGAGTGATGAGAGGTTTATTCAAATGTGATAGCACTGGACACTTCAAGGTTCAGTTGGCGAAATACGTAAGAAGAAAGGAAACCAAGGGGTTGGGCTGAAAACATCTATGACACTGTCAGAGAGAGTTTTTCTATTCTCAGATAAAACCTCAGTGTTAAAGGTAAAATTACATCAAAATTAAGCCTAGAAAGGAAGAGGCAGTTTCCATTTTCTCTGCTTCCAAAAGAGTCTTACGGAAATCATATGTAACAATGGGAAAACCCTGTACTGTGAATCAGGAAATGGTAGTCCAGTAGGGGTTCTGCTTCCAAACAAGCTGTGAATCCTTAGGCCATAAGGAAAGGGAAAAAGTGTAAGCTTTAGGGTTAGGCTTCCTGGGTTAACTTTTAACTCCACTATTGACTAATTTATGACCTCAGACAAATTTGGAGACTCAGTTGATTCATTGTTTCACTGGGATAATAAATAATAAACCGATAGGATTAGCATAAAGATTCGAGAGATAATATATGTAAATCACAGTGCCTGGTTCATGCTAGGTGCTCAATAAATGGTATCTTTATGATTATCATTACTGTTAATATTATTACTGAGTTTGTTTTCAAAACATTTGCATACATTATCTAATTTGATTCGTACAGCAATTCTGAGAAGCAGACAGGGAAGAAATTCTTATCTTCACTTTATAATTAGTGTTAACAAGTGTAGGTTATATGATTTATGCCATGTTGCAAGCCATGTCATTTCTCTGGGGCTGAGGGTTCTCATCTGTTAAATGAAGAAATAAACTGTGGATGGAGAATTCAAAAGTTCTTTTCAGCTTTAGTATTTGAAACTGTCATTTAGATTAATTTACAACACTGTAAGCAGAGATCCAGAAGGAATATTAATTGCACTTTAATCTTAATGGATGTTGTTATTTGGGATGGAATCAGCTTCAACCATGGTGACCCTATGCATAACAGAACCAACTGTTGTTGGGTCCTACACCATCATCATGATCACTGGTATGTTTGAGTCTATTTTTGCGGCTATTGTGTCAATCCATCTCACTGAGCGTTTCCCTCGCCTTCATTGGCCCTCCACTTTACCAAACAATGATGTCCTTCTCCAGCAATCAGTCTCTCCTGATGATGCATCCAAAGTAAGTAAGCAAAAGTCTCAGACGATATTCTGTGATCCATAGATTTTTCATTAGCTAGTTTTCAAAGGTAGATTGCCAGGCCTTTCTTCCTAGTCTGCCTTAGTCTAGAATCTCTGCTATAACTTGTCCACCATGGTTGACCCTACTGGTATTTGAAATACCAGTGGCATAGCTTCCAGCATCATAAAAAAACAACAACCAAACTCATTGCCGTCGAGTCGATTCCAACTCATAGCAACTCTATAGGACAGAGTAGAATTGCCCCATAGGGTTTCTAAGGAGCACCTGGTGGATTTGAACTTTTGGTTAGCGGCCATAGCTCTTAACCACTGTACCACCAGGGTTTCCAAATCAGAGCAACACTCAAACCACTACAGTACAGCAAAGTGACAGATGGATAGTGGAATCTTAATGATAATTTTCTACAAATAAAGAAAATACCTGTTATGGTATGCAGAGCTCTTATGCCTTATGAAGAGTAAAAGAAACGTAACAGAGAAAGGGCTCCTATGAATCCAACCAATAACAAAAATCAACTCAAATCACCTCAAAGTGTGGGCTATTCACGAAAGAAATCCTGGTTATTTTTTTACACAACCTGGGCACTTGATTGCATTTTATAGTCCACTAGAGTCCCTATCCACTTGCTCCTTGTCGGTAATAATGCTTCTCTTGAAATTAATCTGACCTAAATTTGCCATACATGTTATAGCATGAGTGTAATTATAAATAACACTATCAAAGAAAAAACAAACGTTAGTGAAAGTGATTCAACTAACACTGCTTGCTAAGAAGTGGGATGTTATATTTATGCTGTTGTTTTGGTAAAGCGTCTGAAATCTCACAATTGTGTCATGTTAACAACTGCCACATTTAAGACTTTTTTTTTTACATGGTACTTTTGTATTCTTACACCACACATGAAAAGTAAAGCTTCATGCATGACCTCAGCTATCTTTGGGACTGTTGTAAAAGTTTCATTCCATCACCCAGATGTGGTTTAATTGCCACATCTAATGCAACTCTATAGCTTGATTTTGCAGCTTTAAATCTAACCTTTTGTTATCATAGCAAGATCTGCCAGAGTTCTAATAATTTAGATATTAAAAAAAAAAAATCTGTCTTTCTAAGATTGTCAAAATAGAAGATAACAAACTGGCTTTGGTGAGAAAAGCCCTTATTTCTCAATAACTCTCCTATCTATGAAAAAAATCTGAGCTGCCTCTCTTCCTCTCTTTGCAGTAGATCCTTGACATTTAAAAGGTATATACCCTAAGATTTCTGCAAATCCTCAAATTCATAAATATTTTTATGATGTAATTTCACAAGTTCTACAGTGAACCAGTGACAATTAATATGGCAGAGACATGGATTTGTCATTGAATATCATTGAGCTCCCTCCACATCTTGCAGCCTTCTTGAAGGGGTGATGTGAATACATTATCTGGCCAAAGGGCTGTGATTGGAAGTGATGTATCTCTCTTTTGGGTAGAACCACTTACGAACCACAGTGAAATGCTCCTGCTTTTTCTTTGACTGTCATGCAGGAAGAAATCATGGAACCACAGGAACCACAGCCTAGACCCCAACCCAAAAACGAAACCCGTTGCCGTTGAGTCTGTTCCGACTCATAGTGACCCTATACGATAGACTAGAACTGCCCTCATAGAGTTTCCAAGGAGCACTTGGTGGATTTGTACGGCTGAACTTTTGGTTAGCAGCCATAGCACTTAACCACTACACCACCAGGGTTTCCAAGCCTAGACTCTGGAGTTGCTGAAAATAGCTTCCCAGCACAGCCATTAGCTCCACAATGAATACTGCGTGAGTGAAAAATAAACTTTTATGCTTGTTACTGCTTCAAAGCTAGGCTGTCCTGACTAATAAACCAGTTGCCATTGAGTCAATTCCAACTCATGATGACCCCACATATGTCAGAGTAGAACTGTGCCCTGTAGGGTTTTCAATGGCTGGTGTTTCTGAAGTAGATCACCAGGCATTTCTTCCAAGGAACCTCGGGGTGGACTCAAACATCTAACCTTTCAGTCAGCAGTTGAGTGCATCTCTGGCAGAAGGTCCTTGTCTTTTCTGAGCTTTTGCTCCTGGGCGATCTTCCCGTGGCTTGGCATCTCTCTTCTTTCATCTCTGCTTCTTAATCTGCTCCTTTTATATTCTGTAAGAGAATGACTCAAGACACATCCTACTCTAATCCTATCCCATTAACACAACAAAGACAACTCATTCTCAAATGGGATTATAAACATAGGCATCAAGGTTAAAATTTACAACACATATTTTAGGGGTACACAATTCAATCCATAACATCTGTCTTCCAATTTTTTTTTTCCATCCTATTAGTCAGAGTCCAATTAGGAGACAGAAATTACAGCAGTTAAACAGAAATAACCCAATACAAGAATTGTTAACTGAGTGTAAAGTGGTTTCCTAGATAATTCAAAGGACAAGAAAAGAATACTAAGGTATAACAGAGGTAGTATTGCAAAGAGCAGCCTTCACCCCTAGGGCTACAGAAGAAAAGCAATCTGTTGGAATAATTACAAGAAAGAAGCTTACAGGAGGAGCACTGATGAAGAGGAAACTGAGACCTCCGAAGAGGAGGAGCTGATTCTCTGGTGCTGGACTCACTGAGCTCAGAGAAGAGGGTGGAACCCAGACTTTCTCCCATTGAGGAGGGGGCGCTCACTAGCTAGCACTACTGCTTAGGGGAAAGGGTGGTAGGTGCTTCGAGGCTGGATCTGCAAATATTGGAAAAAGTACAGCCTAGGTTCAGTTGCTGATATGGTCAGGAACTGCTGCTGCTGGAGCGAAGTATTGTTGGGGTGACATTCACTAGAACAAGAAGCGGACAAGAAGGAAGCAGGAAGCCTGCAGAAAACAAACAAGAGGGAGAAAGTCCCTCCTCCAGCTGTGCAGTCATCCTCTAGTGCCTCCTACTGGCTAAACAGAAAAGTGGTTCAGGGTCCCAGCCCCAGTATCAAAATACAGAGTATAAATGTGTGGATTTTGTGCAAAGAAAACAATAACTAAAAGTTGGCCCATGTTTTCCTTTAAAATTTATTTGGTTGGGAAGTAACTGTTTCTCAGCAATTAAAAATAATAATTTTGACAACTATTTTTCACCATCACTCTTAAACTAAACCAAAACCAAAAACCCATTGCAGTTGAGTTGATTCTGACTCATAGAAATCCTATAGGAGAGTAGAACTGCCCCATTGAGTTTCCAAGGAGCCGCAGGTGGTTTTGAACTGCCAACGTTTTGGTTAGCAGCTGTAGCTCTTAACCACTGTGCCACCAGGGCTGCAGACTCTTAGACTAGCCACATAAAAATTTTGCTGAAATTCCATAATTTTATTCAATTCTCAATTCTCTGTGTAGTAGACATAAGAAATCCTGGTCTAAGAGTAGGAAAACCTGGATTCTTATCATCCACTTACTATTTATGTGACCAATGAAAAAATATTTAACATATCTGAGACTTAATTACCTGATGGGGATGTAGTTGAATTGTAAAAATATAACAAAATTATTTCCCTTTGGTACCATGATGGCCATGATAATACACCTTGTAGACCACCACCTACATCTGCTATGCTCTGAAATCCATCACAGAGTTTGCACTGAGGCCACACTTTCCATAGGATGCTCCCAGCTAAGGACTGAGCATGGTTGGAACACTAAGGTAGGCCCTTTCATAAGAGACACGGAACTCCTCTCATGGCCTTCTTGGTCTCAAGGACTCCCAACAGCCTGACTGAACTTTCCTTACACTGCATAACAGTCTAGGATACTTGCAACCAAACCTTTTTTTCTTTTCTTATTCACACTTGCATAGTGGCCCAAAATGTCTCCAAAACTTCCTCATCTCCTTCTCCATTTTCTTTCATAGGCTTTCCCCCTAAAATGACAACAACAATAATCCTCGCATGTTCATTCATATCTTGGCATTTGCTTCATAAAATAGTTTGTATCTCTTAAAATGCAATCCATGACCCACACTGGCCAAAGTTATCTAGGATTACAGTTTGAAATGTACCTTTCCAGGCCTTACACAAGAGACACTCAAAAAGAATTTCCCGAAGTTGGGACAAGCTCTCTGTGTTTTGAATAGCTGCCCAGGTAATTATTGTTAATAATAAATTTTCAGATCACTGTCATACCAACATTTCTTTAAATACTTTAAAGATTCAACTCCATTCTCCTCTTTTTTTTTAAGTGTTTATTTATTTATTTTTGTATTGTACTTTAGGTGAAGGTTTACAAAACAAATAGTTTCTCATTAAATAGTCAGTACACATATTGTTTTATGATATTGGTCAACAACCCCACGACATGTCAACCATCTCCCTACTTGACCTTTTTTTTGTGTTTTTTGGTGAAAATACACATAGCCCAAGATACACCATTTCAAAAATTTCTACGAGCACAATTAAGAGACATTGATTACGTTCTTCCAGTGGTGCTGCTATTCTCACATTAGATGAAGGATTACAGAACAAAACAGTTTCTCATTAAGTAGTTAGTGCACACGTTGACCTGTGACACTGGTTAACAACCCCACTACATGTCAACACTGTCCTTACTCAACATTGGGGTCTCTAACAGTAGCTTTCCTGTTCCCTTCTGACTTCTAGTCCTTGTCCCTGGACTGCTGTGCCTCATCAGCCCCATTTTGTATTATGGGGCTGTCCAATCCCGGGCTGAACCGTGAACCTCAGAAGTGACTTCACCACTGAGCTAAAAGTGTGTCTGGGGGCCATACTCTTGGGGTTTCTCCAGTCTCCTTTAGGCCAGTAAATCTGGTCTTTTTTTGTG
>NW_004444051.1:3945004-3947273 GCF_000243295.1 Trichechus manatus latirostris
TCAGTCTGGTGGAGGCCTTGGTAGCTGTGGTCCATTTAGTCCTTTGGACTAATCTTTTCCTTGTATCCTGTTCTCTTCATTCTCCCTTGCTCCCAAAGGGGTGAGACTAGTGGAGTATCTTAGATGGCTGCTCACAGGCTTTTAAGACACCAGATGCTACTCACCAAGGTAGAGTGTAGAACATTGTCTTTATAAACTGTATTATGCCAATTGAGCTAGATGTTCCCAGAGACCATAGTCCCCACAGCCCTCGGCCCAGCAATTTGCTCCCTCGGGGAGTTTGGATGTGTCTGTGCAGCTTCCATGACCTTTCTTGTACAAGTTGTGCTGGCTTCCCCAGTATTGTGTACTGTCTCACCCTTCATCAAAGATATCACTTACCTATTGCCTATTTAGTATTTCCCCCATACCCCTCCCATCCCTCGTAACCAACAAAGATTGTTACTTTTTGTGTGTAAACTTTTTCGTGAGTTTTTACAACAGAGGTCTCATACAATATCTGTCCTTTTGTGATTGACTTATTTCACTCAGCCTGATGTCCTCCAGTTTCATCGATGTTATGAGATGCTTCACAGATTCATCATTATTCTTTATCGTTGCATGGTACTCTACTGTGTGTACATACCATAGTTTGTTAATGCATTCATATGTTGATGGGCATCTAGATTGTTTCCATCTTTTTGCTATTGTGAACAATGCTGCCATGAACTTGAGTGTGCAGATATATGTCTATTCGTATGATGGCTCTTATTTCTCTAGGATATATTCCTAGGAGTGGGATTGCTGGATTGTATGATAGTTCTATTTCTAGCTTTCTAAGGAAGCGCCAAATCATTTTCCCAAATGGTTGTATCATTTTGCATTCCCACCAGCAATGCAAAAGAGTTCTGATCTCCCCGCACCTCTCCAACATTTGTTATTTCCGGGGTTTTTGATTGGTGCCAGTAAAACAGGGGTGAGACAGTATCTCGTGGTTTTGATTTGCATTTCTCTAATGGCTAGTGAACGCGAGCCTTTCTGCATGTGTCTGCTGGCCGCTTGCATGTCTTCTTTGGTAAAGTGTATGTTCATTTCCTTTGCCCACTTTTTAATAGGATTATTTGTCTTTTTGTTGTAGAGATGTTGGAATTTCTTCTACATTATGTAGATTTGACCTTTGTCTGACTTGTAATGTCCAAAATTTTTTTCCCAGTCTGTAAGTTCTTTTATTACTCTTTTAGTGAAGTCTTTAGAACAGCATAGATGTTTGATTTTTAGAAGCTCCCAGTTATCTAGCTTATCTTCTGGGGTTTGTGTGTTGATGGTTGCGGTTTGTATCCTGTTAATGCTGTGTATTAGGGCCTGTAGTGTTGGTCCTATTTTTCCTTCTATGAACTTTATAGTTTTGGGCTTTATATTTAGGTCTTCAATTAATTTTCAGTTAGTTTTTGTATATGGTGTGATATATGAATCCTGTTTCATTTTTTTTTGCAGAAGGACATCCAGTTTTGCCAGCACCATTTGTTAAAAAGACAGTCTTTTCCCCATCTGATGGACTTTGGGCCCTTGTCAAAGATCAGGTGACTGTAGGTGGATGGATTTACATCTGGGTTCCCAATTCTGTTCCATTGGTCAATGTGTCTGTCCTTCTACCAGTACAGGCTGTTTTGACTACCATAGCTGTATAGTAGGTTCTGAGGTCAGGTAGTGTGAGTCCTACTTTATTCTTCTTCAACAGTGTTTTACTTATTTGGGGCTTCTTTCCTTTCCATATAAAGCTAATGATTAGTTTTTCCATCTCTTCAAAGAATGTTGTTGGTATTTGGATCAGGATTTCATTGTATTTGTAAATTGCTTTGGGTAGAATTGTCATTTTCACAATGTTAAGTCTACCTATCCCATCCATGAGCATGGTATATTTTTCCATTTATTCAGATCACTTTGGATTCTTACAGTAGAGTTTTGTAGTTTTCTTTGTATAGGTCTTTTACATCCCTGGTTAGATTTATTCCTAAGTATTTTATTTTTTCAGGGGCTATTATAAATGGTATTGTTCTCCTGATTTCCTTTTCGTCATTCTCTTTATTGGTGTATAGGAATTCAACTGATTTTTGTATGTTTATCTTGTATCCTGATATTCTGCTGAATCTTTCTATTAGTTCCAGTAGATTTCTCGTGGAATGTATAGGGTTTTCTATGTATAGTATCATATCATCCGCAAACAGGAACAGTTTAACTTCTTCATTACCAATTTGGATGCCCTTTATTTCTTTTTCTTGCCTTATTGCTC
>NW_004444051.1:3948349-3953936 GCF_000243295.1 Trichechus manatus latirostris
ACTCCTGCTCTTTTTTGGTAGTTGTTAGCTTGATATATTTTTTCCAACCTTTGATTTTTAATAAATTCACATCTTTGTTTCTAATGTGTGTCTCTTGTAGACAGCATATTGATGGATCCTGGTTTTTATCCATTCTGTTACTCTCCATCTCTTTATGGGTGCACTGAGGCCAATTATAGTCAGTGTAATTATTGATAGATGTGAGTTTATTGCTGTCATTTAGTAGTGCCTTTTTGTGTGTGTGTGGTGCTGATGTTTTCTTTGTTCCTCTTACTCTCCTGTGCTGAATTACTTTTGTTTGTGGATTTTTTTTTAAATTTCTTTTGTTTTTGTAGGTTTTATTTTTGCTGAGACTTTATGTTTTTCCTCTTTTCTTTTATGAGTATGTTTGTTAACTTTCTTTGTAGTTACCGTAAAATTTACCATTATCTTTCTAAGTTTGAAGCAGTCTATTATTTCTTGGTATCGCTTGACTTCCTTTCCATTAGAAGGTTCTATACCTACACCATGGATTCCCTCTATTATTTTTCTGATGGTGTTGTCATTTACAGATTAACTGCTCTGATTCCCTGCTGTATTTCTTTTGCTTTTTGATAGTCCTTGAGAGTTCATTTCATTGATTGGTATCTGGCTGGTACAATCCTGCATCCTAGATTCAGCCTGTGAGCTGAAGTTTTTTGTTTTCAGATTGAAGGACTCCCTTTAATAACTCTTGTAAGTTTGGTTTGGTTTTTACATATTACCTTAATTTCTGTTTATCTGAAAATGTACTAATTTCACCATCGTATTTGAACGATAGTTTTGCAGGATATATTATTCTTGGCTGGCAATTTTTTTCTTTCAAGGTTTTATATATGTCATCTCATTGCCTTCTTGCCTGCATGGTTTCTGCCAATCAATCCGTGCTTAGTCTTATTGTTTCTCCTCAGTATGTGACTTCTTGTTTTTCTTGAGCTACTCTCAGGATTCTTTCTTTGTCTGTGGTTTTGGTGAGTGTGATTATGATATGCTTTGGTGATTTTCTTTTGAGGTCTCTCCTATATGGGGTTCGTTGAGATTCTTAGATGGCAAGCTTTTCATCTTTCATGTTATTGGGGAAATTTTCTGTCAGCAGTTATTCAATGATCTGTTTTCTGCTTTCTCCCTCTGTTCTGGCATTCCAATCACTTGCAAATTTTTGCTTTTGATTATATCCCATGTAATTCTCAGGGTCTCTTCATTTTTCTTCATTCTTTTTTCTGAGTTTTCCTCAAACAGGATTGTATTCAACTGTTTGTCTTCAATTCTGCTGATCCTGTCGTCCACTGTTTCAAATCTGCTCCCTCAGCCCTTTTATGACACTGTCCATTTCTGAAATCTTGTTTATCTTTTGGATTTCTAACTGTTGTTTTTGTATAATTTCTAGTAGTGAATTTATTTTTGTATTTTATTCCTGCATTATTTTCCTGAATTCTTCCTTTTTTTTGTCTGTATTTTTCCATGAATTGTCTGCCTTTTCCAAGAATTTGTCTATTTTTTCCTCATTTTTGTCTGCTTTTTCTTCAACTCAGATAATTCTGAGTATTAGAGATTTGAATTCCCTACCAGGTAGTTCTAGTGCCTTTTCTTCTACTGGAAAGTCATCCGTTTTTTTATTTTGGAAGCCTACTGGAACTATCCTGTCCTGTTTTTTAAATGTTTTGATATTGTCTGCTGCCTTTGTGGCATTCAGTAGTTATTTTTCTTGTTTATTGATTGCAGATTTGTTTGTTTCATCCTTTTTTTTTGTAATTTGGCTATGTCTCAGCAGGTGGGCTGTGTGTTCTTTGTTGTTTGCTCGTCTTTGCACATAATACTTTTCAACTCCTTCTCCAACTGGCAGGGTCAGTCACTCAGATATGGTACAGCAGGGCAGGTCTAGCTGAAGAGGAGTTCCTGGGATGAGTTGTTTGTGGCACTTGCTTCAGCCACCAAGGCAGGTCGGTAATCACTGCAGGGCAGATTCTGGTAGGCCGTGCCTGCACTGCTTGGTGGTGTGATGTTAAGCGCACTGTGCAGGTAGGCAGGATGGAGGGGGGAGATTGTGATGTGTGGAGCTAAGATGGGTATGGGAGAGAGGAGAGAGGAACAGGAGCCAAAAACATACGCACAAACAAAAAAGAATGCTAGGTGAGCTTGCCGTTGGAGTAGAGAGTTGAGAGACTATGAAATGGAGAGGAGCAAAAAGGGGAAGAAGATGAAAAGAAAAGAATGAATAAATAAAAATTAGAGAGAGAAAAGAAAAGCTCCCAGGGATCCCACTGGTGCAGCCACAAGGTCTAGAGAAGTTGTTCCCAGGTGTTGAAGTACAGCCTGGCTAGAAGGCATAAAGGTGTCGCTCAGCCAGGTATTCAGTGGACAGGAAGAGGAGGAAGGTATCGAGAGACAAGAAACTAAGTAATGAAGAAACACAAAAAGGTAAAAAGAGGGAAAACAAAATAAAACAAATTTAAAAAAGAAAGAACAAAAAATAGAAAAGAAAAAGAAATGCCCTCAGGGATCCCTCTGCATGTCTGTGAAAGCTGAGGGGGTAGGTCCCAAGCTGCACAGCACTGCCTGGCCAGAAAGGGCTCCCTACTCAAGAAAAGAAAAAGAAACCAAACGAACAATTCAAAACAAAGATAAAAAAGCCCCGGGATCCCACCAGCATGGCAGCACAGACCGGGAAGTAGTTCCATACTTGAGCGAAGCTCACAGCCCCTAAGGTAGAAGCAAAGATGGCGCACGGAGCCAGGTATTTGAGCAAAAGGATGGGGAGGTGGTGATAGGTAAGGAAGAAATCAAAAGAAGCAGAAAAAAAACACCAGCAGCCAACAAATGGCACTCAGGGAGTTGACTGGTGTGGGCAGGTGGAATTGTTTACCGGTTGTTCTGTCTTCATGAAGCTGCTTTCTTGTGCACGCTGTTTGCTGGTCTCTGATAGGAGTCCAAGATGGCAGATCCATTCTGTGTTAGCTGATAGGGGACCTCTGCATGTATGTCTCCTCACTCTCTGTTCTCTGTTAGTTTCTCACTCCATTTGGTGCTTGGCTGAGTTCTTTATCTCTTCATTTGATGCTTAGGGTTTCAAGATTGCTGTTTTTTCTGTTTGGCTTAGTTGTTTGGATCTTTGCTGTAGAGGGTTGGTGTGGTGCTTCTGCCTAGAGTGTCATGTTGCCTGAAGTCTCCCCATTCTCTTCTTGCTCACATGGTTTCTGACAAGAAGTCCACTGTAATTGTCATCCCTGTTCCTCTATAGGTAGGATATCCCCACATCTTCTTTCAAGATTTTCACTTTGATTTTATTTTCCAGCAGTTTGAATATGATATGCTTAGGTGTGTGGGTTTTTTTTGCTTGTTGGCTTTTTCTGTTTTGTTTTCTTTTTATAATATCTCCTGCTTGATGTTCTTTGAGGTTCCTGGGTTTATGTTTGATGTCTGTCATTAATTTTGGAACATTCTTGGCTATTACTATTTCAAATATTTCTTCTGCTCCATTCTATCTTACTTCTCCTTCTGGTATTGTGACTATGTGTATGTCACGTCTTTATAAATTACTCACAGTTCTTGGATGGCCTGTTTTTCTTTATTATTGTTTTTCTCTTTGCATTTCAGTTCAGAGCATTTCTATTGACATACCTTCAAGCTTATGACTCTTTCTTTGGCCGTATCCAGTCTACTGATGAGGCCATCAAAGGCATCACTCATTTCTATTCCAGTGTTTTTGATTTATAGCATTTCCTTTTGATTCTTTCTTAGAATTTCCATCTCTCTGTTTACATTATTCATCTGTTACTGTATGTGAAGCACTGAAGCCTTTAACATATTAATTATAGTTATTTTAAATTTCCTAATTCTAATATCTGTGTAATACCTGAATATGATAATTGCTTTATCTCTTCAGAATGTCTTTTTTCTTTTCCTTTTGATGTGTCTCATAATTTTTTGATAAAAGACAGACATGTATCAGGAACTGAGGTTAATAGACTTTTAGTATGGGGATTTATGTTAATCTGATTAGGAGTTAGGATATATGTAACGTTTACTGTATCTATAGGTGCCAGAGGCTTCAAATTCCTTTAGTGTCCTTGATTTTTGATTGTTTGTTTTTGGGTTTTTCTTTTTTCTTCTTTCTTAACTGTTTCTACTCAAAGAGATTCTGTGTCTTGCAGTTCATTAAGGTGTAATCCACTGTTATTGTACTGACATTCTGTTGGTGTGGTGGTAAAGTGTGGGAGATGGGACATGTTTCATAATTTTATGATTAAATCATAGTCTTTCAGTGAGCCTGTGTCTCAGGGATGTGACCTTCATAAATGTTTCTCCAGCAGTATAGCTTCCCTCTACCACCTACCATCCACCTCCTACTCCCTTCCTTGGCTGCAACAATATCAATCTATTTTCTTAAGATCCTGAATTGTTGTCTTGGTAATCTAGTGCTGCTATAACAGAAATACCACAAGTGGATGGCTTTAACAAAGAGAAGTTTATTTCCTCACAGTAAGTTAGGCTAAAAGTCCAAATTCAAGGCATCAGCTCCAGGGGAAGGCTTTCATGCTCTGTCGGCCTTCTCATCAATCTTCCCACAGACTAGAAGCTCCTCCGCGCAGGGACCCCGGGTTCAAAGGACGCACTCTGCTGCTGGCACTGCTTTCTTGGTGGTATGAGATCTCCAACTCTCTGCTAGCTTCCCTTTCTTTTATCTCTTGTATGATAAAAGGTGGTGTATGCCACACCCCAGGGAAACTCCATTTACATTGGATCAGGGATGAGACCTTAGTAAGGATGTTACAATCCCACCCTAATCTTTTTTAACATAAAATTAAAATCATAAAATGTAGGAGAACCACAGAATACTGGGAATCATGGCCAAGCCAAATCGATACACACATTTTTGGGGGGACATAATTCAATCCATGACACCTGTAGCCTTTTTTTTTTTTTTTCCTCCTCTTAACTTAGACAGGAAGGCTGGAGGGCCTGAAGTAGGAGGAATTCCCTTTCTTTGGCTAGGCTAAATCTCTGGCAATATTCTTTCTCCTGGAGAGAAGACCTTTGATACAGAGAAGGCTCTGGGGGCTTTTCACAATGACTACCCTTTTCCTCCCCGTACCAGAGCCACTTGGGTATTTTTCTCGTATCTTCCTGGAGGTAAAGCCCACACAAATGTGGACTTTCTCATACTAACTCAGCCTTCAAGAATTTGTCAAAATTACTATTTAAGTGGCCCTACCAGTTTATGGCTCCAGCAGTTTCTGCACCAGGTAAACAGATCTAGGTATTTCTCTGACTGTACCTCTCTCTCCAGTTTTTAGGTTAATGATTTGTCCTGTGACCTCAGTTCTCTGATGGATCCAAGAAAAGTCATTGCCCAGCTTTACAGTTGGACAGCTTTTTCTTGTTGGAGAGATAGAAGAGACACCTTCCAAGCCCTTTATGTATCAGAGATGAAACCAGAAATAATACCCACATCTCTAGTTTTATTTTTTATGTTGTAATGAAATGAAGTTTACATTTCAAGTTAGTCTCCCATACGGACTTTTTTTTTTTACATACATTGTTATGAGACCCCAACCGCTCACCCCATTCT
>NW_004444051.1:3954350-3956465 GCF_000243295.1 Trichechus manatus latirostris
AAGTCTCTGGTTTATGTGGCCCATTTTGTCTCTTGGGCCAATACAGTCCTTGCATCTTTGGTGTTCTTCGTTTTCCTTTACTCCAAGTGGTTGGGACCAACTGATGTATATTAGATGGCCGCTTGCAAGCTTCTAAGACCCCAGACGCCACTCACCAAAGTAGGATGCACAACATTTTCTTAATAAGCTTTGTTATGCCGATTGACATAGATGTCCCCTGAGAGCATTGTCCCCAGACCCATACCCCTGCTACTCTGTCTCCAAAGTATTTGATTGTATTGAGGAAACTTCTTAGCTTTGGTTTAGTCTAGTTGTGCTGGCTTCCCCTGTAATGTGTGGTGTACTTCCCTTCACCTGAGATGATTCTTATCTACTATCTAGTTAGTGAATAACCCTCACCCACCCTCCCCACCCCCGTAACCATCAAAGTATGTTTTCTTCTGTGTTTAAACCTTTTCTTGAGTTCTTATACTAGTGGTCTTATACAGTATTTGTCCTTCTGTGACTGACTAAATTTACTCAGCATAATAAGTTCTAGCTTCCACCAAGTTATACGATGTTTCACAGCTTCATCATTGTTCTTTATCGTTGCGTAATATTCCATTGTGTGGATCTACCATAGTTTGTTTATCCATTCGTCCATCGTTGGGCACTGAGGTTGCTTCCATCTTTTGGCTATTGTGAACAGTGCTACGATTAATATGGGTGTACATATATCTATGCGTGTGATGGCTCTTGTTTCTCTAGGATATATTCCAAGGAGCAGGATAGCTGGATCATATAGTACTTCTATTTCTAGCTTTTTAAGGAAGCACCAAATCAATTTCCAAAGTGGCTGTACCATTTTACATTCCCACCAACAGTGTATAAGTGTTCCAGTGTCTCCACAACCTCTCCAGCGTTTGTTATTTTGTGTTTCCTGGATTAATGCTAGCCTTGCTGGGGGGAGATGATATCTCATTGTAGTTTTGATCTGCATTTCTCTAATTGCTAATGATCGTGAGCACTTCTTCATATGTCTGTTACCTGCCTGAATATCTTCTTTGGTGAAGTGCCTGTACATATCCTTTGCCCATTTTTTAATTGGGTTATTTGTCTTTTTGCTGTTGAGGTTTTGCAGTAACTTGAAGATATTAGAGATTAAATGCTGAGCAGATTTTTCATAGCCAAAATTTTTTTCCCAGTTTGTGGGTTATCTTTTTACTCTTTTGGTGAAGTCTTTGGATGAGCGTAAGTGTTTGATTTTTAGGAGCTCCCATTCATCTAGTCTCTCTTCTGCTGCTTTTGCATTGTTACTTATGGTTTGTATTGTGTTTATGCCATGTATTAGGGCTCCTAGAGTTCTCCCTATTTTTTCTTCCATGATCTTTATCGTTTTTGATTTTATATTTAAGTCTTTGATCCATTTTGAGTTAGTTTTTGTACATGGTGTGAGATATGGGTCTTGTTTCAGTATTTTGCATATAGATATCCACTTATGCCAGCACCATTTGTTGAAGAGACTGTCTTTTCCCCAATTAATGGACTTTGGGCCTTTGTCAAATATTAGCTGCTCAGAGGTGGATGAGCTTATATCTGGATTCTCAGCTCTGTTCCTTTGGTCTATATATCTGTTGTTGTACCAGTACCAGGCTGTCTTGACTACCATGGCAGTATAATACGTCTTAAATTCAGGTAGTATAAGGTCTCCCATTAAGTTGTTCTTCTTCTTTTTTTTATATTTTATTTTTTTATTGTACTTCGGGTAAAGGCTTACAGAACAAATAGTTTCTCATGAAACAGTAGTACACATATTGTTTTATGACATTGGTTACAAACCCCACAACATCTCAACCCTCTAACTTCTCAACCTTTTTTTCTTTTGGTGAAAATACACATAGCCTAAGATACACCATTTCAAAAATTTCTACACGCAAAGATCAGTGACATTGACTACACTCTTCCAATTGTGCTGTTATTCTTACTTGAGATGAAGGCTTACAGAACAAAATAGTTTCTCATTTAACAGTTACTACAAATGTTGCCCTATGACAGTGGTTAACAATCTCACAACACATCAACAATATCCTTACCCAACCTTGGGTTCCCTATCACCAGCTTCCTTGTCCCCTTCTG
>NW_004444051.1:3964137-3965839 GCF_000243295.1 Trichechus manatus latirostris
TCTTGGAGAATTCTGAGTTTAGAGATTTGAATTCCCTATCAGGTAGTTCTAGTGCATTTTCTTCCAGAGGAGAGTCATCTGGTGTTTTATTTTGGACGCCTACTTGAACCATCCTGTCCTGGTTTTGTAAATGTTTTGATATTGTCTGCCATCTTCGGGACATTCAGTAGTTACTTTCTCATTTATTGATTGTAGATTTGTTTGTTTCACCCTTTTTAAAAAAAAATAATTAACTATTTCTGAGCAGGCAGACTGTGTGTTCTTTGTTGTTTGTTCATCTGTGGGCACAAAACTTTTCGTCTCCTTCTTTAACTGGCAGGGTGAGTCAGTCAGATATGGTACAGCAGGGCAGGTCTAGCTGAAGAGGTGTTACTGGGATGGGTTGTTTGTGGCACTCACTACAGCCACCAGAGCGGGACAGTAATCAGTGCAGGGCAGGTTCCAGTAGGCCATGGCTGTGCTGCTTGGTAGTGTGATGTCTAGCGCATAGTGCAGGTAGGCTGGATACAGCAGGAGATTTTTATGTGCAGAGCTAAGTTGGATATGGGAGAGAGGAGAGAGGAACAAGAGCCAAAAACATACAAACAAACAAAAATAATGCTAGGGGAGCTTGCCTTTGGAGTGGAGTGATGAGAGACTATGAAATGGAAAAAACCAGAAAGGGGAAGAGGAAGAAAAGAAAAGAATGAATAAATAAAAATCGGAAAGGTTAAATAACTGCAAAGTTCCCAGGGATCCCACCAGTGCCGGTATGAGGTCTGGGGAAGTCGCTCTCATGTGTTGCAGTACAGCCTGGCTAGAAGGCATAGAGGTTTACAATGCCAGGTATTCAGGGAACAGAAAGAGAAGGAAGATACAGAGAGATGAGGAAACTGAGCAATGAAGAAAGACAAAAAGGGAAAAAGACGGAAAAGAAAACAAAACACATTAAAAAAAATACAAGAAAGACCCCCCAAAAAACAGAAAAAAAAATCAATGAACAAAGAAATGTCCTCAGGGTTCCCTCTGCACGTCTGTGCAAGTCAAGTGGAAAGTCTCTTTGCCACACAGCACCGCCTGGCCAGAAAGGGCTCCCAACCCAAGAAAAGGAAAAGAAAACAAGCAAACAATTCAAAACAAAGAAAGGAACAAAAGCCCCGGGATCTCACCAGCATGGCAGTCCAGACTGGGCAGCAGCTCCACACTTGAACAGAGCTCTGCAGCCCCTCGGGAGGAAGCAAAGATGGCGCAAGGAGCCAGGTATTTGAGTGAAAGGAGGGGGAGGTGGTGAGAGGTAAGGAAGAAATCAAAAGAAGCAGAAAAAAGCAACACCAGCAGCCAACAAATGGCACTCAGAGAGCCGGCCCATTCGGGTGTGTGGAATCCAAGCAGCCAGTGTTTCCCGGTCAAGAGATTGTGGCCTCAGGAAGCAAAGGAGGCCGAGTCAGGGTGAAAAAGGGTGAGGGGTGTGAAAGTGTGTATCGCCAATTACCAGTTGTTTTGTCTCCCGCTGGAAGCTCTGTGAGGCTGCTTTCTTGTACACCTTGTTTGCTGGTCTCTGATAGGAGTCAAAGATGGCAGATCCGCACTGCATTAGCTGGTAGGGGACCTCTGCACGAATCTCTCCTCGTTCTCTGTTCTCTGTCAGTTTTCTCACTCCATTTGGTGCTTGGCTGAGTTCTTTATCTCTTCATTTGATGTTTTAGGGTTTCAGGATTGTTGT
>NW_004444051.1:3966440-3982909 GCF_000243295.1 Trichechus manatus latirostris
TAGAGATACTTTGACTTCTTCCCTACCTATTTGGATGCACTTTATTTCTTTTTCTAGTCTAACTGCTCTGCTAGGACCTCCAGCATAATGTTGAATAATAGTGGTGATAAAGGGCATCCTTCTCTGGTTCCTGTTCTCAAGGGGAATTCTTTCAAAGTCTCTCCATTCAGGGTGATGTTGGCTATCGGTTTTATATAAATGCCCTTAATTATAACGAGGAATTTCCCTTCTATTCCTATTTTGTTGAGAGTTTTTATCATGAATGTGTGTTGAACTTTTTTGAATGCTTTTTCTGCATTGATTGATAAGATCATATGGTTCTTGTCTTTTGTTTTATTTACGTGATGGATTACATTGATTGTTTTTCTAATGTTGAACCATTCCTTCATACCTGGTATAAATCCCACGTGCTCATGGTGAATTATTTTTTTGATATGTTGCTGAATTCTATTGGCTAAAATTTTGTTGAGGATTTTTGTGTCAAGGTTCATGAGGGATATCCGTCTGTAATTTTCTAGTTTTGTGGTGTCTTTACCTGGTTTTGGTATCAGGCTTATGCTGGCTTCATAAAATAAGTTTGGAAGTATTCCATCTTTTTCTGTGCTCTGAAATACCTTTAATAGAAGTGGTGTTATCTCTTCTCTGAAAGTTTGGTAGAGTTCTCCAGTGACACCATCCAGTCCAGGACTTTTTTTGGTTGGCAGTTTTTTAATAACCTTTTCAATCTCTTCTTTTGTTATGGGTTTCCACATCTCTAGTTTTAAAAACCTGAAAGTATGAATTGAATAACAACAATGTGAAAAATTACTCTAAGTAATAGATTAATGAATTAAGACCCTATATCTGCCTTTGACTTTACTGAAAAGATGAGACACCCATACCTCTCAAAGAACGGTGGTTATCCTATATCCTCAGATTTTTTCCTTATGTGAAGTGCAGATTCTCTTAAAACTTTTTCTAGCACCCTGTGTTAATCCTTAGCCTAGCACTTATCTCTTGTAAATTTTTGTTTTCCTGATAATCAATAAAATCTTTGAGAAAAGAAACTGTATCTGTATCTCCAGAACATGGAAGTTCTGTTAGATAGAAGAAGCTCATTACATATTCATATGGATTGAATTTATTTTGAATTCCTAACCTCTGGTAACTGTAAACTTGACCTTGTTTGGAATTAGGGTCTTTGAAGGTGTTATTAGCTAAGTTAACATGATGTCCTACAGGGAGCAGGGTGGTCCTTAACTCCGTATGAGTAGTGCCTTTATAAAAGAGGAGAGGAGACAGAGAGACACAGATGGAAGACAGCTATGTGAAGATGAAGGCAGAGATGTCGTTAGGCAGTTATGCTGCAACTGCAACTCAAAGAATGACCAGGGCTACTAGAAACTGGAAGAGACAATAAATGATCTTCCCCTAGAGCCTTCAGAGATAACGTGGCCCTATCATCAACCTTAATGCAGGCTACTAGCCTCTAGTACTGTGAGACCATAAATTTCTGAAATTATAAGACATCCAATTTGTAGTACTTTGTTCTGGAAGCTCTATAAACCTAATACAGTATTTAAAGAATAAATACATCCAACATCACCATTATCATGAAGCTTCTATTTATAAATTAAGTATGGCTTGACCACATAACCTGGAGTACAAGCACCTTTTAATGGAAGTACAGGAATAAGATAATTTGTGGGTAAAAAGTCTCTGTGTAATTTTCAATTTTGATATTAATAATTTAAAATTTTAGGGGTATGAATAACAGTGGTTAGTACCTATATGCTGAATAGACATGTGTATATAAGTTAAAGAACCTCCCTTTACTCTTCTTCAGGATCTTGATTGTCAGCAAGTTTTGTTTTAGTCTCTTCTTGGTATTCATATTTTGATCTTGAAAATTTTTATTTGCCATTAAATTATTAATTCTATCATCAATAATTTATTAAGTATGGATTAATAAGCTGACCTCCTCTAGTTTCTGGTGATAAAATAATAAAAACATACAGTTCTTGCTCTTAACTAAATTTAACAGTGTAGGTACAAAGAGGCTGGAAATAGGAAATGGAAAAAGGTATCATAGGGAAAGCTTCATAAAGTTGGTGACATGAATAGAACTTTTTTAAAATTATAAATGTTGAAATATAACACACATACAAGAAAGTGCACAGATAATACATTTATAACTCAATGAGTGTGTATAGCAATGCGAAAATACTGGTACCACAGGCATACAGAACAAAGAACAAAATGTAAACATAATACAAAAGCCACCATGCCCCTTCTAATCACTACCCTTCCCAAATTTACTTTCATTCTGATTTCTAACATCATAGATTAGTTCTACCTATTTTTGAACTTTGTTTAAATGAAATCATAGACTTACATTATAAGGTAAGTCCAGACAGGTGGAAGTGAAGAGTAGGACATCCCAAGCAGAGGGACCAGCCTGAGCAGAGATACAGGAGTTGGAAACCTGTTTCATCTGATGTTCACATCCCAGTACTGGTCTGCTTTGTTTCCCTCCCTCCAATCTGAAGGCCAAGGTACTTATTCTTAGCAAGCTCTCTGCCCCTTCCTCTCCCCCTCAGCTTTGAAGCCTTCTCTCTTAAAATGGAATTGACATGGTGATTTTTTCCCATCCCCTTCTTTTGTCTGCCTTCTATATACATTGTGTTTGTTTTAAAGAAACAATGTTTCCCACCTTAGATTGTAAATTCCTATAGGGTAAGGACTGTGTCTGTTTAAGCTAATTTTTAAAGGATTTAATAAATTCCAGACTCATGAGACTACTTTAAACTTACAATATTTTTGTGCAGATAATTCTCGAATTATGTTTTTTGCCAACCACAAAACCCCCCTGCACATTATTTTCCTAGCGTGCTATTTGCATTATATGTGTTGGTGTGTTATTTGTGTGAGTGCATTGTTTGTGAAAAAAATACAGTAATGATCTTTTCAATTACTTAATAGTTATATACAGAAAAGTGTGAAGGATGAACTAATATTAAAGTAAAACCTCAATGTGTGAGATATATTTATAAGATATATTTTATATAATATATATCATATATATATACACACACACACACATACACATATATACATATATATGAATTCACAAAGATCATAGTTATGGAACATTTAAAAAAAATATTTCCTGGAAATTTATAATAAGCCTTATTTTTCTAAGAACAAAACTTATGTTTTATCCTCTTTTCAATTATATTTTCATTGCTTACATTTTCATTACTGGCCCCATTTTTTCCTTCTCGGTGATCTGTTTTTCCATAACATTTACTAGTCTTAGGGAATACCAGAAGCAATAGACCATCATGTACTTCAGAATTTGAAAGACCCTTAAATTAGCCAGAAATCCTTCCCCACTCTCTTCTTAAAGGAATTGGGTAATCTCCATGGTTTTTCTGACCACTGACCTTGACTATGCAAAACTGCCAAATAAATGGTCCAAAGGTTCCCTGGTGGTGTAAAAAGGTAAGTACTCGGCTGCTAACCAAAAGGCTGGCAGTTCGAATCCAGCCAATGGCTCCTCAGGAAAAAGACCTGATGATCTGCTTAAAGATTATAGCCAAGAAAACCCTGTGGGGCAGTTCTCCTCTGCAACACATGTGGTCATTATGAGTCAGAATCAACTCAATGGCACCTAACAACAACAATATTGTTTCATGGTATATTTGATTTTTCCAAGAAAATGGAGACCGTTCTTATTCCATTTTGTTAAAATGCTAAATGGATATGTTTGATTCCTGTTTATTACTATGTCTTACCTCAGCTTATTAGCCCAAGTCTAACCCTGTGATGTATTACATTTTCTTGCTGTAATTTGGTTATCTGCATGTTGAAGAGTTATTTAAAGAAGACGGTAAGTGTTTTCATGAATAGTAGTCATGATAGTAATTAATATTTGTTGAGTGCCTGTATGGTTCTGACTTTGTTCTAATTGCTTTATTAATTTATTCAACATTCACAACAACCCAATGAGGTGGATATTATTATTATTATCTGCATTTCATACCTGAAGAACCTGAGACATAGAAAAGCTAAATTATCTAAGGTCGGCCAGCTCTTGGGTAGGTGGTAGAATTGGAATTCAAACCTAGGCAGTTTGACTCTCAAGCTGGTGCCCTTAACGAGGCAGTGATCAATGAGTAGGATAAGAGACTGCCAGGTAGAAGCCATACTGAATTTTTAAAACTTAAATTTATGTTGAAGTAAATACTCTCCATCATTAAGTTTTTATTGAGCTGCTATCACGTACCACAACTATGTTGATCTGACCTAGGAGATAACCGTGAAATCTGTGGTGTAAATTCAACAGATTTGCCTAAACTGTGATGTAAATATATGTATATGTACCTTTTGATTGTACAGAGAAACAGGAAATTTCATATGAACAATAGGGGCAGCTGAACATAAGAGGCGGCCCTTTGGTGAGACTTAAAAACATTGGAAAGATCTAACTAGGTGAGGAGAAAGGGAGAGAGCATTCCAAAAAAGGTGAAAAATGATGAACAAAGGTCTGGCAATGACAATGCACCTGGGCTGTAAGGATCCCCACAACGCTGGAGCTGAATGGGAGAGGGAATAAAGGTGA
Organism: Trichechus manatus latirostris; assembly: GCF_000243295.1. Classification (NCBI taxonomy): domain Eukaryota; kingdom Metazoa; phylum Chordata; class Mammalia; order Sirenia; family Trichechidae; genus Trichechus; species Trichechus manatus. The sequence goes on from NW_004444051.1 coordinate 3,971,044, forward strand.
ATATGTCAAATACAACCAGCTACTCTCTGTGCAAGATGCATATAGATAATTAAAACATATTTTGGAGCTTAAAAATAATTTATGTGACATTGCTTATAAACCTTCATGAGTTAAGTGGCAACACTTGTTGTTAGGTGCTATTGAGTCATTGCTTACATTTTCATTACTGGCCCCATTTTTTCCTTCTCGGTGATCTGTTTTTCAGACAGAGTAGAACTATACGACAGAGTAGAACTGCCCATAGGGTTTCCTAGGCTGTAATCTTTACAGGAGTAGATAAAGAAGTCTTCCTCCCTTGGAGGAAGTGGCAACACTAGGAACCCAATAAGATGTTTTTGAGATCATGTGTATATCTAACATGATTTTTCAGATTTTGTGGCCTCTGGCTTTTTCCTGTTGCCTCTATAAAATGAATGAATTTTGAATTCATTGAAATTAATGAATTTATTTATAATTCACTTCTAAGGAGAGCACTATAAAGCCCAAAATTGATCATAATTTCCCTGATTATAGAATTGCATATTGTGGAATTAATTTACAATAGGCCTTTTTTTTCTTTTTTCTTTAATGCCTTTATGGGTTGACATCTACTATGCCAGATTTTCTTCAAGCGAAAATTCCATTTCGCGTGGAGTTGGGGTGAAGATATTGGAGACAATGATGAAAGGAGCAAACCCTTAAAATAGACAAATAGGACATTGCTTGTGGATCCTCCGCAAAGAGAAACACACCCACCTTCATTAGCTATTCCAGCCTCTCACAAGATTGGCAGCAGTAGGAAATGAGATAGCCTGTTGAGCTGTGTGGATGACCTGCTTAGCTCTGCAGATACAAGGTAAGAGGCCTGTGATGTAGTTACACCTGCAACCTGGAGATAAAGATAAGCCTAGGATGGGCTCCAGACAGCAGACTAATTGGAAAAGACTAGACACAACCAGTTACCTGGTATCCGATACAAAGTACTTTGTCTATGTAGGGAAAAAAAAAAAGCTTCCACAAAAAAAAATATGTAACATAATGTTTATATCAATACTATTAATGTATAATTATTCAACTGTAGCTTGCTGATATTAAAAAGGAAGGGATTAGCTGAAACATGAAACGCAAATATCTCTTCTTCACAAAAGTAAAACATTTAGACATTTAGTTTAGGTGAAGTACTCCCTCTCTCTTTCCATTCTTTTCTTCCTTCCTTCCTTCTTGGAGGCACTTTGGGGTTTGCTAGAACTAATATTAATATTGCTTCAAGTCAATATCCTTATCACGGTCATTAAGTTTCCAAGATGGGGCAGATGTACCTGAGAAGGCATTTTAGGCCATTGTTGGTCATTCTTGGAATTAAAATCTCACCAACAAAGGAAATCTGGTGTAGTGGCAAAATTCAGCTTCAGAAGTGAGGAGACACACAGTTCAGTCCTCAGTTTGACCCCTGGGCCAATCCTTTAAGCCAGTGGTTCTCAAAGAGTGGTCCAGGGACCAGCAGCATCAGCATAACCCAGGACCTTATTAGAAATACACACTTTCGGACTCCATGCAGACCTACTAAATCAAAAAATCTGGGGGGTGGTGCCCAGCAACGTATGCATTAGAATGCCCTGCAGGTAATTCTGATGTACACTTATGTTTGGGAACTTTTTCTGCAGACTCTGGGCCTAAATTTCCTTTTAAATGAAATAAAGGGGATTAAACTTGATTTACTTCCAGATCCTTCTAACTCTCCACAATCTTATATTCTATTACTAAGTCTCTGGCTACTTCTGACCAAAAGAGATTTGGCAGGGGTTAGCTGTACTTACTTGAAGAAGCAGGGTTCTTGACATGAGTTAAGTCTAACTTATATAACACCCAGTAGATCTGTTGCAAGGAGCCCTGGCTGAGCAAAGATTAAGTTCTCAGCTGCTAACTGAAAGGTTGGCAGTTCGAACTTACCCAGCGCCTTCGCGGGCAAAAGACCTGGCAATCTACTTCCATTAAGATTACATCCAAGGAAACCCTATGGGACAGTCACATAGGGTCATTATGAGTCAGAATCAATTCGACATCACCCAACAACAACAAATCTGTTGTTAAACATAAAGGCTTCTTCAATGTTACAATTCATTTTTTTCATATTATAACAAACAGACCCACTGCTACCAAATATACCAAATATATATATATATATATATATATATATATATAATTCCCTCATTAATGCTCAGGATTGTGTATGATGCTTATAATAATTCTTTCTTTTGATTTCTCAGAAAAAAATTATGGAGTAAGTGGGCTCGTATTTTTTTTAATAATATGGAAAAGCTCAGAGTTAAGGATTGTATTTGGCAGCTCCTGGGTAAGACTCATTAAGTATTTAAAGGTATTTAGCATGCTGGTAAAAAGTGGAATTAAACCATTTTCACTGGAACCATCAGAAGATTATGAAAAATATGAACAGAGAAATACTAGATTAAAACCACCACATGGTTGAAAAGTGAACACTTTTGCAGTAAAGATCAAAAGGACTACAAAAATAATCACCGTCTTCATAAGCCAGAGTTCCGAGAAGATGCCAGTTTCTGTTATCTTTGCCAGGGGAGGAGCACATCACCCAATTCCCAACCCAGCCCCCTATACAGGGGGTAAGGATGGCAGTGCTAGATGAGGAGAGGAGGCTGAAGGCAGTTGGAAAATAGAAAAAAACAACTTTGTTCAAAAATGTAATCTGGTTTGCACTGGAAAAGATACCAATGGCCATTCATCTATACTCCTGCAAAATTTTTTTAAAAGCAACTGTTCACTGTGTCCTTTAAACCATCGACGCAGAAGCTTCTGTGTGCCTCTGCCCTATATTTTGGCACCGTGAAGTTTTGCTTGGACCTCTGGTTTTCACAAACTATTAATAAGTAGGACAGAGGAAATCTGTGTTTTTTTTTATTATTTTGATGATTTTTGAAAGAGAAATGGGAAGCAGCAAGCTTCTCTTTCCTTGTATCTGATATTAGCAGAGATTTGAATTTGATTTTGAGTGTCAGCCAGAGGCAAATATTAACTGGAGGGTAAGTTAAGTATAATTTACCCAAACCTATGTACGCAGTAAGGAAAGTTTGACACACTTGCCTAATTATCTGCTCAGAAACTCCTTTGTTTTAGATAGTTAACTTTGCTTAGAAAAACAAAACTCAGAATCTTTGGAAAGTAGGCAAATATTTCTGCCTACTTAGTAATAAATGCATTTCTGAATCTTCATAATGAAAATTCCTTAAGGTCCATATGAAAATCATATGTAAATCAGGGCAAGGCAATACGTTTAGTTTCTTTTTGCTAAGAAAAGTAGCAGGTGTGATGGAAAGAGTAGGTTTTTGATTCAGACAGTGTCACAGCTCTATCACTTCCTAGCTCAGAGATTGCGTGCAAATTATTTACCCTCTTTGTTCATCACTGAATTTAGCCATAAACTTTAGCATATAGAGCTGTTGTAAGAACTAAGTGACAGAACAGATGGAATATATCCTGTGTGATGGCTATGTAAGAAGTGCTCAATGAATATTAGTTATCTTCCTTTTCATACACAGAATGTTCTTCACACCATCTCCATGTAAGGTCTTGAGTTCAACAACATTCTGTTGTGGTAATTTTCTTGCTCTCTCTCCCTCTCTCTCTCCCTCTCTCTCTCCCCTCCCTTCCTTCTCTTCTTCCCTCTCTCTCCCACTCTCTCTTTCTTTCCGTCCCTGTCCCTCTCTCTTCCTCTCTCCCTCTTTCCCTTCTTCTTCCTCTCCCACCCCTTTCTCTCCTCTTCTTTCTTTTTCTCTGTCCGTCCCTCTCCCTTCATTCCTCTTTCTCTTTCTCCTTCCCTTTCTCTCTCCCTCTCTTCCTCCCTTGCTCTCGTTCTCACTTTCTCTCCTCTCTCACACTCTCTCTCTTTCTTTCCTTCTCCCTCTTTCTCTTTCTCTGCCCCACCCCCCACCTTTATAGGAACTTGCATTGAGAGCTTACTAACTGCTGAACATGATACTGGACACTGGCGATCACTAACATGAATGACACAATTCTGGTTTTCAAAATATTCACAAGCTTGTTTTGTGCCAAGGGGGTGAGTGGTCTGATAATGTGCAGAGGAAATGGCATGAAACTGGGTCCAGAGTTTACCCAGCAGACAAGTGGGAAGGGCATGCCGGGAGCAGAGGACAGACTATAAACAAGATGGAAGAAGCAGTTTAAGGCTTTGGGTAGCTGTAAATATGACTTAAGTTGATGGTGCATATTAGGAAGTTTTTTTTAAAGCCAAATAAAGATGCATAATGCAATTAGATTATAAAAGACCTTTTAATATCAAAATGAAGAATTTAGAATTTATCTTTTTAGATTGGCGGGCATTCAAGGGATTTAATGAGAGGAAGGATATGGGTAGATTTGCATTTTTGAGAAAAGAAATCTCTGGCATCATTGGGTAGGAGGGGTAGAGCAACTGTTTTTAACCGAGATCCAAGAAGCCTATGAGTCCCTGTACAGGCTTAAAGGAACCATAGACCTTCCTTAAAATTACATACATAATTTTGTGTGTACATGCATTTGCACATTTTTCTCTGATGAGTCAGATTTACTTGAGGAGTCCATGAATCAGAAAGTTGGTTTTTTTAAAGCACTCATTTAAAAGAAGAAAAATACAGTAATAAAAAGATCATTTAAGAAGCTATTGCACTCATTTGAGTGACAGACAATGGAATATAATCGATGAAAGTGGTTGAAAGGAAAGTGTGAATTTGAGAGATATTCCATAGGAAGCATTGATAGGATTTATTGACCATTTGGATGTGGAGGATGAAAGAAATGAGGGTTCTGCAAAGATTCCCAATTCCTGAATAAGTGACTATTGGATGGTGAGAATAACAATGAGAGAGGAACAGGTTTTCAAGGAATATGGTGAGATCAGTTCTGGGATTTTTCATTTGAAAAAGTTAAGTGGTATATCTAGTAGATATACACTGTTGTAGTTGTTGTTGAGTGCTGTCTGGTCAATTCCGACTCATAACAACCCCATGTGATAGAGTAGAACTGCCTCATAGGATTTTCTTGGCTGTAATCTTTATGGAAGCAGATCACCAGATATTTTCTCCAGCAGAGCCACTGGGTGAGTTCAAACTGCCAACCTTTTAGACAGCAGCTGAGCACTTAACGTTGCACCTCCAGGGCTCCTTAGGTGACTGAATGTAAGGATCTAGTAGTGATAGAAAATCTTAACTGGGGACACTAGAAAACTTTGAATTTATAAGTTTAAGAAAAGGAGAGCATAAATGAAACAGAAGGAGTCATCGCACAGGTAGAGAAAAAATATGGCAGAAAGAAAATGCCTACAGTGTTCTTGAGTCTACTTATCCTCTGAACTGCATGGAGTGCACAAGAGGAGTTGTGTCTAAGGCAATCCCTTTAAAAAGGGTGAACCGGGCAGCCTGTCAGTAACAGTGGCCCAATTAATTGCCCTGCATTCTGACAAATCAATTTAGCAGCTTCTTCCTTGGTTGAGTGGCATAGTGGTTACGAGTTATGGCTGCTCACCAAAAAAAGTCAGCAGTTTGAATCCACCAGGCGCTCCTTGGAAACCCCATGGGGTAGTTCTACTCTGTCCTTTAGAGTTGCTATGAGTCGGAATTGACTTCAACAGCAATGGGTTTGGTTGGGTTTTCCTTGGTTGAGTAGGGAAAGAAAAAAAAAGCCCATTGCCAACGAGTCAATTCCAACTCATAGTGACCCTATAGGACAGAGTAGAATTGCCCCATAGAGTTTCCAAGGCTGTAATCTTTACAAGCAGATTGTCACATCTCTCTCCTATGGAGCCGCTGGCGGGTTTGAACCACTGACAGTTTTGTTAGCAGCCGAGCATTTAACCACTGCACCACCAGGGTTGAGTAGAGAGGCTAGAAATGTTCCTTCTCTTATATTCTTTTTTTTTCTGGTTCTCTCCTTTCTGAAGATTTTTGAACGCTAAACTTACCAGCTATGATTGTGTTGCTCAGGGATGTGTCTTCTTCCCTGGAAGTTGTCTGCCAAACAAACATCTGTATTCAATTCTCGCATACACTAGGTGCCTGTCTATTCCAGGAAAAAAAAAAACTATCTATTTTTTTGAGTATCCATATTGTTTATTCCTATGCCACTTTTCATACTGGCTTAAGTTGAGAGTATAGCATATTTATTGAGAATAAGTTGAACGGCTCTGGAACCATACACCAAGAATGTAAATCCTAACTCAGCTACTCAATAGCTGTGTCATATTGGGCAAGTTCTTAACTTCTTTGGGCCTCAGTCTCCTCTGAAATAAAATGAGAATGCTGGTTGCAACAACCACATATAATTGTAGTGGAGATTAAATACATTTACAAATGTGAAGTTCTTTAATAGTGTCTAGCACATAGTAAGAGATAAGTGTTAGCTTTTCTATCAGTCAACTATTGTCATGTAACAAACAATAAAATATGGCATGCAACAATAATTTCTTATTTCACATGCAACTGTAGGGTGCCTGAAGGAGGTCTACTAGTCTCACTTGTGTTCACTAACTTGTCTGTGGCTGATATTTGCCTGCTCTAGATTGATGCACCTGGACAATCCTGCTTCAAGCTGTAGGTCTATGAGTTGGCTAGGTCACTCTGCCCTTTCTTTACTCATTTTCCTTGGGCAAGTGAGCTAGTCAGGGCATGTTCTTCAGATGGTGATTGAGAGAAACACAAGAGAATATGAATAACCACTCAGTGAACATTTCAAGCCCCTGTTTACACGATGAGTGCTAACAGTCCATTATTTTTGTTGTTGTTAGGTACTGTTGAGTCCATTTTGACTCATAGTGACCCAATGTGACACAGTAGAACTGTCTCATAAGGACTTTTTTTTTTTTTTTGGCTATAATATTTATTCAAAAAAATTTCCAGGTCTTCCTCCCACATGGGAGCTGGGTGGGTTAGAACCACCAAGCTTTCAGTTAGTAGCCAAACACTTAACATTTTCTGATACCAGGCCAAAACAATTTTTATGGTTATACCCAAAGGCAAGAATCAGGGAAATACACTTCTCCTTGAAGGTGAATGAATTTCTTTGAATGATAATTTAAACTGCTAGGCTGTAACTACCATATGTATCTTTAAAGCGAATTCTACTTTTTCCACTTATTGTGCCTTACAAAAGAAACTTTGGAACCATCACATTTAGCACTGTATCTCACCCATGAAGAACCTGTTGCCGTCGAGTTGATTCTGACTCATAATGACCCTACAGGACACAGTAGAACTGCCCCATAGGGTTTCCAAGGAGCAGCTGGTGGATTTGAACTGCTGACCTTTTGGTTAGCATCCATAGCTCTTAACCACTGCACCCACAGTATAATAATATTTGGAATTTTAAAGCCAGGAGAGATAACAAATATATCTCTTAATATATATTATATAAGAGTAATTATATATAACATTATATGATATATAGTATAATACATATTATACATTATATAACTATATTATATATGGAGTGTACTTTTTTATATATAATAAATATAAATATGTTAATCTCATATGTTTGTTGATGGTTTTACTGATTGAGTTATTCATCAGTGAAGAAAAACTACCCTTCAACATTATCACTAGACCAGTAGTCATGAGTCAATTATTATCACTCATTAGTTGTTACCAAATATTAAACTAATTTGCATTGTGGAAAAAGAAGAAAAGATTTATAAGAAGTGCCACCAATTTTTTTTTTCCCCTTAAATGTATCCAGAGTTCTCTCCAGTTTCTTGTGGAGTAAAGAACCACCTTTCATTTGTCGTGATGTGTTACTTCCACATCATAAAAGGAATTTGTGATAGTATTAGAGATCTGAGAATCAAGCAAGCCTTAATTTTAAAATCCACTTGCATAATTTAAAAATAATTAAATAGTGTATAATAAGAGAAGGAAAGTCACAACCTTTAAAAGTAGAGTGGAAGAAAAGAAATGACCTTAATTCCTATGAAGGGAAGAAGAGTATATTCTTTAATTAAACCAAATCCTGGCTTCCAGGGGAACGAGTCTATCTGCACTCAGGATAATGGATAATACTACAATTCTTACACTAAAAGAACCAGTTCATCTCCTTCTTGTTTGAAACAAAAATTTCATAGTTGGAGTCATTATAGTGAATTAAATAATGTGTCATGATATACTATTTTAGACATTCTGTTAATAAGGAAACATTTGGTCAATTTCAGCCAATATATGACTAAAATTTATCCAGCAATCTACCAGAGGGGATTTTATGGAAGTAATCTCATCTGGGCTTATATCAATGCATATTCATAGGATGAACATGAAATATCAACTGATAGTGTCAGGTAAGGATTCCTTAAATAAAGGCTACTGTTAATGTTAATGATAATGTTCCCAAAACAATTCTCCAGTCTATTATCCCCTTCTTTGTATATAAAGGATAAAAAAATAAGTAAAAGGTTCTAATAGTTTTGGTACTATAATTTAGTTTCAATTAAATAACTTAGTTACAATGTAGCATTAGCGTTGATTTTATATAGTTTTACTTAGGTAAGCATTTACAAATAAATAATTTAATTAAAAAACATTTTAATATGTAAGGAACTTGTGTTTTCCTGTCATCTTTCTGCTTTGGAGGTTAGGAGTGAAGAGTGAATACATTTTTGACAATGAGATACCAAAATATAGATTGGACCATCACCTTGAAACAAAAGGACGGCCTTCTAAATGTTTGAATCACACATTTTAATTATTTATTTATAGTAATTTATTTATTTATTTTTATTGTGATGAAAATGTGCATGGTAAAACGTACACCATCTCAACAATTTCTACATACACAATTCAGTAACATTCATTACATCCTTCAAATTGTGCAACCATTCTCCAAATCATTGCACCACCACATACATTTTAAATAAAGCATTTTTTAATGATATCTTATGTGGATTGAGGTGATTGAAACAACTATCATACAAAGAAAGGAAAAATTATGATTCATAAAATTAGAGTAATTCTCTAGCTTGTCGTTCTCTATCATTTTGTAAAACATTTTTTATATCCCTTCTGACTCCTTTTTCTTTCCTTTGCCTGAATCATGATTATTACAGATGCCATATAATTATACAAATATTGATATACATGCATAATGAAACTCATTTCTGACATTCTACTTAGATGCATCTCTCGGTTCTTTTTGTTGAGTTTTTAAATGGATCTTCCAGGATATTACCCAAATAAATAGTTTGTGTGTGTTTGTGTTTGTTGAAAACTGATAGTTAAAGACCAGCTCTTTCTTATAAAACCATAGAGTCTGTTGCTCTTGTCATGGGCCAAATCCCCAGGATTTGGAAGGTTTCAATGCCTCAGCTCCTGGAGCTCTACTCAGCCTGCTTCACCTGAAGAAAAATCCAAGCAGATGCCTGATCAGTCAGCTTTGTACATGGGATAAAAGAGAACTGAGCGAAATAAATTTTGGGGATGTGTTGGTGAGTGGAGAGAGAAGACAGCTGACAAAGGGAAAGAAAGAAACAAAATGGAGGCACTAAAATAATTATAGATCTGTCAGTTTTTTTTCTTGTTAAACACTTACCTTTTTTTTTCCCTGTGAAAAATTCATTTAAAGCTGTCTCCCTCCAGCTATATGAAAAAACCCACAATGCATTCAATAGTATAATACAAATCCAGAATGTTTTCAAATTTCCTTCTTTTGTGGGTTTTGAGATTGACAGCGCTATAATTAGGGATAACAAAGAAGAAGGAAATTAATAAGATTCAACTACAAGCCCCCAGTCAGAAATCTGGAAAGGGGAACAAGGGGCAGAAGGAAATCAAGGGGTATAAATCATGTAATCTTATTGTACACTGGAGCATTAGAGGTTCAGATTTTATACAACTAGTTATTTGTTTAGATTGTAGGCAACTAGTTAGATGTTTGGATTTTATATAATTAGTTAGATGTTTAGATTTTATACTAGATAGATTTTTAGCAACTGTTTAGTTGCTTACATTTTATACAAGAAGTTGGATGTTTAGATTTTATACAGTAATTAGTGTGGCATAGGAACCTCAAAGTTGATCTGTATATTCCAATGTATATTTATTGATCTGAAATAAAAAGTTGATCAAATGTCCCACCAAGCACTCTCAAGAACAGTGGGTTAATTAAATATAGCTCTCATCATCAAACAAAAGGCTTGGGAACTGGAACAGAAGCACTGCTGCAGTATGTTGAGAGGGTGTTATATGTAATGTTTTGTTTTAAAGCAAAAATCACCTGCTTTTATTCCATGGGAACTCTTCTTACACTTCAGAACACCTGTTTTCATTTTTTTGTTTTTCCAACTAATTAAATTAGCTTGTTTGTTGTTCCATAAGAGACAAGTTACATAGAATGTTTGTATATTTTAATTTTTGAGTATCTGCTGTGTATTCACCATATTGAATTTTATTTACTTCTTGTTATACTCACCTATTTATATCTTCTTTTCTTAGATATTTCTGATTTAGGATAACAGATTTTCCACATTTTATCTTCTGTTATTCAGCAAGTAAACCAATGGCGATGTTAACACTGAATGTTATATAATTGTTTATTTAGTCATTCCTTAGATGTGTTAGAAAATCAGTCTTCAAAAGATAAATTATGTGGTGTATACCTTTAGCAAATAACTTTAAAGATATATATACAAAATTTAAATAAATAGTTATCGGGAAGCAGCTTTTAGTTTCAACTCTTATACTTTTTATACATCCTTAACAATTCATTTCAAATATTGGTTGATGATTCAAATCTCTGTCACTGAGATACTAACAATGTAGTGGGGAAGATTAGCAACCAAGAGTCTGGCAATATGACATGAGCTCCAAGAGTAAATATACACTGGGCCATGGAGCTAGAGATACAAAAACCAATTTATCTAGATTGGTGGCTTAGTCATCTAGTCCTGCTGTAACAGAAATACCACTAGTGGATGGCTTTAAAAAAGAGACTTTATTCTCTCACAGTCCAGTAGGCTAAGAGTCCAAGTTCAGGGCATCAGCTACAGGGGAACGCTTTCTCTGTTGGTTCTGGAGGAAGGTCTGTGTCATCAATCTTCCCATGGTCTGGGAGCTTCTCTGCACAGGAACCTCAGGTCCAAAGGACGCACTCTGCTCCTGGCACTGCTTTCTTGGTGGTATGAAGTTCGCATGTGTCTCTGCTCACTTCTCTCTTTTATATCTCAAAAGAGATTGGCTTAAGACACTATCTAATCTTGTAGACCTCATCAGTGAAATTGCCACTAATCCATCTTATTACATCATAGTGATAAAGTTTACAACACATAAGGAAATCACATCAGGTTACAAAATGTTATGCAATCATACAATACTGGGAATCATGACCCAGCCGAGTTGATACACACATTTTGGGGGGAACATAGTTCAATCCATGACAATTGGTTAGGTAAAGCATCAGAGAGGAGAAAAACTTTTGCCCAGACTTTTGTAAGACAAAAATTCCACAGCTGATCAAAAGGAGAAAGAGTCCTTCTTCCAGTAAGTGGACTCAGCCAGATCAAAGCAGGATGGACATGGAGATGCAAGGTAAGCAGGCTGAGGAACTGGAACAGTCTAGGTATGAATAGTTACTTTATTTTTACACAAATAATGTGTGTGTTATACTTTTTTTGCCAACCACACCCCCCACCCCAACAAGGTATTTTTGGAAGTGCAGGTGTAGTTGGCAAAAAAAAAAAAAAAAAGTATAACACATGCATTATTTATGCAAACATACAGACATACCATTCGATCCAGCAATCCCACTCCTGCGAATATATCCTAGAGAAATAAGAGTCGTCACTCGAATAGACATATGCACACCCAAGTTCATGGCAGCA
>NW_004444051.1:3984174-4009798 GCF_000243295.1 Trichechus manatus latirostris
AATGTCATAAAACAATATGTGTACTACTGTTGCATGAGAAACTATTTGTTCTGTAATCCTTCACCTGAAGTACAATAAAAAAAAAAAAAGTACAGATGAAGATATAGCGAAAGATATGGTTATGTCAGTGAAGATGATGCTGGGACAGCCTTGGCTAACAAGAAAGGCTTTAGCATGGAGGCCAGTGGTTTTCAAACTTTAGTAACATAAATTCACTCAGGGAGCTGGTGAAATGCAGGTTTTTAGATCTTATCACTTAGATATTTTGCACTCAGAAAATCTGAAATTGAGTCCTAAGATACTGCACATTTGGTATTTAGCCCCAGTGGTCTATAGCCATCCCAAAATCACACTTTGACGACTATTTTAGGCAATGTGAAGTCATCAAAAAATGTTAATTTTTGGAATAACACTATCTATTGTAGGTTTTAGAATGATAACTGTCTTCAATGTAAATAATGTTATGGAAAGGAAAGATTTTTTTATTATTTCTATAACATTATTGGAAACAATGTTCATTATTTTACTCTTTGCTTGTGGTTACAAACAAACAAAAAATGCAGAGTTAATTTTTCCTGTAGTTGAATGCAAGGGAAACCTTTCTCTTTCTTTGTAACTCCATACCTAGCTATTAGATGAAATCTTTAGAACTACTTATGTTATTCTTTTTGTCTTGGTTTCCAGCACAGTAAAAGATAAGTTTTGTGCTTAAAACTATATTTAACCTTAACCAATAAAACCAAACCCATTGACATCAAGTTGATTTCAACTTATGGTAACCTCATGTGTTACAGAGTAGAACTGTTGCATAAGGTTTTCTTGGCTGTAATCTTTTATCAAAGTAGATTGCCAGGCCTTTCTTTTGTGACACTGCTGTGTGGATTTGAACCTCCAACTTTAGGTTAGTAGTTACATAAATTGTTTGTGCCACCCAGGGACCATATATTTAGCCTTAATTTTTTTCTTTTCTTTCTTCACTTTTTTTTATTGTTGTAAAAACATAGATAACACATTTGCCAGCTTAACATCTTTCATTATGCAGTTCAGTGACACCAATTACACAAATCATATTGTGTTTCCAACACAACTATCCATTGTCAAATTTTCCATCACTATGAACAGACATGCAATGCTTCCAAAACAATGATTCCCCCTTTTCCCCTCCCTCTCATCCATGGTAATCACTAATAATCTTTGATGTCTATACATCAAATAATGTTTTCAATGTTCATCCATGTTGTAGCATGTATCGGGTCCATTGTTCCCCCCCACCCCGTTAAAGTATTTTATTACAACTAAATTACTCTATAGCCTTCAAAAAACCAAAGAAGAAAACCAGGAAACAAACTTGTCACCTTAGAGTCAATTCCGTCTCATAGTGACCATACAGAACAGAGTAGAACTGCCCCTTTCGGTTTCCAAGGAGGGGCTGTGGACTGCCGACCTTTCGTTAGCAGCCGACCTCTTAAGTTAGGTTTTAGAAAAAAAAAATACATTCTCCATTGTGTTTTGTGTTATTGTTATTATTTTAAAATCTTTGTTCTGTAATTATAATTTTGTTGGTTAGCTGTTCCTCACATTTTTTGAAAGTAATGGGTACTAACAAAATGAATAATTAATAAATGTATGATTCATTTCTAGTAGGCTTGAGTAGCACCTTTGCTATGTTCTCTGTCCCCAAAAATTATGAAAGAAAATTAATTACATGTGTTCTTTCTGGAAGCTATACAGGAGCTATGACTAACGAGTAAGTCAATTGAGTTGCATTGACAATGGATAACAAAATAAGATTTAGCATTGAGTTATTGACTTATTATGGATCTATGACCTAGGTTTCATCAAAAAATAATTAAGTTTCAAAATATTCCCGTCAGACAGGGCATTCAAGTGAAGTTTGATTTCACATCCAAGCCAGTACACAAAACCACAGGGAAGTCAAAATATTCACCCCTAGTCTTTTAGTTTAAGGAGCCCTGCTATGCATTGATTAAGCGCTCTTCTGCTAATGGAACCCACCAGCCGCTATACAGGAGAAAGATGTAGCAGTCTGCTTCTGTAAAGATTACAGCCTTGGAAACCCTATGGGGCAGTTCTACTCTGTCCTGTAGGGTCGCTGTGAATCAGAATTGACTCTTTCTTACAGTTTATTTTTCTTAAAGTAGGTCTTTTTTTTCTGCCTTAATTATTTCTGTTTTTTATTGAATTTGTTTCTCTTTATTAACTTCTGATTTGTAGCCAGCAACATTCCAGCCTTTATCATATTCATTTTATTTTCAAGCTACCTGCTATACTTTGTTCTTTCACCCCTTTTAACTCTATTCAGTTCCTTCTGCCACCTTTATCTTCTATTTTCTCCAGTGTTTAGTCTTTTAAAAATTTAAACATTTTTCGAGCCTATGCCTGAATTTTTTTTTCTTTATAGCACATTAAAAAAAATCATTTGCCTTTTGCTGCCTTAAATCATCTTCAACTTTCAGTCTGGTTCTTAGTTTCCATTAGGGGGTTTTCATAGATTTTTATGTTTTTTGTTAACCATTCTTTAGTCTCTTGATTTCTCTATAGCTTAACAATACATTTACTTAAATGATTTATTTTATGACCTTCATTCTAAAATGTGATATATAGAAATATATATATACATAGATACATGTACATATATTCTCTATATTTATATTTATATACTTTTTTCTATAGACTATATAGAAAATGTATAGGCTGAGCTCTATGGATAACTATGTATTACGTTGTTTAGAATTCCAGTGCCACACCTCCAAATCGAAGACCTCTAAGAATTACCCATGTGCTCATTACCTCCTCTTCTTCGACAATGGGTTGTAAGTTCATATAAAAGCTACTTTGAAGAGATACAATGAATACTAATACCAATGAACAAAGTGTGAATTACTAGAAATAAATCATGATTTTAAATGGCTCAGGGATATTTGCTTGCTATGTGACAGGGTTACATAATAGAAAATAATTCAACTAAGGCATTTTATTACTTCATTTAGCTAACTGCTGAAAGTTACATTGAATCAGTCTGTTTCAGTAATTAGTTTTTCATAAATACAGATGGAAGACCAAAACTATATTTAAACCATAAATTTGTAGACAGAAACAAGGATCTTCTAGAGCACAATTAACCAGCAAATTAAATTGAAGTTGAATATTCCAGAAAGATGTTTTTGAGATTGAGGAGAATTGGTTAAAGGAGAAGGAATTTGACATACAGTTCAAATCTCAAAAGAACTGCAAGCTAATGTCAGTAAGCAGATCATTGCTACCTACAACATTTAAGTAATTTGTACAAAATATAATGCCAAGCCTAAATCCTACCGCATCTCAATGTAATGATTCATTGTTGCCTGATAGCAATACACACATTTCTCTATACCCCAACTCTTTAAATATTTGATATACTCCTATTTAAAATACCAAATTAACCTTTACCACGTCCTTAAGAAGTAGATATAGAGAGTAAGTCATCATTCCCATTTTTAAGCCTGAGAACAGCACAGATAATGGTTGTTTAAATTACTTTGAGGGTATATAGATTTTCCTTACATTAATTCAAGAGTGTCAGCAAGCCCAAGTTCACTATTTGATTTCAGAAATTTTACTTTCTTATAGATATAAAGCTTCTTGAGCAAAACAATTTTCAAATCATAAAACTCTACTTGATTCCTCTATTTGCAGAGCTGTTAAAAATAATAATCTACCGCAATAAATTTTAAAAATCAGGCCAGGAAACACAACCAAATAAAAATATACTTGTAAAAGTGATATACCTCGTAATCACAAGAGTAATTCCTCTGTTGTTGAAATACCATCCCTAGTTCTTAATTCAGTTTTGTTTATTACTTTAGGATTCATAAAACTCCCTTAAATTTTTGTGGGTCTCTTAACACAGCAATCCTTTCAATGATGATAAACCAAACCAAAACAAAACAAAACAAAACACTGCCATAGAGTCAGCCTCACAGGGTTTCCAAGGCTGTAAATGTCTGTGGAAGAAGATTGCCACATTTTCCTGCCATGGAGCTGCTGGTGGTTTTGAATCACTGACCTTTCAGTTAGCAGTTGATTGCTTTAACCACTGCACCACCAGGACTCCTTTCAAGGATGGTAGATGGGTAAAATTCTTTATGGATTGCATGGAATTTTTTTAATAGATAAGATTTTATAATATGCTGTAATGCACACATATTTCGGGTTTAACATCAAACATGTAATATTTGGGATAGCTCTTTCTTGCTCTATGATTTTTCTCCCTTGGGACATTTCACTTAGCTAAACAAGATTTTTGGACATGTCTTATGGACACTGTTTAGTTCTTTGTAACTCTTGTCCCTTGCTTCCTAGTTTTTGCTACAATATAATCAGTGATGAGTCTTTGTGTGCTATAATACATTAAATATCTTAGATTTTCTTAAAACGTAGAAAAGTTTGGAAAAAGAACAATACCAAAATCAAAATAAGCAACTTATTTACTGTTTCATCTAAAACTCTACATACATATTTGATTGGAAATACATAAAGCAAATCAACTAAATAGGTTTCCAGTAAATATACAGATTATCCAACACCAAAATCAGGTAAGAAGTAAAACAAAAAAAGTCAAATAAACAAGAAAACTCTTTAATTATTAAGAAACCCATTGGCTTACTTTAAGACAAAGCTAAAGATTCAACCTAACCATACGCTTCTTGAGTCATTTTTATCACCATACTTCCTCTGACTTAGCAACTGTTCATACATATATCAGATTCTCAAATTCAAGTTCAAGTATTCAGATACCACGTAACAGCTTCCAAGGATCCACAGAGTCTGAATTTACTTATACATATAGTTAGCTTGGGTTTCTTTTCTCTCTGAACAATCGCATACTCCTGATTTTTATTATGCCTCTGTAACACCCTCCTAGTAGCCCTGGTGCTCCTGCTCTGCCGGAGAGAGATGTTGCAGTCTGCTTGCCTAGAGATTACAGCCTTGGAAACTCTACGAGGCAGCTCTACTCTGTCCTATAGGGTCACTAAGAGTCAGAATCGACTAGACAGCAACGGGGTTTTGTTTTTTTTATAACACCCTCCTGCCTGTGATATTACAATCTCTACATCAGGCATTTTCAGTTATCACCTTCTCTTTTCCTCTGAATGAATGACTCAGTGCAATAGAAAAATTAGACTTTTATGATAAAGGTTATATACAGTTAAATAATTTAATATATCTTTTATAGGTTAAATATAAACAGTTCCTTTACATCTTCTGATAGTCAATGCTGACAACAAGCAAGACTAGAGAAAAGAATTATGACATTTTAAGTCAGAATGTGAGTAGGTGGTTTTTCTTCTGCTATCCTTTTAGAAAATTCCATGACTCTGACACTAAGGAATCCTTACAGGAAGTTTCTTACATTCAATTTATTGCAGTAAAGTTGGAACAAAGTTAGCAAATAGCAACAGGAACGTCAAAATAAAGACTGACTGTTAATGATGTTTATGGGCTCTAATACTGTAAGTACCATCCAAATAACTGAGAAACATCAAAAATCTAATATAAAAACATGATGAATAACAGCCAACCTGGAACGGTTGCATTTCTCAAATAATTAGACTTAAATAATTAAGCATTTAAATTAAAATCTTGCTGATACTCTAACAAAAATATATAGGAATACTTACAACAATGTTACAATCATTATCACATAAAAAAAATCTCAAAAGTAGCTTTATTTCATGTATTATTTGATACATCAAAAATATATAAAAATATAAAATTTGTTTATGACCGTTCATTTTATCATTAACTATTTTACGGGCCACAATTACTATAATAACAAATAATAATATTATTAATGAAAGCAATACTAATAATGGACATACAATGAGAATTTGCACTATTTTTCTTTAAGCAGATGGGTTAGATTGGATAATTGCTTTTCTTTTATAAATGCGTAATTCAAAGAAAGTCCAAATAAGAGATTATAGATGAGTTGATGCAATCTATATTTACTCCTGGGAAACAAATATTCCATTGTCAGGAAATACAATGTTCTCCTTTTATAAACTTTAGTACATAACTAATTATATAATTTTGTAGATGTTGTCAGTGATAAATGTATTCTCCAGTAGGCACTTCCTCTCTATAGAAAACAAAATAGAAACAGGTAAGTCAGAAGTGAAGCTCCAGAGCTTGAAGTTATTTACAATTTTGTG
This sequence comes from Trichechus manatus latirostris, assembly GCF_000243295.1. NCBI lineage: Eukaryota > Metazoa > Chordata > Mammalia > Sirenia > Trichechidae > Trichechus > Trichechus manatus. The sequence goes on from NW_004444051.1 coordinate 3,990,390, forward strand.
ATGTTCTTACATTTAGAAACAAAGTGTTAAAAGTCAATCTGTCTATAAGACAACAGAGTTAAATGTTACTCAAAATTTAATCACAATTTTTTTTACAAATACATTGTGGACTTGGTTGAGGAAAACTTATCCCCTTAATTATTTTTGCTGAGACTAACATAACAGCTCCAGGAGTGCACATTGACTGGGATAAGGGAAGGAGCTGGTTGGGTGGCAGGAGCTGAAGCAAGGATTAAAACTGGCTTGAAAGAGTCAATATTTGACACTATAGAGATGTCCTTTGGTTAAAAGGTGGGAGACACCAAACAACAATAGAACTTCCTCGCACAGTTTTATGATTCACATTACGTACCTAACTTTATTCCTGATTGTGATGGTTAATGTAACATGTCAGCTTGTCTAGAATATGATTCTCAGTGGTTTGGCAGACACTGGACTGGGTGCTCTTCAATAATGTGATTGTCTTAGGCTGGGCTCTCTAGAGAAGCAAAACCAATAAAGCGTATAAATATATATATATATATATATATATATAGACATAGATTTATTTCAAAGAAACAGCTCAGGCTGTTGTAGAGGCTGGAATGTCCCAAGTCTGTGGATTAGGATAGAGCCCTCTCCCGATTCACGTAGCCACAGGGGCTGGCTAACCCAAGATCGGCAGGTTGGAAAGAAGGGCTCTTGCTCACAAGCTGTGAATTTCAATGAATTCCAAGATTGGCAGATAAACTGATAGCTCAAGTCCCAAGAACCAGAGGTCAGACAAACAGGAGGCAGCTGCAGGATCCAGAGTGAGCAAAAAGCCAGAATCTCTGCTTATATTCATATGCAGGCCACACCCCCAAGGAAATGCCCTTTCAATTGATTGGCTACTCACAGCAGATTCAATCATGGGAGTGATCACATATAAACGTTGAGAATCATGGTCCAGCCAAGTTGACACACAATCTTAACCATCATAGTAGTATAATGTAATCACTTTTCTATGAGGTGATCCGATGTGATCAATTGATTAGTTGAAAGGGGTGTATTATTGGGGGTGTGACCTGCCTCCAGAATATAAATAGATGTTCTGGAAAAGAGCATTCTCTCTCAACCCTGGGTTCTTCTCATTGCCTGACCTCCAGTTCCTGGGATGTAAGCCTGCAAAAATCTCCAACCTGCTGCCTGACCTGCAGATTTTGGATTTGACAGCCCCTGCCATCCCGAGGGCCAGCAAAGGTCTCCAGCCTGCCACCCACCTGACCTACAGTTTAGGGAATTTTCAGCCCCCACAATTAGATTAGGCATTTCCTTGAAGTAAATCTCTCTGTCCCCTCTCCCTCCCTCCCTCCCTCTCTCTCTCTCTCTCTCTCTATATATATATATATATATATATATACATAGAATTCACATTTTGTGCCCAACTTTATTCCTGAGTGTAATGGTTATATATATATAACTGGTTTTGCTTCTCCAGAGAATGAAGACTAACACAGTGAGGAAAATGAGAGATTATGATAGCTGTCATTTAATTTCTTAGAATTTTTCTTACAATCCTTTATTCTTGACAAGTGTCAAAGCTGAAAAGATTTCATTGTGTGGTGTGTATGGTGGAGAAGTTAAGAAAACACGGTCAGGAGAACAACCAATAAGAACTCTGACTTACCACTTACTGTCTTCCCTTTAATCTTTTGAAGCTAACATTTTAGTAGATTTATAATTTAATTTCAGGTCTCAGACTAAGGAGGTGACTAGTACTTTTGCATTTAGGTAAAATGCAAACAACCTTACCACAGTTAAAAAAAAAATACTAATTGTTCTGATAAAAATAGAATCTTTCCTCTTAAATGCAAACAAACTTGAGTTTTGGTATAGATTTACAAGCTGAAACATAATATCAGAGATATTATCTGATATTCTGCATAACAAACATTAATTTCTCTATTTGTGCACAATCTAATTTAAAACTGAGGAAGGATCTATTTGAGCCAGAGGCAGTAGGAGAGAAGCTATAAGATATCCAGTAAAAAGTACTGGATTTGGAGTCAAAACACCCAAGTTCTATTCACTTATAGACTCTATGGACATCTGAACGAAACACTGAGTGATCCTTCACCATCCTCACAACCGTTGCTATGTTTGAACCCATTGTTGCAACCACTGTGTCAATCCATCTCATTCAGGGTCTTCCTCTTTTATGCAGACCCTGTACTTTACAAAGCATGATCTCCTTCTCCAGGGACTTGTCCCTCCTGATAACATGCCCAGAGTACTTGGGACGAAGTATTGCCATCCTCACTTCTAAGGAATATCCTGGCTGTACTTCTTCTGAGACAGATTTATTGGTACTTCTGGCAGTCCTTAGTATATTCAATATTCTTCACCAGAACCATAATTCAAAGGCATTAATTCTTCCTCAGTCTTCCTTATTCATTGTCCAGCTTTCACATTCATATGAAGAGACTGAAAATACCATGGCTTGGGTCAGACGCACTTTAGTCTTCAAAGTGATATCTTTGTTTTTTTTTAACACTTTGAAGAGGTCTTTTGCAGCAAACATGCTCAATGCAATACATCCTTTGATTTCTTGATTGTTGCTTCCATGGGCATTGATTGTGGATTCAAGTAAAACGGAACCCTTGACAACATCAATATTTTCACTATTTATGATGCTGTTGCTTATTGGTCCAGTTCTGAGGATTTTTGTTTTCTTTATGTTGAGGTGTAATGCATATTGAAGGCTGTAGTCTTTTATCATCATCAGTAAGTGCTTCCAAGTTCTCTTCATTTTCAGCAAGCAAGGCTATATCATCTTCATATTACAGGTTGTTAATGAGTCTTCCTCAAATCCTGATGCCATGTGCTTCTTCATATAGTCCAGCTTCTAGGATTATTTGCTCAGCATGCAGATTGAGTAAGTATGGTTAAAGGATAGAACCCTGATGCACATCTTTCCTGATTTCAAACCATTCAGTATCTCCTTGTTCTGCTCAAACAACTACCTCCTCGTCTATGTACAGGTTCCTCATGAGCACCATTAAGTCTTCTGGAATTCCCATTCTTTGCAACATTATCCATAATTTGTTATTATTCACACAGTTGAATGCCTGTGAAGAGTCAATAAAGCACAGGTATACATCTTTCTGGTGTTCTCTGCTTTCAGCCAAGATCCATCTGATATCAGCAATCATATTCCTTGTTACACATTCTCTTCTGAATCGAGCTTGAATTTTTGGCAGCTCCCTGTCAATGTACTGCTGCAACCTCTTTTGAATGATCTTAAAAGTAAAAAATTTACTTGTGTGTGATATTAATGATATTGTTTGATAATTTCCACATTCTGTGGGGTTACCTTTCTTTCGAATGGGCACAAATACGGATCGCTTCCAGTTGGTTGGCCAGATAGCTATAAGCCAAAATTCTTGGTGTGGATGAGTGAGAGCTTCCAGTGTTTCATCCATTTGTTGAAACATCTCAGATGGTATTCCATCAGTTCCTGGAGCCTTGTTTTTCACCATTGTCTTCAGTGCAGCTTGGACTTCTTCCTTTGGTACCATCGGTTCTTGATTATATGCTACCTTTTGAAAAGTTTGAATGCTGACAAATTCTTTTTGGTACAATGACCTTTTGTATTCCTTCTATCTTCTTTTGATGCTTCCTGCATTATTAAGTATTTTGCCCATAGAATCCTTCACTATTGCAACTCATGGCTTGATTTTTTTCTTCAGTTCTTTCAGCTTGAGAAATGCCAGCATGTTCTTCCTTTTTGTTTTTTTATCTCTAGGTCTTTGCACATTTCATTATAAAGCTTTACTTTGTCTTCTTGAGTCACCCTGTGAAATCTTGTCTTTAGTTCTTTTACTTCATCATTTCTTCCATTCACTTTAGCTAGTCTACATTCAAAAGCAAGTTTCAGGGTCTTTTCTAACATCAGTTTTGGTCTGTTTTTTCTTTCCTGTCTTTTTACGAGCTTTTGCCTTATTCAGGTATTATGTCCTTGATGTCATCCTACAACACATACGGTCTTTGGTTATTAGTGTTCAATGCATGAAGTTTATTCTCGAAAATAATACTTTAATGTCTCGGAGACAGCTGACAATATCAAAACATTTAAAAAAGCAGAAGATGGATTCAGTAAGTGACCAAAAGAAAGAATTAGATAACTTTCCAATAGAGGAAAAGACAGTGGAACTATTGCATATGGAATTAAAAACTCTAGTATTTAGAGCTCTCCTAGGGATTAGTAGGAAAACACAGACAAAACTAAGAAAAAAATAAACAAAATAATGAAAAACACAGACATAACCAAGGAAAACATAACCAAAATTAAGGAAAACACAGACAATGCCATAGAAGAATTCAGGAAAATAAAACAAGAACAAAATGTTAAAATAAATAAACAATTAGAAAACATACAAAAACATCAAGTAGAAATCCAAAAGAAAAACAAAAAAATTTTAGAAATGGACAACTCAATAGGAGGTTTGAAACAATGAAAGACAGAATCAGTGAGATTGAAGACAATCCATGGATGCTAGTTTGCTTTAAGAAAAATCAGAGAAAGAATGAAGGAAATCAAAGAATTATGAGAAACACAATCAAGAGCAAAAAAGTGAAAGTGATCAGAGTTCCAGAACAGGGGGACAAAATGGAAAACACAGAGAAGATTGGTGAAGATTCGCTGGCAAAAGAACAAACAAACAAAAATCTTCCTAAATATCATGAAAGATGAAAAGCTGACTATCCGAGGAGCACAACGAACACTGTATAGGATAGAACCCAAAAGAAAGTCACCAAGGCATATCATAATCACACTTGCCAAAACCACAAACTAAGAAAGAATCCTGAGAGCAGATCTGGAAAAAGGCAAATTCACATACAAAGGGGGAACAATAAAACTAAACTCTGATTATTTGGCAGAAATTATGTAGGCAAGAAGACAATGGGATGACATATATAAAACATTGAAAAAAAAAATTACCAACCAAGAATAAGATATCCTGCAAAACTCTCTCACATTTCCAGATAAACAGAAATTAAAGGAATTCATAAAAACCAATCAAACTTACAAAAAATATGAAAGGGAGTACTTTGGTTACAGAACCAACAACATCAGACAACAACCTGGTCTAGGACACATGACAGCACCAGCCAGATACCAATATAGGAAAAGAACTCTCAATATTAAACAAAGCTAAAAGACTTAAAACTGGGAAATATTAATGTCAATCTGTAAATGACCACAACGTCAAAATAATAAAAGGGGAGATAAATAGGGTAGGTATACAACTTTCAATGGAGAAGAAGTCAAGGCAATATAAAGTAATAAAAGACTGGTTCAAATTTAAGAAGCTAAGAGTAAATTTCCAAGGTAACCACAAAGAAAGCTAGAAAACCTCTTCATCAAAATAAAAAAGAAGAACTAAAGACTCAGTAAACACAATATTGATAATAATGAAAGAAAAGAAAATCCACAAACAAAAGGAACTCAGCATAGGAAAGTAAGAGGAACAAAGAAAATGTCAGCCCCACAGAAAAAGCACAACAATATGACAGCAATAATGCATACCTACTGATAATCGTACTGAATGTAAATGGCTTAAATGCACCCATAAAGAGACAGAGAGTGACAGACTGTATAAAAATATGATCCATGATTATGCTGTCTACAAGAGACACACATTAGATACAAAAACATAAGTATACTAAAAATCAAAGGATTGAAAAAAGATATATCAAGCAAACAGTAATCAAAAAAACAGCAAGAGTGACAATACTAATCTCAGATAAAATAGACTTTAAGGCAAAATCAACCATAAAAGACAAGTAGAAACATTATATCATGATTAAATGGACAATCCACCATGAGGACATAACCATAATAAATATCTATGCACCTGACAACAGGGCTCTAAAATACATAAAACAAATTCTACCAGCACTAAAAAGAGAAATAGACAGTTCCACAAAAATAGTAGGAGACTTCAACACACCACTACAAAGAAACAACAAAGATACAGAAAATCTAAAGGCCATAAGCAACCAACTTGACATCATAGGCATATATAGAACATTCCACCCAACAGCAGAGAAGCATACATTCTTTTCCAACACATGGAACATTCTCCAGAATAGACCACATTTTAGGCCACAAAGTAACCCTAAATAAAATCCAAAACATAGAAATAATACAAAGCATTCTCTGATCACAAAGCCATAAAAGTAGAAATCAATAACAGGAAAAGCACAGAAAAAATCAAATACATGGAAAATGAATAACATCTTCCTCAAAAACAACTGGGTAGTAGAAGAAATCAAAGAGGAAATAAAAAAATTCCTAGAATCAAATGAGAATGAAAACACATCATACCAAAACCATTGGGACACAACAAAGTTGGGCTCAGAAGGTTATTTATAGCAATAAATTCACTCAAAAAAAAGAAAAATAGGTCAAAATCAAATTGCAGCCTTTCAACTTGTGATGGTTAAGATTGTATGTAAACTTGGCTGGGCCATGTTTCTCAGTGTTTTAAAGTAATCACTCCCATGATTGAATATACTGTGAGTAGCCAATCAGATGAAAGGGAGTATCCTTGAGGGTGTGGCCCACATCCGTAAATAAGCAGACCTTCTGGCTTTTTGCTGTCTCTGGATCCTGCGACTGCTTCCTGTCACCTCATCTCCAGTTCTTGGGACTTGAGCTGTCAGCTTATCTGCCAAACTTGGGATTCATCGATCTGCACAGCCTGTGAGTGGGAACCCTGCTCTCTGACCTGCTGATCTTGGGCTTGCCAGCTTCTGTGGCTGCGTGACTTGGGAGAGGTCTCTACCCTGACCCACAGACTAGAGATGTTCTAGCCTCTACAATCACGTGAGCTGTTTCCTTGATATAAAGCTCTCTCTATATATATATTTATACACTTTACTGGTTTTGCTTCTCTAGAGAACCCAGCCTAAGACACAACTCAAACAAATAGAAAGAGAGCTGCAAAAGAAGCCCACAGGTGCCAGAAGAAAGGAAATAATAAATATTGGAGCAGAAATATATAAAATAAACAACAGAAAAACAATTGAAAAAAATCAATAAAACCAAAATCTGGTTCTTTGAAAAGATCAACAAAATTGACAAACCAATGGCCAAACTGACAAAAGAAAAACATGAGAGGAAGCAAATAATCCACATAAGAAATGAGTTGGGAAACATTACAATAGACCAAACCAAAATAAAAAGGATCATAACACAATACTATGAAAAACTGAACTCCCAACAAATTTGAGAATTTAGAGGAAAAGAACAAATTTCTAGAAGCACACTACCTACCTAAACTAACACAAACAGAGATAGAAAATGTGAACAAACCTGTAAGAAAAGATCAAAGAGGTAATAAAAAAACGCTTTCCCCCAAAAAAGAAACTCTAGCCCACATGGCTTCACTGGAGAATTCCACCAAACTTTCAGAGAAGAGATCACTCCAGTACTACTCAAACTATTTCAGAGCATAGAAAAGGAGGGACCACTATGGAATTCATTCTATGAAGCCAGCATAACTCTGACACAAAAGCCAGGCAAAGACACCACAAAAAAAGAAATTGACCGACCAATGTCTCTCATGAATATAGATGCAAAAATTCTGAACAAAATTTCAGCTAATAGAATTCAGTATCATATTAAAAAAAAAATAGAGCTGAGCCAAGATGGTGGAGTAGTCAGATGTTTCCAGTGGTCTCTCTTACAACAAAGACCCAAAATAACAAGTGAATCGATTGCATATGACAATCTAGGAGCCCTGAACATCAAAGGCAAAGTTGAAGAATCAGACTGAGTGGCAGGGGGAGGGAGAGACAGTTCAGAAGCAGTGAGGAATTGACAGACATGACCTGGCAGGAGATGGAGCCCTTTAAGGCTGGATCAGCTCCTGGTGCATGGTAAGGCAAGCAGCGGTGCTTGGGAGGTGTTTTCCACATCAGGAGAGACCCAGCGGCAGAGAATCTACTCAGCCATCCAGAACCAGTGAGAAGTAGCCCTTGATTGGCGAAAGATATGTACTTCTGTCCTACCCCGCGGATCAAAAAACACCCCATTTGGAAGAAACCTCTCTCCTGTTTACTTGCCCCCTCCCCACTCTGCACCAGGTCCTGAGCCACTTTCAGTGACTGCCAAGTCCCCTGGGTCAGAAGTAGGATCTGTCATGCGCCCTGAGCCATTCTCCTGGCCTTGGAGAGGGAACAAATTAACAAACAGGTGAAAAGTAAGTTGTCAGCTCCCCTAAGCCAGAAACTTAGGGTTGGCACATCTCCTTTGCCTAGGCACAGGAATAAGGGGTCCATGGACTTTGAATGCGTTTCACTCCTGCATAGACTTGTGTGGGCCCATTTCAACAGTATAGGCCCTCATTACCACAGTAAAACACCTCTAACTAGAAGAACTAGAAGTCTAACTGCAACTGTTTCAGCTGTGAAGTGGTAGGTTTGTGACATTTAACACTGCTCTGCCCATTAAGCAGTTTCCTCAACTGCCCACATCAGGGGTCTGAGGAAAGATAGCTCCAGCCACGCCACCTAGCCATCCATGACAGGGGTCCAAGAATACAGCCAACAGCATTGGGTGCTCAAAGTCTGTCTGCAAAACCCACCCACCTATGTGCTCTAGGGAATGGGGACACACTTTCCTTCCAGACACTCAGAGGCAGCCATCAGCCCCCTGCCTTGCTCAGCTGGAGACCCCCCACTGCAGCCAGATACCTGTGCCTACACCAATCACCCATGCCTGTCTAGGACTTTAGGTGAGAGCTTGCACCACACACTTGATGACTGACTACCTGGACACCTGAGCTGAATCCATACAAGAAAAGTTAACAGACTACTGAGCTCACATACTTAATAACAGATCTAACCACCCTGTGACAGGACTTTAGAGCTTCAAATGTGCCAATAATCAAACTAACTCACATGAGCAGCCTATTTGGGCATATCAAAACAAAACAAAACAAGAATCTAGGACACAGTAAGCAAACCTAAAATAAGTAAATTATAACTTATTGATGGCTCGGAGACAACAGTCAGTATCAAATCACATAAAGAGGCAGACCATGATGGCTTCAGCAAGCTCCCAAAATAAAGAATCAATAAATTTTCTGAAGGAAGAGAATTTCTTGGAATTACTAGAGGCAGAATGCAAAAGATTAGCATACAGAAATTTTCAAGGTATTAGGAAGGAAATCTGTAAAAATGCAGAGAAAGTTAAAGAACACACAGACAAAGCAATAGAGAAACTTAAGAAGGTTATTCAAGAGCATAATGACAAATTTAATAAGCTGCAAGAATCCATAGTGAAACAGCAATCAGAAATCCAGAAGATTAACAATAAAATTTCAGAATTAGACACCTCAATAGAAAGTCATAGGAGCAGAATTGAGGCAGTGGAAGTCAGAATTAGTGAGACTGAAGATAAAGTACTTGACACCAACTTATATGAGGAAAAATCAATAAAAGAATTTTAAAAACTGAAGAAACTCTAAGAATTATGTGGAACTCTATCAAGAAATGTAACCTACAAGTGATTGAAGTACCATAATGCGGGGAGGGTTAGCAGAAAATATAGAGAAAATTGATGACAGAAAACTTCCCTGATATCATGAAAGATGAGAAGATATCTTTCCAAGAGGCTCATCGAACCCCACATAAGGTAGATCCCAAAAGAAAGTCACCGAGACATATTATAATCAAACTTGCCAAAGTCAAAGATAAAGGAGAATTTTAAGAGCAGCCAGGGATTAAACAAAAAGTCATCTACACAGGTGAGTCAATAAGACTAAGCTTGGATGACTCATCAGAAACCACGCAGGCAAGAAGTACATTTCCAGATAAAATGAAATTAAGAGAAGATGTAAACACCAAATCAAACTTACAAGAATTATTCAAGGGAGTCCTCGGATTAGAGAACAAACAACATCAGATGACAACCTGAATCTAGGACACAGGACAGCATCAACCAGACTCCAACCTAGGTATTGAACTTTAAAGGATAAAACAAAATTAAAAGATTTACAACAGGAACCCAGAGAGGACAATTTGTAAATAACAATAACTTCAGAACAATAAAAGAGGGAAGAAATGGTGTAGATATAGATCTTTCAAATGCAGAGGAAATCAAGGCAATATCAGGTAATAAAAGACTGGTTTAAACTTAGGAAGATAGGAGTAAATTTTAAGGCAACCCAAAGAAAGTTAACAAACCTACTCATCAAAATAAAGAAGAAAAACAAAGCCTCAGTAAACACAAAATCTACAAAAATGAAAGAAATGAAGAAAAAATCCATAAACGAAAGGAATTCAGCACAGGAGAACAAGAGGAACAAAGAAAACATCAGCACCACAAAAAAAAAAAAAAGCCCTACAAAATGACAGCAATAAACTCACACCTGTCAATAATTGCATTGAACATAAATGGCATACACGTACTCTTAAAAAGTCAGAGAGTACCAGAAGGGAAAAAAATAAATAACAGGACCCAACGATATGCTGTCTACAAGAGACACACCTTAGAAATGAAGATATAAATATATTAAAAATCAAAGGATGGAAAAAATGTATCAAGCAAACAGCAACCAAAAGAGAGTGCGAGTGGCAATACTAATCTCAGACAGAATAGACTTTAAAACAAAATGCACCATAAAAGACAAGGAAGAGCATAATATAATGATTAAAGGGACAATCCACCATGAAGATATAACCAAAACAAATATCTACATACCCAAGGACAGGACTCCAATATACCTAAAACAAACTCTAACAGCACTGAAAAGAGAAATTGACAGTTCCACCATAATAGTACACTTCAAAACACCATTCCCAGTAAAGGACAGAACATCTAGAAAGAAGCTTAACAAAGATACAGAGGATCTAAAGGCTACAATCAACCAACTTGACCCCATAGACATATATAGAACACTCCACCTAACAGCTGCAAAGTACACATTCTTTTCTAATGCACATGGAACATTCTCCAGAGCAGACCACATCTTAGGCCACAAAGCAACACTCAGCAAAATCCAAAACACTGAGATAATACAAAGTATCTTCTCTGATCACAATGCCATCAAAGTAGAAATCAATGACAGGAAGAGCAAGGGAAAAAAAAAATCAAATACATGGAAACTGAATAACGCACTGCTTAAAAACTGGCTAGTAATAGAAGAAATCAAAGACAGAATCCAAAAATTCTTAGACTCAAACTAGAATGAAAACACATCACACTAAAACCTTTGGGACACAGCAAACAAAAAGGAAATCAAGAAAGCAGTACCATTTATAACAGTCTCTAAAAAAATATAATATTTAGGAATAAATCTAACCAGGGACATAAAAGACCTATACAAAGAAAACCACAAAACACCACCGCAAGAAACCAAAAAAGACCTACATAAATGTAAAAACACATCACGCTCATGGATAGATAGACTCAACATTGTGAAAACGTCAATTCCACCCAAAGCAATCTACAAATACAATGCAATCCTGATCCAAACACCAACAACCTTCTTTAACGAGATGGAAAAAGTAATCATTAACTTTATACGGAAAGGAAAGAGGCCCTGGACAAGTAAAGCACTATTGAAGAAGAAGAAGAAAGTAGGAGGCCTGGCACAACCTACCCTTAGAACCTACTATACACCTATGGTAGTCAAAACAGCCTGGTACTAGTACAACATTCTGCTCAATGGAACAGAATCGAGATCCCAGATATAAATCCATCCACCTACAGTCACCTGGTAGTTGACAAATGCCCAAAGTCCATCACATGGAGTAGAGAGTCTTTTTAACAATGATGCTGGCAAACTGGATGTCCATCTGTAAAAAAAAAGGAAACAGGACCCATACCTCACACCATACACAAAACCTAATTCAAAATGGAACAAAGACCTAAATATAAAAACAGAGATCTATAAAGATCATAGAAGATAAAATAGGGTCAACGCTAGAGACCTTAATACACGGAATAAATAGGATACAAACCATAACTAACAATACACAAACACCAGAAGATAAGCTAGATAAGTGAGATCTTCTAAAAATTAAACACTTGTGCTCATCAAAAGACTTCAACAGAAGTGTAAAACAAGAACCTATAGTCTATGAAAAAATTTTGGCTATGACAAATCTGACAAAGGTCTAATCTCTAAAATCTATAGTTAAATCCAACACCTCTACAAAAAAAAAAAAAAAAGACAAATAATTCAATTAAAAAATGGGCAAAGGAAATGAACAGGCACTTCACCAAAGAAGACATTCAAGCCATTCAAGCGGCCAACAGACACATGAGGAAATGCTCACCATCACTAGCCATTAGAGAAATACAAACTAAAACTACAATGAGATACCATCTCAGTATGACATTACTGGCAAGAATTAAAAAACAAGAAGATAACAAATGTTGGAGAGGCTGCTGGGAGATTGGAACCTTTATGCACTGCCAGCGGGAATGCAAAATGATATAACCATTTTGGAAAACGATATGGTGCTTCCTTAAAAAGCTAGAAATAGAAATACCATATGATCCAGCAATTCTACTCCTAGGAATATATACTAGAAAAATAAGAGCCATCACATGAATAGACATATACACACCCATGTTCATTACAGCATTATTCACAATAGCAAAAAGATGGCAACAACCTAGATGCCAGTCAACAGATGAATGGATAAACAAATCATGATACATACACACAATGGAATACTATGCATCGATAAAGAACAATAATGAATCTGTGAAGCATCTCACAACATGGATGAATCTGAAGGGCATTATGCTGAATGTAGTAAGTCAGTCACAAAGGGACAAATGTTGTATGAGACCACTATTATAAATCTCATGGAAAGGTTTCCACATAGAAAGAAACAATCTTTGATGGTTATGAGGGAGGGGACAGATGAGGCAGAAAAACCACTGATTAGACAGTATAACTTTGGTGAAGGATAAGACAGTGCACAATACTGGGAATCCAGCACAACTTGTCCCAGGCAAGGTCATGGAAGCTCCATATGTACATCCAAACTCCCTGAGGGAAAGAATTACTAGGCTGAGGGTTGTGGGGATCATGGTCTCAGGGAACATCTAGCTCAATTGGCATAACATAGTTTATAAAGAAAATATTCTATATTCTACTTTGATGAGTAGCGTGTGGGGTCTTAAAACATTGTGAGCGGCCATCTAAGATACTTTTGTGGTCTCAGCCCATCTGGAGCAGAAGAGAATGAAGAAAACCAAATACACAAGGGAAAGATTAGTCCAAATGACTAATAGACCACAACAATCACAGCCTCCACCCATCTGAGTCCAGCACAAGATGGTGCCCAGCTACCACCACCTACTGCTCTGACGGGGATCACAAGAGAGGGTCCCAGACAGAGCTAGAGAAAAATGTAGAACATAATTCTAACTCACAAAAACAGACCAGACTGACCGATCTGACAGAGGCTGGAGAAACCCCAGTTACTGGGGCTGAGAGCTGAGGACCATGGTTTTTTTTGTTGTTGTTGTTGTTGTTGTTTGTTTGTTTGTTTGTTTTTTAACAAGTCTAGAAGAAGATTGAGGATGAGGAATACATTTCTTATTGGATCTCTACTTTTTTGTATATCACTTTCAACATTTTCAAGTCCCAAGTCAGATGTACACTAGAGATTGTTTCAGGTAGCATTTATCTGTAAACTACTCAAAAGTGGTTGCAATAACTCAGTGTTTAGGTTTAGTTATGAGGAGGACTGGGAATTTTCAATCATTTGGCAATGGATTTGAACTTAACAGATCTTTTCACAGTATATCTTTTTAAGAGGGAGTGGATTTCAGGAATATCATATTTATTCTTTCTAAGCAAAATTATAAATTATTCATACATGAATAAGACACTTCCTTAATCTGTAATTACAGAATATTATTATCTTAGTTGCTGTTGTGTTTCAATCTTCAACAAAAGGAAATCGTACATGACTATACTATACGTTAAGGTTGGCATTTTACATAATTCATGACTCTGAGAGCTTTTGTGTAAATGATGCTTCTTAGCAGACATGCATAACATTTTTAAAACATCATTGTCCTAATGAAAGAGTTATTGTTGTTAGCTGCTGTGGAATTGGCCCTCGAGTCATGGAGACTCCATGCACAACTGAAATGCTGCCCAGTCCTGCGCTATCCTCGTCATTGGTTACTGATCGGACTATTGTAATCCATAGGGTTTTCACTGGCTGATTTTTTGAAGTAGCTCATCAGGCCTTTCATCCTAGTGCATTTAAGTCTAGAAGCTCTGCTGAAATCTGTTCAGCATCATAGCAACACACAAGCCTTCACCAACAGACAGGTGGTGACTGCATGAGGTGCATTGGGCAGGAAACAAACAAGGGTTTTCCACAGGGAAGGTGAGAATTGTACCACTGGTTTCCCCAAAGAGCTTCAAATTGAATATATAATTTGGATTTGGTGGCTTTCTCCCCTATGATAATAAAGTGAGAATCAGTTACAGTTTTCTTCTGAAATGAAAATTTATATGAACACTTTATCATTGATCTTCAGGATCAAAGACCTAAAGAGATCAATGTTGACCAAAGACTGCAAATCTATGCAATGCTGTTTTTGTTTCATAAATAATTTTGTCATTATATTATTTCCATTGTATTTTATTTTGTTTGTTGCCTATAGATTTCTAAATCACAACTGTTATAAAACCATATTCATATAAGAGAAATCTTCCTGTCTCTCGCTAATGCTTTGCCATATTCCCACCATTCCCTGAATCCTATATTGCCTATTTGGTACTGGTTTTGAGTGATATGATAATAATAAAGGAATAATACATTCCTCATTGTAATTTATTTTGCTTGCGTATCAATCTTGCTGTATTTGAATGTATACAAAGAATACTAACCATGTACTGTGTATCTTTAATCTCTTTCACAAAGAAACACTTTATTTGCATATGCATGATTTCCAATAATATTTGCATAAAGAGAAAGTCAGACGCACTGATTGCTAGTAATCTTTTCACAATTTATAAGGTTTTGCATTTACTGGTGATATTTTCTCCCTTATTATTATTATTATTTTTTCTGTCAGGTTATGTTTTCTTTCATTTATTTACCCATCTTGGAAGATGCATCAATTATTGCAAATATTCAAGTAGGCAAAACAATGAGAGAGCTGAACCAAAAATTGCTGACATTGATTAATAAACTGTCTACTTAGGAAGACAATTAGAGCAATTCTCACTCCAGAGAGACTGTACCTGAATTATTTACCCCTTTTACTGTAATATCTTTCTCTTCTCCATCCCCAGATCCCAAAAAGTAAATGATCAAACAGCCAATGTTTACTGTATATTACACAGAAACCTTTCAAATCTTGTTTAATAAAGAGGTGGAACAAGGTTTAAAAGAATACAAAATGAGATTACATTTCTCTTCAGAATAATTTTGACTGAGCAACAAATCTTCGTACTTTGTTGCTCCTTTCCTCAACTCTCTCACAATTAACTTTATTCCCAAATTGGTGAGGATTCAAAATCACTTCCTGTCTATGAAAAATGTTGTGAAGCTTCTGTGTTCTAAGGTAGCAATCAAGCTAAACCTGATCATGGTGATTGAGTTTTATCAGGATTTTCAACTATGTTTCCCAATCTCTAACCTGCTGACAACTTTGAATATCATGCTGCTGGAAATCCACCTGCTACTTTTTTTTGTACTTGCTTACTCTAACCTCTGACATTCATATCAAGGCCTCCATACATCCACTTCAAACCAGTGAGTAAATTTCTGTAACTCCTGTCATTCTCCTTTCTCTACTTTGATGATTTTTTTGGTATCAAATTTTCTTCACAGCTAACAATTTTGTTTAAATATATCACAAACCAATTTGAAATATAACAGGATATAGAATATAGTAAGCCATAGTAGAACTGAAGGAACTAGTTAGTAACCCAATCTAGTAACACATAGAATCTTAGTTTGTCACTGTTTTGTTTCCAAAATAATTTTAAAGATTGAACCTACCTCCTCTCCTCCCACAGCATCTTGCTGGGTCTGCATATTACTTGTAGACCCATATCAGACTTGTAGAAGTACTGCGGGGTTTGTCAACTATTCTATTTATTGCAAGAAATCATCATTACAGCATCAGTGTTCTGAAGTACTAAAGCTAATATTTATTTGAGAGATATTTTGCATTATTTTACAAGCACCAGAGGTAAGTTCAATACTGTTTTTATCCCCATTTTACATATGAACAAACTGAGAATTAGGAAGGTTAAATAACTTGCTCAAGATAAGATATCCAGTAAACCAACCTGGCAGCTGACTCTGAATCTCAGGCATTTCACGATCGTCTGCTTCCTCAGTAAAGGCATCACCAAGATGGTGTTATAAAGAAGAGAAAGATAATAGTAACATGCACTCTTTTTCTTATTTCATCCTGTTAACTGTGTGATATGGGCAAGGAAAACAGTTTTAGCCCCTTTTAACATACCAGGAAGGAGCCCTGGTGACACAACAGTTAACTGCTAAGCCGGAAATTGGTGTTTAGAAAGGTTAAATGAATGGCCCAAGGCAAAAAGGCGGTTTTTTGATTGAGTCTAGACTGGAATCCCAGAGGAGAAATCCAGAAGAGTTTTCCATAGTTATTCTATGGCTGGCTTATCACTATTTCAATGCCCTACATTTGATTTGGCACAAATTTTCAATAAACAATTATAAATATCTGTGTTCTCAAATAATGAATAAAAAATTAAGACATGATCCCAAATATTTGGTATATTAAAAACACCAAAGAAAATGGTTCATTGTACTCATAAACACACACACACACTGCTTATGACTGTGATTTTAAATATTTTTCTTCTTCAAATTTAAAGTGCAAAAAAGTAATGGACGGAAAGTGCAGACTTGTCTACGAAAGTATTTTATGTGAGAGTTGCACTGAAACGCTATAGACATGAAATATTTTTCTCCCTAAAGAAACCATTGAATCATTCCTAAGATAGAGCGTTTATTTCGTTTCTATTCAAATACTCTTACACAAAGGTCACTTACTTGCTAGAGATTTATCCTAAAGCTGGAAACCCTGGTGGCGTAGTGGTTAAGAGCTATGGCTGCTAACCGAACGGCTGGTAGTTCGAATCCACCAAGTGTTCCTTGGAAACCCTATGGGGTTGTTCTACTCTGTCTTACAGCATCACTAAGAATTGGAATTGACTTGATGGCAACGTGTCTTATCCTAAAAGTTTCCATAATGGATGAGAGCTAGCATTTATTTTGAGAATCATTAGTCACTGCTTCAAAAGACTTGTTTGGGACTTGTGGCTTAGATTAAAAAAAAAAAAAATTTGAAGCATATATTCAAAGCAGTGATATTCAAAGCATAGGGAACTAAACGAAAAAATGTATCTCCCCACTGCTTTGAGAATAAATTATTTTTTGAGGCTAAGTTCACCTTAGGATTGTTGACTGTGGTTTGCATTTGCTTTTGTATTTATTGTTGAAAATATGTCATTATTTGCTTGTTTCTAATATTTTATAGTCAAATTATTATTTTTTAAAATTGTTCCGTATGATTGTCATGTTGTCAGTTGTTGTTAGGTGCCGTCGAGTTGGTACTGACTCATAGCGACCCTATGTACTAGAGAACGAAACACTGCCCGGTCCTGTGCCATGCTCACAATTGTTATACTTGACCCCATTGTTGCAGCCACTGTGTCAAACCATCTCGTTGAGGGTCTTCCACTTTTTCACTGACCCTATACTTTACCAAGCATGATGTCCTTCTCCAGGGACTCGTCCCTCCTGATAATATGTCTAGAGTATGTAAGACATAGTCTCACCATCTTTGCTTCTAATAAGCATTCTGGTTGTACTTCTTCCAAGACAGATTTGTTTGTTCTTTTGGCAGTCTATGGAATATTAAATATTCTTTGCCAGCACCACAATTCAAAGGTGTCAATTTTTTTTTTGGCCTTCTTATTCATTGTCCAGCTTTCCCATACATATGAGGCAGTTAAAAACAGCATGGCTTGGGTCAACCACACTTGAGTCTTCAAGGTGACATCTTTGCTTTCCAACACTTTAAAGAGGTGTTTTGCAGAAGATTTGCCCAATGCAATGCTTCTTGATTTCTTGACTGCTGCTTTCATGGGTGTTGATTGTGGATCCAAGTAAAATGAAATCCTTGACAACTTCAATTTTTTCTCCATTTATCATGATATTGCTTATTGGTCCAGTTTTGAGAATTTTAGTTTTCTTTATGTTGAGGTGTAATCCGTACCAAAGGCTGTGGTCGTTGATCTTCATCAGTAAGTCCTTCAAGTCTTCTTCACTTTCAGCAGTCAAGGTTGTGTCATCTGCATAATGCAGGTTGTTAAAGAGTCTTCTTCCAATCCTGATTCTATGTTCTTCATATAGTCCAGTTTCTTGGATTATTTGTTCAGCATACAGATTGAACAGGTATGGTAAAAGGATACAACCCTGACACAAACTTTCCTGACTTTAAACCTCTCAGTATTCCCCGTTCAGTCTGAACAACTGCCTCTTGATCCACGTAGAGGTTCCTCATAAGCACAATAAAGTGTTCTGGAATTTGCATTCTTCACAATGTTATCCATAATTTGTTATGATCCACACAGTCAAATGTCTTTGCATAGTCAATAAAACACAGGTAAACATCTTTCTGAAATTCTCTGCTTTCAGCCGGGATCCATTCGACATTAGCAATGATATCCCTGGATCCAAGTCCTCTTCTCAGTCCGGCCTGAAATTCTGGCAGTTTCCTGTTAATATACTGCTGGAGCTGCTTTTGAATGTTCTTCAGCAAAATTTTACTTGCATGTGATATTAATGATATTGTTCGATAATTTCCACATTCGTTTGGATCACCTTTCTTCATAATAGGCATAAACATGGATCTCTTCTAGCTGGTAGGCCACGTAGCAGTCTTCCAAATTTCTTTCTCTTTTAATTTTTATCTACTTTTTTTAATTCCCCCCCCAAAATTTATACATACTTTGTTATGTGACCCTAATTGCTCTCCCCGTACTGTGACAGCACACTCCTCCTTTCCACCCCTGATTCCCCATGTCCATTCAACCAGATCCTAACCCAGTCTGCCTTCCTATCTCACCTCCTGACAGAATTTGCCGGTTTAGTCTCTTGTATCTACTTGAGCTAATAGGCACACTCCTTATGAATATCAGTTTATGTCCCACAGTCCAGTCCAATCCCTGTCTGAAGAGTTGGCCTTGGAAATTTTTTAGTTCTGGGCTGATAGAGAATCCAGGGGCCATGCTTTCTGGGGTCCCTCCAGTCTCAGTCAGACCATTAAGTCTGGTCTTCTTACTAGAATTTGAGTTCTGCACCCCACCTTTCTCCTGCTCCATCTGGGACTCTCTGTT
>NW_004444051.1:4011081-4012162 GCF_000243295.1 Trichechus manatus latirostris
TACCAGGCTGTTCTGACTACCGTGGAGGTATAATAGGTTCTAAAATCAGGTGGTGTAAGGCCTCCCACTTTGTTCTTTTTCTTTAGTAATGCTGTATTTATTCAGGGCCTCTTCCTTTCCATATGAAGTTGGTGATTTGTTTCTCCATGTCATTAAAAAATGCCAGTGAAATTTGGATCAGGATAGCATTGTATCTGTAGATTGTTTTGGGTAGAATTGACATTTTCACTAAGTTGAGTCTACCTATCCATGAGCAAGGTATGTTTTTCCAGTTATGCACGTCTCTTTTAGTTTCTTATAGTAGTGTCTTGTAGTTTTCTGTGTATAGATCTTATACGTCTCTTGTTAATTTATTCCTAAGTATTTTATCTTCTTGGGGGCTATTGTAAAATGGTATTGATTTGGTAATTTACTCTTCGAGGTTCTCTTTGTTAGTGTAAAGGAATCCAACTGATTTTTGTATGTTTACCTTGTATCCTGAAACTTTGCTGAAATCTTCTATTAGTTCCAGTAGTTTTCTTGTGGATTCCTTGGGGTTTTCCATGTATAAATCATATCATCTGTGAATAGAGATACTTTGACTTCTTCCCTACCTATTTGGATGCCCTTTATTTCTTTTTCTAGACTAACTGCTCTGGCTAGGACCTCCAGCATAATGTTGAATAATAGTGGTGATAAAGGGCATCCTTCTCTGGTTCCTGTTCTCAAGGGGAATGCTTTCAATGTCTCTCCATTCAAGATTATGTTGGCTATTGGTTTTGTATAAATGCCCTTAATTATACAGAGGAATTTCCTTTTTCTTCCTATTTTGTTGAGAGTTTTTATCATGAATGAGTGTTGGACTTTGTTGAATGCTTTTTCTGCATCGATTGATAAGATCATGTGGTTCTTATCTTTTGTTTTATTTATGTGATGGATTATGTTGTTTTTCTAATGTTGAACCATTCCTGCATACCTGGTGTAAATCCCACTTGGTCATGGTAAATTATTTTTTTGATATGTTGCTGAATTCTATTGGCTAAAATTTTGTTGAGGATTTTTGTGTCAAAGTTCATGAGGGATAGCGGTCTGTAATTTTCTA
>NW_004444051.1:4012262-4042445 GCF_000243295.1 Trichechus manatus latirostris
TTATGCTGGCTTCATAGAATAAGTTTGGAAGTATTCCATCCTTTTCTATGCTCTGAAATACCTTTAGTAGAAGTGGTGTTATCTCTTCTCTGAAAGTTTGGTAGAATTCTCCAGTGAAGTCACCTGGGCGAGGGTTTTTTTTGTTGGGAGTTTTTTCTTCTTTTGTTATGGGTTTATTTAGATGTTCTAACTCAGTTTGTGTTAATTTAGGTAGGCAGTGAATTTCTAGAAATTTGTCCATTTCCTCTAGGTTTTCCAATTTGTTAGAGTACAATATTTCATAGTAGTCTGTTATGATTCTTTTAATTTCAGTTGAGTCTGTTGGGATATCACCCATCTCATTTCTTATACAGGTTATCTGCTTCCTCTGCTGTTTTTCTTTTGTCAGTTTGGCCAATGGTTTGTCAATTTTGTTGATGTTTTCAAAGAATCAGCTTTTGGTCTTGTTAACTCTTTCAATTGTTTTTCTATTTTCTATTTCATTTAATTCTGCTTGTCTCAGTCATCTAGTGCTGCTCTGACAGAGATACCACAATTGGATGGTTTTAACAAAGAGAAATTTATTGTCTCATAGTCCAGTAGGCTACAAGTCCAAATTCAGGGCTTCAGCTCCAGGGAAACACGTTCTCCATTGGCTCTAGAGGAAAGTCCATGTTATCAGTCTTCCTTTGGTCTGGGAGCTTCTCTGAGCAGGAACCTCAGGTCCAAAGGATGTGCTCTGCTCCCAGCGCTGCTTTCTTGGTGGTATGAAGTTCCCTTGTGTTTCTGCTCGCATCCCTCTTTTATATCTCAAAAGAGATTGCATTAAGACACTGATCTTGTCAACCTCATCAGTATAACCTCATCACAGTGATAGAATTTACAACACATGAAGAGATCACATATAATCTCATCATAGTGGTAGAGTTTACACCACGTAAGGACATCACGTCAGATAACACAATCATACAATACTAGGAATCATGACCTAGCAAAGTTGCTACACACATTTTTTGGGGGACACAATTTCCTTCCTAATTTCTTGAAGACTTCTGTATATTAATCTTTTGTATTCTGTCTCCGGTAATTCCAAGCAATTTTCCTCTGCTAGAAAATTCTAGATTCTTCATTTTGGGAGCTTGCTGAAGCTGTCATGGATTGCCTCTTTATGTGATGATATTGACTGTTGTCTCTGAGCCATCAGTAAGTTATTATATTTATTTATTTTATGTTTGTTTACTGTGTCCTAGCTTCTTGTTTTGTTCTGATATGCCCAAATAGGCTGCTCGTATGAGCTAGTTTGATTATTGGCACCTTTGAAGCTCTAGTGTCCTGTCACCTGGTGGTTAGATCTGCTACTAGGTATGTGAGCTCAGGAGTCCACCCACTTCTCCTGTATGGATTCAGCTCAGGTGCCCAGGTAGATAGCCACCAAGTGTGTGGTGTAGGCTCTCACAGTCCTAGGCAGGCATGGGTGATTGATGTAGGCACAGGCATCTGGCTGCAGCAGGGGGATACAATCTGAGCAAGGCAGAGAGCTGACCGTCACCCTCTAGTGTCCAGGAGGAAGGCGTGTCCCTGTTCCCTAGAGTGCATAGGTGGGTGGGTATTGCAGCTGGACAATGAGCAGCTAATGCTGTTGGCAGTAAGGACTGTGGGGCACCTCTTATTCATGGGCCCCTCTCACAGGTGGCTAGGTGACATGGGTGGAGCCACCAGTCCTCAGACCCCTGATATGGGGAGGTGAAACCCCTGCTTAATGGGCAGAGCAGTGTCATATGTCAAGAACCTGCCACTTCACAGCTGAAACAGTTGAAGTTAGACTTCCAGAATATACCCTGTTGTACTGCAGTAATGAGCACCTATGCTGTTGCAATGGGCCCACACAAGTCTATGTAGGGGGAAATGCACTCAAAGTCCATGGATCCCTAATGCCTGTGCCTAGGCAAAGAGCTGAGCCTACACTGGGTTCCTGGCTTAGGGGATCCACTATTTATTTTTTCTTCTGTCTGTTAATTTGTTCACTCTCCAAGGCAGGGAGAATGACTCCAGGCATGTGACATACCCTACTTCTGGCCCAGTGGACTCAGCAATTGCTGAAGCCAGTAAGGAACCCAGTGCAGAGCAGCGAGCTGGGAGGTAAATGGGAGAGAGTTTTTTCCCTAAGGGGGGTGTTTTTGATCTGCACTGTAGGCCGTAGGCAATTACTTATTTTTCTTCAATCCAAGGCTGCTTCTCACTGGTTCTCGGTGGTCGTATAGACTTTCTGGCACTGGGTCTCTCCCAGTTGGAAAAAAGTGCCTACTGGGCACTGCTGCTTGCGTGCCTCATTGTTCACCCCCAAGCTGATCAGGCCTGAAGAGCTCATGCTTTCACCGTGTCAGGTCTGGCAACTCCTTGCTACTTCTGAACTGTCTCTCCCTCCCCCTGCCTCTCAGTCTGGTTCCTCAACTCTGCCTTTGATATTCAGGGCTATCAGATTGCCATATATAATCAATTCACTTGTTTTTTTGGGTCTTTTTTGTAAGATGGTCCACCAGAAGCATCTGACTACTCCTCCATCTTGGCCCCGCCTCCTGTCTTCCAAATTTCTTGGCATAGATGAGTGAGTACTTCCAGCGCTGCATCTGTTTGCTGAAACATCTCAACTGATATTCCATCAATTCCTGGAGACTTGTTTTTCGCCAATGCCTTCAGTGCAACTTGGACTTCTTCCTTCTGTACCGTTGGTTCCTGATCATATGTTACTTCTTGAAATGGTTGAACGTCGACCAGTTCTTCTTGGTATAATGACTCTATGTATTCCTTCCATTTTCTTTTGATGCTTCCTGGGTCATTTATTATTTTCCCATAGAATCCTTCACTATTGCAACTCGAGGCTTGAATTTTGTCTTCAGTTCTTTCAGCTTGAGAACTGCTGAGCGTGTTGTTCCCTTTTGGTTTTCTATCTCCAGGTCTTTGCACGTCTCATTATAATACTTTACTTTGTCTTCTAGAGCCACCTTTGAAATGGTCTGTTCAGTTCTTTGACTTCATCATTTTTTCCTTTTGCTTTAGCTACTCAACTTTCAAGAGCAAGTTTCAGAGTCTCTTCAGACAACCATTTTGGTTTTTTCTTTCTTGCCTGTCTTTTTAATGACCTCTTGCTTTTTTCATGTATGATGTCCTTGATGTCATTCCACAACTTGTCTGGTCTTCAGTAATTAGTGTTCAAGGTGTCAAATATATTCTTTAGATGGTGTCTTAGTCATCTAGTGCTGCTATAACAGAAATACCACAAGTGGATGGTTTTAACAAAGAGAAATTTATTTCCTCCCAGTTAAAGTAGGCTAAAAGTCCAAATTCAGGGCGTCAGCTCCAGGGGAAGGCTTCTTCTCTTTGTTGGCCTTCTTCTCTTCAGTGTTCCCCCGGACTAGGAGCTTCTCTGCACAGGGACCCCATTCCAAAGACGTGCTCTGCTCCCGGCACTGCTTTCTTGATGGTATGAAGTCCCCAACTCTCTGCCTGCTTCCCTTTCCTTTTATCTCTTGAGAGATAAAAGGTGCTGCAGGCCACACCCCAGGGAAACTCACTTTATATTGGATGTGACCTGGGTAAAGGTGGTGTTACAATCCCACCCTAATGCTCTTTAACATAAAATTACAATCACAAAATGGAAGCCAACCACATCATTCTGGGAATCATGGCCCAGCCAAATTGATACATACATTTTTTGGGGGACATAATTCAAACCACGACAGATGGTCTCTAAATTCAGGTGGGATATACTCAAAGTTGTACTTTGGCTCTCGTGGACTTGTTCTAATGTTTTTCAGCTTCATCTGGAACTTGCATATGAGCAGTTGATGGTCTGTTCCACAGTTGGCCACTGGCCTTGTTCTGACTGATGATATTGAACTTTTCCATAGTCTCTTTCCACAGATGTAGTCAATTTGATTCCTATGTATTCCATCTGGTGAGGTCCATGTGTACGGTCACTATTTATGTTGGTGAGAAAAGGTATTTGCAATGAAGAAGTTGTAGGTCCTGCAAAATTCTATTATGTGATCTCCAGCATCATTTCTATCACCAAGGCCATATTTTCAAACTACCGTCCTTCTTTGTTCCAAACTTTCACATTCCAATCACCAGTAATTATCAATGCATCCTGATAGCATGTTCAATCAAATTCAGACTGCAGAAGCTGGTAAAAATCTTCAATTTCTTCATCTTTGACCTTAGTGGTTGGTGCGTAAATTTAAATAATAGTCTAACTGGTCTTCCTTGTAGGCTTATGCATATTATCCTATCACTGACAGTGCTGTATTTCAGGATAGATCTTGAAATATTCTTTTTGACGATGAATGCAACACCATTCCTCTCCAAGTTGTCATTCCCAGCATAGTAGACCATATGACTGTCTGATTCAAAATGACCAAAACCAGTCCATTTCAGCTCAGTAATGCCTAGGTTATCAATGTTTATGTATTCCATTTCCAATTTTCCTAGATTAATACTCTGTACATTCCATATTCTGATTATAATGGATGTTTGCTGCAGTTTTTTCTCTTTTTGAGTCTTGCCAGGTAAGTAAATAAAGGTCCTAAAAGTTTGACTCCATCCACATCATTAAGGTAAACTCTACTTTGAGGAGGCAGCTCTTCCCCAGTCCTCTTTTGAGCACCTTCCAACCTGTGGGGCTCATCTTCTGGCTCTATTCATAATGTTTTCACTGGCTAATTCTTTTCAGAAGTAGACTGCTGTGTTCTTCTTCCTAGGCTGTCTTAGTCTGGAAGCTCAACTGAAACCTGTCTGCCATGGGTGACCCTGCTGGTATCTGAATACTGGTGGCATAGCTTTCAGCATCACAGCAATAAGCAAGCCTCTACAGTACAATAAACTGACAGACACGTGTGGGATGATTGTCATAGAATGTATTATCATTGCAAAGAATGTATTAGATCCAGTTAGATATGGGGAAAAAGAATTGGGCTTGTTATTTAGAATTTCGGGACAATTATTTTTCCAGGCTGTATTAAAAAATGGCAAAGCCAGTAGGGGGAAATGTATTTTGCTATTTAGTTAGATACATTTTGAAATACCCTAAATTTTCCAAGCATCGGGTGTTCTTAAATAATAGATACAGTGACCATGTAATTGATTGTCTAAACGAGGACACTTTTGATTGTGAAAAGAGACATTATTAATAATTTTTTCCAAGACAGGCAAACTGGGATATCTTCACCCTAATTGTAAGGGGCATTAACAGAATTTATTTTTGTTTGTTTTCTTCCTAGAAATAATTGTCTGCTTTCAGTCCATTATATGCTTGCCTGTATGGATCCATAACAGATAATATTTGGGAGCATTTCTGTTTTACTTTTCCCTTTCTTTTTTTCCTTCAAGATGAAATTGTATAATTCCAACGTGCCATTATAGAATATAGTAGGATAATTTGGGAGGGAATTAGAAAGAAATTGAGCTGAATTTTAGCCCAGTATATTTCTAATTTTTTTTTTTTTTTTTTCTATTGTGTGAAGGGGGTGAGCTTGCAGTGAATTTAGCTGTTATAAGCTGGGGTTGAAAGAAGTGGAAAATGCCCACAATTGTCTTAGATAATGGCTCCTTAGAAAAGCATATTAGGTTAATTTTGTAATACCTGTACTTACCCTCACATCTTCTATTCCATTTACCATAGAGAGAAATGTAGGCAATAAAAAACACTCCCAGGAAGATAAAGTCCATTGACTTCTCTCTCAGTCACAAACACTGGCAAGTGTGCAAGAATCAAAATCTGATTAAAAAGCAAATTCGTTTTACCAAACACAGCATAACAACTATTCTGAAATGTGACATGCTCTCAGGTGTTTTTAATTGAAGGATTAATATACTTTTATGTATTCCATTTCTGAGGGAGAAAAACACATTCAACTCAATAAAAAATGCATATGAATCTCTTAACCCATGCCCCAGGTATCTCCTATGATTTCCTATCAGTGCAATGACTTCATTCTTTCAGCAAATATTCTTTGTGTACCTGCTGTGTGCCAGCAGTAGAAGCTTACAGCCCAATGGGGAACACAGACCATATATTAGTAATCAACCAAAAATTAAAGGCCAAATTGTGAAAACTGCCATCTGAGTGAGAGACAATGGAGGGGGTGGCACTGACTTAAACCATATGTATGATCAGGATGAGGGACAGAACAAGAAGTCAGAGGCTCAGCACCAACAGAGGACTTGAGAGAGAAAGAACTTGCAAACCAGTGAGGTAATCACTTTTTGCATCAGGATACTACGTGATTTCTCAGTATAAAGAAGCTACAACTTGTCTGTTTTCATCTGTAAACAAGTTTTTTTCTTTCTTTTTTTTTTTTTTTTTTACAATCTCCTAGGTAATCAGAAAAGAGAATCTGAAATGTGTAATATCCAGAAATATCTGATGTACTCTGACAAATCTTGCCTCTAAACAATTGTAATATTTCTGCACTCTGCTTTGTGATGTTGTCCTGAACCTGTCAAGATTCAATGCTGGGAAGATTTTACCTGCTACACTAAGGAAAAGGCCTGGGAAAGGGGTGTAGGGTAACAAGGTATCATTTCCTTTTCTTTTGATTATATTTACCTCTTTTGATGAATTTGGAGCATACATTTGCAGAGATTTTAAATATGTCCATGGAATGCAAAATAATGTTAGAATTCAGTCCTCCCTACCTATCTTCTTATGAAGTTTTGAGTTCTCAAATGCAGGCGTCAGATTGGCCTGTATATATTTACACATACGTACACACAAACATACATACATACATAATGTCATCTAATAGTCACCTGTATATATGTTGCCATCGAGTTGATTCTGACTCATAGCCACCTATAGGACAGTGTAGAACTGCCCCGTAGGGTTCAACGCTGTAACCTTTACGGAAGCATATTGCCATGTATTTCTCCTGTGGAGCCACTGGTAGGTTCAAACTACCGAACTTTAGGTTAGCAGCCGAGTACTTAACCACTGTGCCACCAGGGCTCCTTATAGTCATCTTTACTCTAAACTGACTAATTTGAGATTGTAATTCTATTTTTTTTAAGTGAATCATTATTTTATTTAAAAAAAACACATAGAATATCTCAGGGAACAAGTTTTATCTATAAATTCTAATTATGTCATGACTGGTTTTATCTGTAAATCTTAATTCTATCAAGACTGTTTGGAGTGCCAGTAGAGGATTTCCCAAGTTCTATGATAATGGGGGTTAGAGGAATAACAAGTAGACAATCTGTTGCCACTGCACTCAAGACTCAGATCCCTAAGCTGACTGAGTAGGTGGTTGAATTTGTGTTTCTTCAAGCATGGCCTTTGGATAACTTGCATAAAATCACCTGGGACATCTGTTAAAATGCAGATTCCTGGGACTAACTAGACTTAATCAGAATCACTGGAGGTGGGGCCCCTAAAGCCTACAATCTTAGCAATGTCCCCAGGTGGTCCTGGAAAGCATGAGAACCTATTTACATTGTCAGCAACATGAGGGCAGGGACAAATCCTGTCTTCTTCAATGCTTTGTCACCAGCACCTAGCAAGAGGTAGGTCATACACTAGGTGCCTCATAAGCAATTTTTGAACTGGGAACAAAGGTCCCATTTAAATTCTATAGATTATGATGGGAAGAAGGAACCTACCCTGAGGAGAACAAGCATGAATGTGAAACACTCCAAAGACCCATTTGAATCACAAAAGAGGATTTGGAATGTGATGAAGATCCAGTGAAGTTCCCAAAGGCAAATTGTCAAAGGCAAAATCTGTTATTTCGTGTTAGAGTACCCTGGTCCTCATGAGATTGGAAAAATTTGAAGCATTCATGTTTGGGGATACTTTTAATGGCCATGTTGGAAACAGCTTGCTTTTCACAAAGCTCTCAGACCAGCTACAGTAGTGGAGATTTCTTCTATGTCTGCCAGATATTTTTATCAATACACAGAGTCAATATTTTTATTGCCACACTTTCACATTGTCAGTGCAGTGGAACAAGCACCATACTGAGTATAAGAAATCTGGAATTTACTTCAAGCTTTGTTACAAGCTACATGCTCAAGGCCCATTCCATTAAAATTCTCTACCTCTCAGGTTTTCGGGAGTCATACTTGTTGTTTGTGATGGTCCCTTACATATTGTAAAATTCCATTATGCTATGATTGCATCATGTTGTAGGGGAAAAAAATCACAAAGTTTAGTAAAGCAAAAAGAAAGTTTTATTTGGCATATATTGAAAAAGGCAGAAGTGGGAAACGGACAACCATGCTGCCAGAGCCATGGCTGCTCGAGTCCAAGGGAATATCACGGAACAGGCAAAAGTGGGAAAATAGACAAGCATGCTGCTAGACCCATGTCTGTCCAAGTCCAAAGACTATTACAGAAGAGACAAGAATGGGAAAATGGACAAGCATGCTGCCACAGCCATGTCTGCCCAAGTCCAGAGACCATTACAGAGTCATCAGTATATATTAACATTATAAATGGCAAAACCATTGAAAGCTTCACCTTCTCATAGATTGGCCAGAAACTGTGATCCTACATTTTGGATCATCTTTCTTAACAATCATTGGTACAGGTTCCAGTAATGACAGTCAGGGGGGTCTTCATTGGTCCAACAAATTTCTATTCACTAAATGCTAATAGAATAGAAAGCGTTTTGTGTTCTGTTTGATTGGCTTATGTGAAAGGTTCCCTAAAACATATCTTCCAAGTTTATCTTAGCTATTATCTTTATACCTCAGAGCCCAGCTGATGTGTCCTTGTGAGTCCTTGTGAGCCCAGCTCTAGCTGGCTCACATTCTCTATGCTCAAGGACAGGGAATAATAACTCCAATATTATTCTCTAAATCATTCCCTCCTTTTGATTGGAGATTGGAGATAACACATAGATGATCAATACCTGGACTTAATCGAGCTGCTAGATGGTGGCCATTACAGGCTGTTTAAACTCACAGTTCTGGTTTTCCATTGGATACCACCTGGTTCTTCACCAGTTTATTAAGTAAGAGTGATGTTCTCATCAATTGTATGGCCTGAGTGAGCAGACTCAATGTACATCAACATTTCAGCCTGAGGCCTTCTTTTATCTTTTAAGTGTGTAAGACAATAGAGGATAAATTTTGTTATGCCAATACTATCAGTATATAGACTAAGAATATTACTATACCTTGCAATAGTGATTTAGCCCATGTACTTGTTCCTGATAGTAACCAACCAAACAAATCTGGTGTTTGTAAGGGTGTTACAGTGTGTAACCACGTAGCTTGCTGTCTAATTCTATAGCACAGACTTACTATCTTGGACTATTAAAAAATATCTAAGGTTATTTTATTATCTCATGTCATCTTGGCTTATGAGATCAGAGCTCACTGTTGTGCTTCCATCTCACTAGCAACTTCATCTGTTATTTGTCCCATAGTGATTGATAAATTTCTTAAAGATTTCTCCAATTCAACTATACCATAAGTAGGAATTAAAGCTACCCCTTATCCTCAGTGTTGGACCAATGGGTTTCTTCTGACTTTCATTTTACAATGTGTAACAATTTTAACATTACCTTTTTAGTATTTACTAGCATTATTACTATGAATATCTAAAGCTAATCCTAAAGTTTCCAAAGCACATTGCCCACACATTCATCAGGAATCTAAACAAGAGATTGCCCACATAAATTCACTATCAGTTGGAAAAGGATCATCTAAATTAGTATAGTTGGATCTACCACACAGAAATATATATCCATAAAGAGCACTCAAAGTTTGTCTAGAGAAAACAAAAAATTTACATGTGATAAACAAGTTTTCATTAAAGAATACATGATTAACAAGATGATACAGGATGGACCTTTCCTGTAGGAGGTCTTCAGTTAGTCTGTTTAAAACACACTAAGTGTTCTTCCAAAGGACAAGCTGCCCCTTCTTGGTTTACCTACTAACAGTCATGGGTCACTTTCTCAGAAGCAGAAGTGGAACCTAAGACAAAATGGAGTCTGAGCCATGAGGTCGATCTCCTCTGAGAACCTGGTTTCTTTAAGATATATAATTTTCTGCATTGTAAGAGGGTGACAGTTTGATTACAAACATTAGACAGGTATTTCATATGACACTGTCTTAAAGACTGATTAAATGAATTACTGATTTACCTTAGACATAACTCTCAGTCTGATCTTTGAAGTTAGTTTCCTAAAACAGACTGAATTCTTACAAAAAAGCACCATGCCCAGAGCAAAATGGTCTTTCTAGTTTATCTGGACCATTGTTTGACTCAAAGTGGCTTCAGGAACCAGTATTTTTCTAAAAGTTCAAGGTTCTAAAGGACATCCAAAGGCAGTAGCCTGTGTGGGTTACTGTAACCTCCCTGAAAGGCAGAAATCTGGATTCCAGGAAAATGACAACTCCTTCATGGTTCCCTCCTTTGGATCATGATCTCGCTATAGACTCTTTTATCAAAAATGCTCAATAAATGGTAATTGGGAATCATCTGGTTTTTAAGATCCCAAACACCATACCGCAAACTAGGAAATAAAACAGAAACACTAATAATTATATTAGGCCAGTTGTCTGAAATAACCAATGAAACCTTGATCCTAAGGTCTTTGAACCAAGGAAATAAATCTCGTGTGAGGTATTTGTCTATACGTAAGCAGCATTAGTAACTGTTTTTCATGTGCCTCAACAGCTATATTCTGCAAAACCTCAGATTTCATATTACAGGAACATTTATCTATTAAGGCACAAACTGTTTCTTGAGAGAACTAATAGGAAATCTAATGCTGTTATATTTTGTAAAATCATAGCTCAAATTTCAGACACTTTTCTGGTTATGATATCTACAACTTTACTAATTTTACCAATAGGAACTTCTAATTCGAGTTACAATATCTAAACCCCTTAGTTAGATAATTTAGGAGAAAGGAAAACAGTTTCTTATATTCAGAAATTAGGACCTTAAACATCAGTAATGTTCCCGCATAAAAACCCATAGTTTCGTTTCATTTACTCAGTCTTATGTAGTTAATTTCCATTCCGTGTGATTCTGCATCAGCCACAGTCTGTGAACCCATGAGCTTCTGCATAAGAGTTCTGGAAATCTTGATTCAGTATAGTCACAGTCCTCTTCATCAGTCCAATATAGTCCATCTTTTTGTGGAGATATTTTGGTCAAACATTTTCAGCAAATCTGCAAAGTAAAAACTTATCTGTAGATTACAAAACTTAATATGCCATGATTAATTTATAAAAATAATGTTCTTAATAGTGAAAGATCTGATAGAAATTAATTACAAGTACAAAGTAAAGTCCAAATCAGTTAAAAAAAACTCTAGATAAAAATATTTCTAAATATAACCATTAACCATTGTTGTAGGGGAAAACCATCATAAAGTTCAGTAAAGCAAAAAGAAAGTTTTATTCAGCATGTATTCAAAAGGACAAAAGTGGGAAGCGACAAGCATGCTGCCAGAGCTAGAATGTCTGCCCGAATCTGAGGAAGGTTACAGAATCATCAGTATATATCAACATCACAAAATGGGTAGAATCATTGAAAGTGTCACCTTTTCACAGATTGGCTAGAAATTGTGATGTGATCTTACATTTTAAATCATCTTTCTTAACAATCATTGGTACAGGTTTCAGTTACAACAGTCAGGAGGGTCTTTATTGGCCCAGCAAATTTCTATTCACTAAATGCTAACAGAAAAAAAGACAAAAAGTGGGAAGTCTTTTGTGTTTGGTTTCATTGCCCTTTTGTGAAAACTTCCTTAAGATTATTTCTGAGACTGTCTCATCTATTTTCTATCTCAGGGCCCAGCTGATGGGTCTTTGTGAGTCTGTAAGGGCCCAGCCCCAGCTGGGTCACGTTTCTCCATGCTCAAGGTCAGGGAATAATGAATCCAAATATTGTTTTCTAAATAATTCCCTCCTTTTGATCAGAGATTGAAGATAACACATTGATGATCAATACCTGGACTTACTCGAGCTCCTAGATGGCGACCATGGCAGGCTCTTAAACTCACAGTGTTGGTTTTCCACTGGATACCGTCTGATTCTTCACCAGGTTATTAAGTAAGAGCAATGTTCCCATCAATCACATTGCAGGAGTGAGCAGACTCGACGTACATCAACATTTTAGCCCAAGGCCTTCTTTTGCCTTTTAGGTGTGTAAGACAATAGAGGATAAATCTTATTATACCTAATACTATCAGGATATAGACCAAGAATATTACTATCCCTTGCAATAGTGATCTAGCTCATGTACTTATTACTGATGGCAACCAACCAAATAGATCTGGTGTTTGTAAGGGTGTCACAATGTGTAACCAAGTAGCTTGTTGTTTAATTCTATGTATGTACTGTTCTACTTCTCCAGTGTTATTTATCCAAATGCAACAAGAAGTGTTTACTACAGCACAGACTCCACCATCTTGGGCTCATAAAAAGTCCAAGGCTATTCTGTTGTCTAATGCCACCTTGGCCAATGAAGTCAGAGATTGCTGTTGTGCTTCCATCCCTCTAGCAACTTCATCTGCTATTTTTCCCATAGTAATTGATAAATTTCTTAAAGATTTCTCCAATTCAAATATACCATAACTAGGAATTAAAGCTCTTAGAAATGACCAACCCCACCCTGAGCATTGGACCAATCGGCTTTCCTCTGACTCTCATTTTACAATGGATAACAAATTAACATTGCCTTTCCAGTATTTACTAGCATCATTATTTTGAATATCTAAAGGTAATCCTAAGGTTCCCAAAGTACATTTCCCACGCATTCACCGGGAATCTAAACAAGACATTGCCCATGTAAATTCACTGTCAGTTGGAAAGAGATCATCTAAGATAGTATAGTTGGATCCACCACACAGAAACATATATCCATAAGGAGCACACAAAGTTTGTCCAGAGGAAACAGAAGATATAGAAACATTTGCATGTGACAACCATGTCTCCATTAGAGAATTATCACAGATAGATAGTCTTCCTAGTTGTAATTCTATATATGTAATGTTTTTCCAACATTGATTATTATAATCATGAGGACGAGGTAACTGATTATGGATTGCAATTTCAGTTAGCTTATTATAGCACTCTTCACACCAATCACTTAAATCTCTAGGAGGGTATTGATATAATTCTATAAAATGTCCATCCTTATTTCAAAGAAAATGAGGAGATCTTTGGAGTAACTGGGTATCACGTAAGTAGTAATTTAACCTGACAGAAGTGAAATTAAAGCACCGTATAGGTAATTTTTGGGTTACAGACAGAGGAGTCCATATCTTAACTCTAATGGCACAGATTAAAGTTTTACTGCAGTTTATAGTAGGAGGTGAAATTAAATGATAATTTTACACAGAGGATGCTAAAGGATCAGAGTTTTCTTTAACAGAAAGAGGGTTTTGATGACAAATCCAACATTGTGTTAAATTACCAGCACTTGCTAAAGATAGTGATATATGGACAAAAGCATTTTCATTCCAAGTATCTATTCTTCTAACAAATAAAAGAGTAACTAAATAAACAATCAACAACATTTTAAATCAAAATTACTTAATATAGATTAGCTAAGTAAAGAATATAACAAATAACAAAATATCTAAATTGTACTTTTAAATCATTCATCCAAAGGTGGTAGGTTGTGTTGTCTGAATTTCATCGTTAGTCCTCCTGCTGGTTTGATCTCCCAGTCAGGAACCTTGATCTTCTTTAACTGGGAAAGATGCATCCAGGATTTTATACCCTATAATTTTTCAGCAAATTCATTGGTTAATAAAACTAAATAGGGACCCTTCCGTTTTGGTTCTAGAGTCCTGTATCTGGTGCCATTTCCAATATATGTAGTCAACAGGTTCTGGGGCACAATAACCTATATAATCAGGAGGAGGAGTTTGAGCATAAGCATGTTTAATCAATTTATCATTTGCTTTAGCATGCTGTATTAAGCTTTGACAATACTTTAACAAACTATTTGAGATCAAATTTGAATGAGGAATTATCACACTATAAGGAAGAGGCATAATATATCCAGTGACTATCTCAAATTTGGATTAACTTGTGAGGACCAAAAGGAGTAGATAGCAGATTCATCAATACAATTGAAAGCACTCGAGGCCATGTTAAAATTAAAGAAGCAGTATGCTTAGCTAATTGAACTTTTATTATTCCATTTATTCTTTCAACTAGTCCTGAAGATTGTGGATGATACAGACACTGTAATCTACGCAAGATTGGAAAAATGTTACAAACTGCTGCCAAAATCTGGCCAGTAAAGTGAGAACCTCTATCGCTACACAGGGTATGAGGAGTACTCCACGTAGGAAGAATGTTTTCTAACAATTTTTAGCAATAAACGTTGCAGTAGCATTCCGACAGATAAATGCTTCTACCCAATGAGAATATCTGCATATCATAACTAAAACATACTTATAATTTTGAACTGGGGGAAGTTGTATAAAATCCATTTGCCACTCAGTCATGGGTCCAGTAGGAAGGGGATATTGACCCTAAGGAGTCAAATAAGTTTTCCCTGGGTTAAATTTTTGGCAAATAGTGCAATCTTTCACTACTTCATTCACTGCTTTCCAAAAATGACTCCAGTAGTATTTTCTTATTTTTTGTTGAGTTTTATCTCTTCCTAAATGAGTTCCTTGGTGGAGACTATCAACTACAGGAAGATATAATTCTTACGTCAGGACCAGAGTTTGATCAGGTCCAATCCAAAGATCTGTGTCAAAATTTAGAGTACATCCGTCCTTTTCCCATATATCTTGTTCTGAAAGAGATGTGACTTTTTGGTGTAAGGGTAAACTGTGCCACCTAGCATCTGTTGTTTTCTCTAGATCTTCTATGAATGGTGGAGGCAAGCCTGATTTCCATTCCCAATAAACTTAACACTTTTCCCCATTTCCAAAATGGGTGTCTTCAGGATGATAATTATCTAATCTTGTACTTTCATACATTAATGGAAGTCTATCTATTGTATCATGTGTGTCATACAAATAATATGCTGTAGTTGCAAAGTTTCCCCAAAAATGTTTATCTCAGAATGCAATTAAATCTTCATCCCATCATTCCCTAAATTCTAATAAGGAGGCTAATAACAAAGGTATATGTATTCCCTTAGGAATAACAATCCTGTTTCCAGGACCTATCCACAATTCAGTTTCAGTATTAAAATGGCATTTACCTACTTTCCATTCTATTATTTTAGTTTCAGTGGCCAATTTTTGGTACCCTTTTAATATCTCTAAATTTGGATTCTCAATTAAAATAGGGACTTGGTAGATTTATGCATTTCTAATTTCTGATTTTTTATAAGCTTAGGAGAGGTCATAGTCTCAATAGATTCTGTTTCGACTATCTTTAAAGGATTTCCAGATAAAGTTGGGCTAGGTTTTTTGATCCTACTATCAGCTGCTTTTTTGGCTGCAGCAACAGCTAATTCATTACCAATTACTTCCTCAGTCCGAGGCTGTCGTTTTAACTGATGTGGGGCTGTCAATAATAAGGCTTCATAAGAGGTTAACCTGCTGGCAGATAAATGCTGAGTCAAAGTATATCTGAGAATAGCCGCTACTGCATGCAGAACAAATAAATTTAAGTCTTTACCTGGAACTACATCTGCAGTATTTTCTACTAATTGAGCAGTTGCTGCTACTGCCCTTAAGCATGGAGGATAAGCACGAACAACAGGATCTAACTGAAGACTGTAGTATCCTACAGGCCTCTGATGGTCTCCATGTTTCTGAGTTAAAACACCACAAGCATTCCCATTTTGTTCATTTACAGACAGAGAAAATTTCAAGGCATAATCTGGAAAACCCAGAGCAGAAGTGGTTAAAGGGGCTTGTTGAAGCATGCATACTGCTTCGACACCTTCTTCAGAAAGGGTAAAAGGATCAGTCACTTCTTTTTTTCAGATAGTGATATAAGGGCTGGGCTAATAACGAAAAATTTGGACTCCAATTTTGACCATATCCACAAAGACCTAAAAAACATGTTAATTTTTTCTTTGTGGTAGGCAAAGGAAAAGTTAATAAAGCTTCCTTTCTCTTTGGGTCTATGGAAATACCTTCAGGTGAAATAAGATGTCCTAAGTATTTAACAGTGGATTGGGCAAATTGTAATTTTTCTTTGGATGCTTTATGCTCTCTAGAAGCTAAATATTGTAAAACAGAGTACTATCTTCAACATTATTTCGTCTCTAATTGGAGCAAACCAAGAGATAGTCTATATATTGCAGTAACACTGATCCGTGTTTAAATTGAAATGGAACCAAATCTGAATGCAATACTTGTGAAAAATAAGTTGGGCTTTCAGTAAATCCTTGTGGGAGAACACTCCACATGTATTGTCAATTTTTCCAGGTGAAGGCAAATAAATATTGACTATCTTGGTGAACAGGGATACTAAAGAAAGCACTACAGAGATCTATAACTGTAAAGCATACAGTGTTGGTTGGTACCTGGGCTAAGAGTAAATGAGGATTAGGAACTACAGGAAATCTAGATATTGTAATCTTATTTATGGCCCTTAAATCTTGTACAAATCTCCACCCTCTATTATTTGTCCTTTTTTTACTGGAAAAATAGGAGTGTTGCAAGGACTAGTGCATGGTATAATTAGACCTTGCTGAAGGAAATCTTGGATAATAGGTTCTAACCCTGCTATGGCTTCAAGCTTTAGTGGATATTGAGCTATTCTAGGCAAAGGTTTAGAACTATCTATTTGCACCTGAATAGGTTCAGCTGACAAGACTTTTCCTACATCTGTGGTTGTCTTTGCCCAAAGTTCAGTGGTATTTGTTCTAATTCCTTTTCTCCTCCCGGAACCTATTCTATAGTTTTTTCTACTTCCATTAGCCCTTGAATAAAACACGAGGTTTCTTCTACTTTTCTCTCAGTAATTGAATCATCTAAAGTAGGAAAGTTCAATAGAATTTCTCCACTATCAGTAAACTGTATATGGCATTGCCATTTAGACAATAAATCTCACCCTAATAGATTAGCAGGGGTATCACTGCTGAGAAGAAATGCATGTAAATCGTCAATGGGTCATAAAGATATTGGTACTGGTTCTGAATGAGGCAAAATATGTTTTTCATTTGAAACTCCCACGATTTTAGAAGTTTTGTTGCTCCGAGGGAGAGGGTTTCATAAATACATGGGATTTATCACCGACATGTGGCCCCAGTGTCAATCAGGAAGGTACAAGGCTCCTCATTTACTTGGAGTGTTGTCTTTCCCTGACTGTTGAGAGGAACCATGGTGAAAACCTCTAATCCTTGAAGCACTATCATTGTGGTGGTAATGGAGGTGCTGAGAGAGTAACCCTCTGCTTATTCCTAAGTCTTAAACAATCCCTCTTAAAGTGACCAGGCTTCTTACAGTAGTTACAAGTTAGCTCAGTTTTGAGCTTATTTGTTTGAAACTGTCCATGGGCCAGGATTCCATCATTACTGCCTTTACTTTGCAGCTGATATAACTGCAAAGCCATCAACTTCTTTTTCTGTTCTCTAGTTTTTAGCTCACTCTCTCTTTATTTATCTTCTTCATTTTGAGCCAATTTGTAAGCCACTGTAACAAATTCTGAAGGATTTACATTTTCCGAATTTAAATGGTGCATTTTTACCAAAGCTGCTAATTCAGGCAGGCCCCTTAAAAACATTGAATTGAATACAGGCCGATGTTCTTTTATAATTGCCGTTAAACCTGAATGTTCTTCAAATAATTTGGAGAAATGATCCATAAAAGCATATACGTTTTCTCCCTTCCCTTGTTTACAAGCCTGGATTTTTGCCCAATCAACCTTTTTTGGAAAAACTTTCGGAAATGCGTTTATCAATTCGTTAACCAAACCCTGAACTTCATCTCTCAGTTCTTTCCCTGTAACCCCTGATTTTGAGATTAAACTTGCCTCTGGGTCTTTCCCCTTAGATTTAGCCATCCATCTAGCTGCTTCTTCTGAACCTAGTAGCATATACAACAGATTATACAAATCCGAAGGACCTGGTTCATAGGTATTACTCAAGATAATAAATTCATGTAAAAATTTCTGAGGATTTTCACGAGGGTCTGGAAAGTCTTTTACGATTGCTCTGAGTTCAGATTTGGACCAGGAGTTTACCGTTACTTCCACTGGTCTACCTGCTAATTTAGGCTGTCAAAGTACCAAAGGCAGTAATGGAGACAGAGACTCCATTTTCAGTGAATCACTAGAATGAAAAGGTAATTTGGCTAAAAGGGAGCCAGAAGTCAAATCAGGATATAAAGAAGCAGGTTTGTCCTTTTCCCTATTTTCTTCCTCTGAGTCTTTTCCATCTTCTTTAATAGCCATGGGAGTTCTATTCCTTAAGGAATCAAGTAACGCTACTTGACCTTTCTCCAATGCCAAGATCTGTTTTGATTGCTTAGCAATGTTTTCCTGAACTGAAGCAAAAGTATTTACTTATTGCCTTCTCGAGGATTCAAAGCACCAATTAAAAAATATTTCCCACTGATTCGGCTTTATTTTTGATCCCCTTGCTTCTAAATTTGCCTTTCAAAAAGATTAATCTGGCCAATTCAAAATTCCCCCATTTAGGCCATTGTAATGAATCCTTTTTTGTTAAATTAGGCCATTTTTTTAAATACTTTGCCAATTGAGGGCCAAAACTCTCCCATATAGGCAATGGGTGTGCCGGATGGTGGGCAGTCAATTTTACTTTTCTCTTGCTTATTTCCCGTTTTAAATTTACAAAAGGGGGAAAAGAGATTTTAAAACAGAGGACTATTTTCCAGGTTTTCTCTGAGCCACAGAAAAGAAACCTAATTAGGAACGCCGTGAGTTTTGGACAATGTTTTGCTTAGACCAATGTGTACCTTTGTTGCACAGGATTTTTCTTGTGGGTGGCAGGCAGCCCAGTGCTCTAGCCTGTCTCGTGACCACCTTATCCTGTCATGGGAGAGTTTAATGCTTGTGATAAGCACTAGTGACCACCCTAATGGCTTTTACTGGTCGACCTGTGCCTGAATTTTTTGCTGCTTATAGTGTCTCTAAGCTCTTTGAAAATAGACTTACCTCTTTAATGTTTCAAATGCCTGAATCCAGGCCTAAACCGCAGTTCACTTGAAGAGTTACTAAATGTCACTGTTAACCAAATGATCAAGCAAAAAATCTAACAAAGATTCTCCTTAATCAATCAGTCAGTTTTACAAACAAATATGCCAAAGAAAACTTATGAAAACATGAGAAAGAGAACAACAAACAATAAGCAAATGTTCATTTTCTGAGAGCACTCACCCAGTCAATGTTGAAGGGACATGGAGTGGGAACAAGTGGGTCCAGAAGATACGAACTCTGTTTGCCAGCTTCTGCTCCACAGTCCAGGTCTCCTCTAGGTTGACTGGATTGGTAGCTTCAGAGATCCTTGACTACTACGTCATTAACTGTTGTAGGGGAAAAAACTTCATAAAGTTCAGCAAAGCAAAAAGAAAGTTTTATTCAGCATATATTCAAAAGGACAAAAGTGGGAAGCAGACAAGCATGCTGCCAAAGCTAGAATGTCTGCCCGAATCTGAGGAAGGTTACAGAATCATCAGTATATATCAACATCACAAAATAGGGAGAATCACTGAAATCATCACCTTTTCACAGATTGGCTAGAAATTGTGATCTTACATTTTGAATCATCTTTCTTAACAATCATTGGTACAGGTTTCAGTTACGACAGTCAGGAGGGTCTTCACTGGTCCAACAAATTTCTATTTACTAAATGCTAATAGAAAAAGACAAAAAGTGAGAAGTCTTTTGTGTTCGGTTTGATTGCCCTTTTGTGAAAACTTCCTTAAGATAATTTCTGAGATTGTCCCATCTATTATCTATCTCAGGACCCAGTTGATGTGTCTTTGTGAGTCTGTGAGGGCCCAGCCCCAGATGGCTCACATTTCTCCATGCTCAAGTTCAGGGAATAATGATTCCAAACATTATTTTCTAAATCACTGTGTTCTTAAAGAGCTTCAGATATAATACACAATACTCTTAAGACAAAATACCAAATAGTCAGGATATATTAAGAATATCCCAAGATTATCAAATCCCTAAATACCTGAATAGTAATAAAAAAAAAAGTCATAGGTAAATGATGTGAATTCCCCAATCAAACCATTGGCTTTGATGATGCTAGATTCAAAAAGATAAACTTACAACCAAGTTAACAATACAGAAACAAAATCATGACACAACATCATGCATTTGTTGTCTAATATTGGGCAAAAACATAAGAGGAAATACATTTAACCCAAAGAGAATCAGATGCTTCTCTTGATTTCAACAACATGTTCTATATAATTTATAACATGTTAAATAAACCTTTTCAGTACTTTTATAAAAAAAAAAATTTATGGCTTTCCCTGAAGTTTCAGATTTGTTGGGAGTTTATTATAAGTCACTGTGAAACAATACTTCAGTAATTTAACCAAAGATCTTAAAGGTAAAAACCTTAGTTTTTTTTTTTTCTCTAAAGCCATGTGGCTTGGTTTTTGACTCAGGAATCTTATTCTAAAGAGACCAAATCTTTGTCTTTGAGGCAGATTATTATTATTATTATTATTATTAATTAACCTTTTAACTCAGAAATCAAAGAAAATTTTGTTATTTTAACAGCAAGAAACCTAATTCTTTGTTTTATATGCTATGTAATATTAAAACTCCTAAAATATCATAAATTAAACCATTAAACTTTAGTCAGACAAATAAAACTTTCACTATACCAAATAAATTTCTTTTTCAATAAACCTCTTAAATGTTGACTTTGTTGCATACCTCTTATAGTACATCTCTTTAAAATGGCAAACATCAACACACTCATTAGCAGACTTAAATATATATATGAATATATATATATTCTTCCTCTTGTGGCATAAAAAGCTTCAATTATGACAAGTATCTGTTAACTCAATTTAATATCAGTAAGTTACCTAAAATGTCTTTGGAATTATTTTAAACCTGTATATCATAAAACATAACTGTTGTTGAATGAAAAGTCTATTTAAACTTTCTATGATTTCATTCACTTTTTACTATTTCTCATATTTTTCCCAATCTAATTTTAGCTGTTAAAGATTTTATCAACTGGCTTTGGAAATCACAAAGTCACTACTCAATTGACCAATTCATTGATATGGATAGTGTCTAGCTAGGAACAGAAACATTTTTCTAGGCCACTTCAGGTGTGTCTCATTGTGATTTCTATTGTTTGAGTTCTTAGAGTTCCCCTATAATAGAACTTATTTACAGTTCTATGACTGGGATCCACCCAACTTCTGATAACTATAACAAAGCAGCAATTTTTCTTATCTTTTGTCTTGAAAGGGTCTCCACCTAGTTGGAAAGCATCTTTCAAAAGTTTCCCTGGAGCTATATGACCTTGGAGACTTGGGGCTGGGGAGGCCTGATCCTGCCTATTTTTAAAATGACTCAAGGTAGAAGACAAGATTAGGTCATTCTGATTCATTTACATATGTTTAAATTGATGGAGGCATTTTGAAAGGCTATCTACCCAGTAAATACCAAAGCTCTTTAGCAATTTTGTAAATGAATCCATCAATTCTTGGCTAGGGAGCCTGGGGCTGGGGGTTTCATCTCAATTCATTTACGTATGTTTAAGTTGACCTAGGCATTTTGAAGGGCAAAAGATAACATTTTTCTTTACTATTTTAGAACTGTTACTTTAAGACAAAAATTATTCTTTTTCCTTAAATAAAACACATTTCATATAATATCTAGCTTAGGTTACTTAGAAAAGTTTCACTTTTAAGATTGACATCGTACAGAACATAAAGATCTTAGTATACCTTTTAAACAGACCTATTTATATCTAAGTTTCTCCAAGTAGCTACTAAGAGTCTAAATCATAAGACAGACATAAGACACAGCTTTTTCTGGGTGTAGAAAGAAGTGTGGTGCTGTGACCAGCCTTACAAAAAAAACAGCAATTCTCAGCCACAACCTCCAACCTGATACAAGACACAATGCTCTCGACCAGAAGCAAGCTCTTAGAACAAAATGAGACAAAAAGACCACATAAACTCACCAAACAATACCACACAAAACAAGGATATGGGGATCCTGGTTTCTTAAAGTGTATATAGCAATTTTTGGTAAAATCATCTCAATTCAACAGAAAAAAACAGGTTCTAGAGAAAACTGATTAACTTGCCAAAGCCTCAGATGGAGGAATATTAGACCATTTGACAAACCTGAGCATCAAGCAAAATTCCCTAAAGAGGAAAGAAAGGACAACACAAATGAAAGTTAATTTCCCCAAAGTGGTCACTGAAATTCCAAATTACTTCTAGTATATTCAGTTTATAGCATTTTTAAATATGAATCCCAAACCAGTGTCTCAGTAGTAGGGGGTAAATTCAGGCTCATTTATCAAAGATGTTAAACAATAAGGTTCAAGCTTTTGATTTCCTTTTTTTGAACTTAATTCATTCTGCTGGCTAGAGACCTAGGCTCTTATTTTAGGCACTAAATATACTATTTCCTTCAGTTGGAAAGTACTTTAAAGTAGCTATGGATGATTTTAATTTTAACATTTTGATTCTTCATAGAGAAACTATATCATAAAAAAGGTACAAAACTACCACTTCTCCCTCAAATTACATAACACAGGTCAGGAGCTGCTACCTCCCCCAGCAAATTTGACAAAATACAGCAGTATTTTCCAGGTTTTCTCTGAGCCACGAAAAGGCCTGAATTTTGTGTCTTATAGTGACTCAAAGATCTTTGAAAATAGAATTACCTCTTTAATGTTTCAAATGCCCAAATCCAGACGTAAACTGCAGTACACCTAAAGAGTTACTAAAAGTCACTCTTAACCAAATGATCAAGCAAAAATCTAAGAAAGATTCTCCTTAATCAAAAAACTGGTTTTTCAAACAAATATGCCAAGCAAAACTTAAGAAAACATGAGAAAGAGAACAAAAAAGAATAAGCAAATGCTCGTTTTCCGAGAGCTCTCACCCTGTCGGTGTTGAAGGACATGGAGTGGGAACATGTGGGTCCAGAAGATAGAACCTCTCTTTGCTAGCGTCTGCTCCACAGTCCAGGTCTCCTCGAGGTCAACTGGATTCGTAGCTTCAGAAATTCCTGCAGACTACGTCATTAACTGTTATCGGGGAAAAAATCACAAAGTTTAGTGAAGCAAAAAGAGATTTAATCAGCTTATATTGAAAAAGACAAAAGTCGGAAATGGACAACCATGCTGCCAGAGCCATGTCTGCCTGTTTCGAAGGACATATCACAGAACAAAGGTGGGAAAATGGACAAGCATACTGCTAGAGCCATGTTTGTCCAAGTCCAAAGAATATTACAGAAGAGACAAGAATGGGAAAATGGACAAGCATGTTGCCACAGCCATGTCTGCCCGAGTCCAGAGACCATTATAGAGTTTTCCATATGTATTAACATTACAAATGGGCAAAACCATTGAAAGCTTCACCTTTTCACAGATTGACTAGAAACTGTGATCCTACATTTTGAATCGTTTTTCTTAACAATCATTGGTACACATTTCAGTAACAACAGTCAGGATGGTCTTCATTGGTCCAACAAATTTCTGTTCACTAAATGCTAATAGAAAAAGAGTGGAAAGTCTTTTGTGTTTTGTTTGATTGGCTTATGTGAAAGGTTCCCTGAAAGATATATTCCAAGATTATCTTAGCTATTGTCTTTATACTTCAGAGCCCAGTTGATGTGTCCTTGTGGGTCCTTGTGAGCCCAGCTCTAGCTGGGTCACATTCTCTATGCTCAAGGACAGGGAATAATAACTCCAATATTATTTTCTAAATCAATCATCAAAGCTTTTTTTTTTTCCAAATCCCTAACTGTTTAGTCAGGAAGCTGCAGAAGATTTCAAAAGTCAATTTGAGTTGAACAGGGCAAGAGACTTCTCTGCCCTCCTCTCCTCCTTATAAGGCC
Organism: Trichechus manatus latirostris; assembly: GCF_000243295.1. NCBI lineage: Eukaryota > Metazoa > Chordata > Mammalia > Sirenia > Trichechidae > Trichechus > Trichechus manatus. The sequence continues at coordinate 4,036,212 of NW_004444051.1, forward strand.
TTGTAGTGTTTTGAAGAGAAAAAAATGTTCATAGTTACCATGTTTAGATTACCATAAATATTTTGAGTATCTTCCTTCCTTTCTTTTTTTTAAAATACACTTCATGAAGTCACACAAGTAGCAAAAGGCAAAAGTTACCTGGAGGTAATTAAGCATGTTACAAATAACTACTTTTTCACAGTGCCATACATTCCACCTTGCCTGACCCTAATCCTATCTGATACAATTAACTAGATACAAATGTATGTAAAATACACTGATTCATAAATTGAAAAAACATATTTTATGCAGTCTGCTAGGAAGGGAGGTTTTTCTTTTAGTTGTTCCTTCAAGTTTTTGGTGGGAGAAGATAGGTGTTGGTGGAAGAGATTATCTAGTCTGGAGAAATTAAGAAGTGTTTATGGGAAGTAGTAATGAAATGAAAAATAAACATGCACAAGTTCTTGTGTTCTGTATGTTTCTATAATGATCTCAAATCCCATAATGTATAGGACACTATTATGCTTTCCAAATACATATGAATATGCATTCATAATATGAACTTAGAAATATGTCTGCCTTTGTGAGGCTCTCTTACATTAACTACAAGTCGTTAGAAACCTATAAGTCGTAAGAAAGTTATTTAGAAAATTTCTGAACTTAGACATAGAAACATGGACGCATGTGAAGTATGTAAAGAATGTAAACAACGTTTTAGTTCAGTTTGACCCAACCTGCTGTGACTGAAGAAAACGTAACATAAATCTAAACAATCTCCCTAATTTTTACCTTGAAGAGGAGAAACGTCATTCAGGTACTCTCTAACCCTCGGGAAAAGACATAGCATACTAGTTTTTGATGTCACGTTGGCCCTTGTTGTGTGGAGCCAAGTTGACAAATTCATATATAAACCATAAACTTCTGCTCACTTATTGAGAGAAGGCAGAGACGGAACTGAGATTCTGTCTGTTGCTGTCAACCTTAGACCTTTGCCAAGTTCGAGCCATGGTTAAGCCTTCCTCCTGAGACTCCCTGTTAAAGGTAAAAGTCGGAAGTCTAAAGATTTGGACTAACCATTGAACTAACATTGTAATTGTTAATTCTGATTCTCTGGTTCTAAATGAATGCTGTGAAGTCTTACTTGCATGCCTACCATGACTACCTTGCAATAAACTAAACGAGTTTATGCATGACAAACGTGGGTATCTCTCTATTAACTTTCTAAGATAAAATCCTACACAAAACTTTTGTTGCCATACAAACTCAGGTCTGTATCGTGCTTTCTGCTATGAAATGGAAAATAATACCAACCAGCAACAGTCATGGTGTATCACAACTGCTTTCAACAATTCTTAAACTGTCCCACCGCTTGCCTCTGTGCTTGATCCTTAGCAATAAATGTTACTGAGCAGATCACAACTCACTGAGAAAATCAGCCAACGTTACAAATATCGGCTCTACTATTTTCTTACCACATCTTCCCTGAATTTGTCTGTTCTCTGGGCTCAGAGTGTGGAAGTAAAATGACCGCCCACGTGTTCTGCAGTAAGGAAGGGATGGGGCATTTCAGGCACCTAGCAAGGACAAAGTGCAAGGCGAAGTGTGGAGGTCTTGTGGTGCCACTGTCTCTACTGTGATAAATTGGTTCCTGCTAAGGAGGCAACAGACAGGGAATACTGGGAGCTGCTTGATCTCTCAGCAAGGCCCTAAACAGATTGAGAGAAAATATCATTTCCTGATAACTTGCAGCAAGGTATGGTGGTGAGATTAATTTTGCTTTCAGAAAACCAAACAGAATAAAAACTCATTTGTTTACTTTAGAGGTATGTTGCCATTTGATTGCATTTAGTGTGAGCATTGACTGTTAGCAAACAATTTATGGATCTGATCTATTAGGAGAGATTTCAATGGGTCTACTGAAAACCATTACTAAATTAAATACTTTGCATATTAGCAGCAAATCTGCAGCTCCTCTATTCCTGAGGAAAGGTGCTTACTCACAGGGTATGTTACTCTGGGAGACGAATTACTAGGTGTAAACAAACAGCACTTGTAAGCAAAGAACTTTCAAGGTGGATGCTGCAAACCAGGACTGCCTCCCCAGGAGCCTACCTGGCCTGCTGTTGGCATGGTGCCTTCCAGGGCAAGGCTTTAGTTCACGTTCTCTCTTTATCTCTGCTGAAGGCTCACCAGCTCTCCAGCTCCAAACACACACACACACACACACACACACACACACTCACACACACACACACACACTGACTTGAATTTCAAAAAGAGATGAGATCTCTCATTAAAATGCACATACTTTAAAAATAGGTACTTCTTGAGTCCTTTCTGAGTCATTGATCCTGAGTGACAATTCCAAGATTTGTATCTGTCCTTCAGAAGTTCTCTTTTCTTTACACTTTTATTGTTGTTCTGTCATGTAATTAATACCTGAAGATGTTTGTTCGATGATCTTTGGACTGTATCATTTTTTAATCAGCTTAACCGAAATATAATTTGTATATAATAAAATTCACCAGTTTGATGGGAACCATTTAATGAATTTGAACAAATGTGTATAATCAAGTAACCAATGCCAGAATCATACTATGAAATATTTCTACTCACCCTGAAAGATACCCTGTGTTACTTTGAAGTCGATCTGCTAACGACTCCCCACTCCCACCACCACCACTTGGAGCCATTTGCAAGCAAATTTGCTTTAATATAGTTTTGTGTTTTCTAGAATTTCATTTAGATGGAATCATCGACTGTAATATTTTGTATCTAGTTTCTTTGTCGTAGCATAACACTTTTAAGATTCATCTGTGTTTTTGCATACTATGAGTAGTTTGTTTCCTTTTATTGCAGAATGTTATTCCATTGTATAGACATATCGCAGTTATTCTATACTTTCATCAGTTGATGGGCATTTGGGCTTTTTCCACTTTTTGACTATCATGAATAAAGCTGCTATGAACATTAGAGTATAAGTCTTTATATAAACATCTGTTTGTTTTCTTTTGGATAAATATCTAAGAGTGAGAATGCTGGGTCCAATAGTAAGTGTATGTTTACTTTTATAAAAAAGTCAAAGTGTTCTCTCAAGTGATTATTTTTTTTCATATTCCTATCAGCAGTGTACAAAGGTATTAAGCACTCTACAATTCTTAATGTTATTCAGCTTTTTAATTTTAGCCTAATAGGTATGTGGAACCTCTGGGCGGTTCAAACCATTAACGTGCCTTGCTGCTGACTGAGAGATTGGAGGTTTGAGTCCACCCAATAGAAAGCCTTGGAAGAAAGGCCTGGCTATCTACTACCAAAAAAATCAGCCACACATGGGGTTGCCATGAGTTGGGATCCACTTGATGGCTACTGGTTTAATAGGTATATACGGTTTCTCATCGTGGTTTTAATTTGCATTTCCCTAATAGCTAGTAATGTTGAGTATCTTTTCAAGTGCTGTGGGCCATCTGTATATCTTTTGAGGAAGTGTTTATTTAAATCTCTGGCTCATTTTACAAATTGGTATTTTTCTCTTTTTGTTATTGAATTATAAGAATTCTTTATATATTCTGGGTATGAGTCCTTTATCAGATATGTTTTTCAAATATTTTCTCTAAGTCACTGACTTGCCTTTTAATTTTCTTGACTGTTTTAAGTTCAATGAAGTCCTATTCATCAGTTTAATTCTTTAATGGTTAATGGTTAGTTCTACCTAACTAATATTTCTCTATCCATGTTTGTGAAGACTTTTCTCTTAGGTTAATGTTTACAAGTTTTATAGTTTTGGCTCTTCCATCTAAGTCTACGATCCCATTAGTGTGTGTGTGTGTTTGTGTGTGTGAGTGACTTGTATGCTAAGGTTCCAGGTTTTTTGCTTTGCTTTTTGTTTCTTTTTTTTGCATTTTGATATCCGATTTTGCTAGCACCGTGTGTTGGAAAGACAATACATTAAACTATTAAACTTCCTTAGCACTTTGTTGACTATCGCTTATCATATATGTGTGGGTACCTTTCTAAATTCTGTATACTGTTTCACTGATCTATATACCTATACCAAAATCAATACCACTCTATCATGGTTATTGTTTCTTTATATGTGGTGTTGAGGTCAGATAAGTCCTCTGACTTTGTTCTTCTAGTCCTTTGCATTTTCCCACATAATTTAAAAATAACTTGTAAATTTCTACAAAAAAACAAAACAAAACAAAAACCCTACTAGTATTTTAACTGGGATTACATTTGCATCTACAGCTCAATTTGGAGAATTTAGATCTTATTAATACTGAATCTTCTGATCCATAAACATGACATATCTCTCCACTTATTCAGGTCTTCTTTGTATTTTTCTCAGGGATGTTTTGTAGTTTTTAGTTAAAGGTCTTGCATATATTTTAAAAATATATCCCCAAGTATTTCAAGTTTTATTTTATCATAAATAATTTGGAGCTCTGTTTTAATTTTCACTGCTTCATTTACAATGTATACAAATACAATTGATTTTTGTACATTTACCTTGTATCTGTGACCTTGCTAAACTCACTTATTATTTCCAATAGCTTTTTTTTTGTGGATTACTTACGGTTTTCTACATAAGTAGTTGTGTTATTTGTGAATAAAGACATTTTTACTTCTTCCTTTTAACTCTATATACCTTTTCACTTTCATTAATGTAATTGTCTAGGACCTTAATTACAGTGTTAAGTAAAAGTGGTGAGAGGCAACATCCTTGCCTTGTTCCCGATCTTAACGGAAAAAGAGTTTAATCTCTCCGTTTAAGTACGATGTTAGCAATAGATTTTGTATAGATGCATGTCATTAGATTGAGGAAGTTTCCTTCTTTGCCTAGTTTACTGAGTTTTTATCAGGAATGAGTCAAATTTTGTCAAGTGTTATCACTGCATCTATTGAGAAGATCATCTTTTTTTTTTCATTTTGTGTTTTTTTGAGTCGGAATCGACTCGACGGCAACGGGTTTGGTTTTTTGTGTTTTTAATGTGGTGAAAAACTTTGACTTAGTTTTGAAAATTAAACTTACTCTATATCCCTTGCACATGATCATGATATATATCTTGTTTTTATATTGCATAGGGATATTTATCTCTATATTCATTAGTGATAATGGTCTGTGGTTTTCTTCTTATATCTCTCTGGTTTTTGAATCATCAAAATACAGGTCTTATTAAGTGAAATGGACAGTGTTTTCTACTTTTTTATTTTCTGGAGAATTTTGTGTACACTTGGTATTATTTCTTCTTTAAATTTGGAAGTATTCACCAGTGAAGCCATCTAAGTCTGCAGTTCCCATTGTGGAAATATTTTTTACTACTTTAATTTCTTTAATAGGTATAGGTCTATTCAGGTTATCTCTTTCACCTTCATTGTGTTTTGGTGGTTGGGGATTCTTTCACCAGCCTCAAGTAGCTTCCTCACACATGAGCAGAAAATTTCCCTGACAAAGATTCAAAGGACCACTCTTCAGATTTCATAAACTTTCTAATTGTGCTGCTCCCTCCTGTCTCCAGTATTCTGCCCCATAAATTCTAGCCACCTTGGCTTTCCTCACCGCCAGTCTTTGTCTCCACAACTCAGCCAGACTGCTGAGCTATGTTCTTGTTCCCCTTTGTCTTCATTTCCTTAGTGCTGCTTTAACACAAATGCCACAAGTTGATGGCTTTTTTTTTTTTTAATTGTACTTCAGATGAAGGTTTACAGAACAAATAGTTTCTCATTAAACAGTCAGTACACATATTGTTTTATGAAATTGGTTAACAACCCCATGACATGTCAACCCTCTCCTTTCTCGACCTTTTTCTTATGTTGGTGAAAATATACATAGCCAAAGATACAACATCCATTTCAAAAATTTTTACATGCACAGTTCAGCGACATCAATTACGTTCTTCCAGTTTTACTGCTATTATTACTTTAATGAAGGGTTACAGAACAAAATAGTTTCTCATTAAATGGTCAGCACACATGTTGCCGTATGACAATGGTTAACAACCCCATGACACGTCAACACAGTCCTTACTCAAACATGGGTTCCCTATCGCCAGGTTTCCTGTCCCCTTCTGCCTACTAGTCCTTGTCCCTGGACTGCTGTGCCTCATTAGCCCCATTTTGTTATATGGCGCTGTCCAATCCCCGGCTGAATGGAGAACCTCAGAAGTGACTTCACCACTGAGCTAGAAGGGGTCTGGGGGCCATACTCTCGGGGTTTCTCCAGTCTCTTTCAGGCCAGTAAATCTGGTCTTTTTT
>NW_004444051.1:4042842-4044170 GCF_000243295.1 Trichechus manatus latirostris
AATTGAGCTAGATGTTCCCCGAGACCATGGTCCCCACAGCCCAACGCCCAGCAATTCAGACCCTCAGGGATTTTGGATGTGTCTGTGGAGCTTCCATGACCTCTCCTTGTACAAGATGTGCTGGTTTCCCCAGTACTGTGTACTGTCTCCCCCTTCACCAAAGATACCACTTACCTATTGTCTATTTAGTAGTTCCTCCCCATCCCTCCCATCCCTTGTAACCAACAAAGATTGTTACTTTTTGTGTGTAATTTTTTCATGGGTTTTTTCAATGAAGTTCCAATACAATATCTGTCCTTTTGTGATTGATTTATTTCCCTCAGCATAATGTCCTCCAGTTTCAGTCATGTTATGAGATGCTTCACAGATTCATCATTGTTCTTTCTCGTTGCATAGTACGCCATTGTGTGTATGTACCATAGTTTGGTTATCCATTCGTCTGTTGATGGACATCTAGGTTGTTTCCATCTTTTTGCTATTGTGAACAATGATGCCATGAACATGGGTGTGCATATGTCTATTCGAACGATGACTCATTTCTCCAGGATATATTCCTAGGAGTGGGATTACTGGATAGTATGGTATTTCTATCTCTAGCTTTCTAAGGAAGAGCCATATCATTTTCTAAAATGGTTGTATCATTTTTCATTCCCACCAGCAGTGCATAAGAGTTCCGATCTCCCCGCAGCCCCTCCAACATTGTTATTTCCAATGTTTTTGATTCGTGCCAGTAGTGCTGGGGTGAGATGGTATCTCATTGTGGTTTTAATTTGCATTTCTCTAATGGATAGTGATCATGAGCATTTCCTCATGTGTCTGTTGGCGGCTCGAATGTCTTCTTTGGTGAAGTGTCTATTCATTTCCTTTACCCATTTTTTAATAGGATTATTTGTCTTTTTGTTGTAGAGGTGATGGATTTTCTTGTAGATTATGGAGATTAGACCTTTGTCTGACTTGCACTGTCCAAAAATTTTTTCCCAGTCTGTAGTTTCTCTTTTCACTCTTTCGGTGAAGCCTTTAGAAGAGCATAGGTGTTTGATTTTTAGAAGATCCCAGTTTTCTAGCTTATCTTCTGGGGTTTGTGTGTTGATGGTTATGGTTTGTATCCTCTTAATGCCATGTATTAGGGCCTGTAGAGTTGGTCTTATTTTTTTTTTCTATGAACTTTATAGATTTTGGCTGTATATTTAGGTCTTTGATCCATTTTGAATTAGTTTTTGTATATGGTGTGTGGTATGGGTCCTGTTTCATTATTTTGCACATAGACACCCAGTTTTGCCAGAACCATTTGTTAAAAAGACTGTCTTTTCCCCATTTGATGGACTTTG
>NW_004444051.1:4045502-4061115 GCF_000243295.1 Trichechus manatus latirostris
ATTCCATCTCTGATTTCTTCTATTACCCAGTGGTTTGTAAGCAGGGTGTTATTTAGTTTCCATGGAATTGATTTTTTTTCCTTAGTCTTTCTGTTGTTAATCCTACCTTGATGGCATTGTGGTCAGAGAAGATACTTTGTATTATCTCAATGTTTTGGATATTGTTGAGGATTGCTCTGTGGCCTAAGATGTGGTCTATTTTGGAGAACGTTCCAGGTGCATTGGAAAAGAATGTGCACTTTGCAGCTGTTGGATGGAGTGTTCTATATATGTCTGTGAGGTCAATTTGGCTGACTGTGCCCTTTAGGTCTTCTGTATCTTTGCTGAGTTTCTTTTTAGTTGTTCTGTGCTTTACTGAGAGTGGTGTGTTGAAGTCTCCTACTATTATTGTGAAACTGTCAATCTCACTTTTCAGTGCTGTTAGAGTTTGTTTTATGTATTTGGGAGCCTTGTCATTGAGTGCATAGATGTTTATTATGGTTATGTCTTCATAATGGATTGTCCCATTAATCATTATATAGTATCCTTCTTTGTCTTTTATGGTGGGTTTTGTTTTAAAGTCTATTTTATCTGAGATTAGAATTGCCACTCCTGCTCTTTTTTGGTAGTTGTTAGCTTGATATATTTTTTCCAACTTTGACTTTTAATAAATTCACATTTTTGTTTCTAAGGTGTGTCCCTTGTAGACAGCATATTGATGGGTCCTGTTTTTTGTACATTCTGTCACTCTCCGTCTCTTTATGGGTTCATTGAGTACATTGACATTCTGTGTAATTATTGATAGATGTGAGTTTATTGCTGTCATTTTGTACTGCTTTTTTTTGTGGTGCTGATGTTTTCTTTATTCTTCTTACTCTCCTCTACTGAATTCCTTTGGTTTGTGGATTTTTTTTTCATTTCTTTTGTTTTTAGGTTTTGTTTTTACTGAGACTTTATGTTTCTCTTTATTTTTATGAGTATGTTTGTTTGTTTTTTTTTGTGATGACCGTGAAATTTACCCTTATCTTTCTAAGTTTGAAGCCATCTATTATTACTTGGTATCACCTTCCCTTCCTCTCCATTAGAAGGTTCTATATGTACACCGTTTATTCCCTCTTTTATTGTTCTGATGTTGTTGTCATTTACAGGTTAACTGCTCTGATTCTCTGTTGTATTTCCTTTGGTTTGAGATAGTCCTTGAGAGCTCATTTCCTAGATTGGTATCTGGCTGGTACAATCCTGCATCCTAGGTTCAGCCTGTGAGCTGAAGTTTTTTGTTCTCTGATTGAAGGATTCCTTTTAATAATTTTTGTATGTTTGCTTTGGTGTTTATATATGCCATTAATTACTGTTTATCTGGAAATGTCCTAATTTCACCATCATATTTGAATGAGAGTTTTGCAGGATACATTATTCTTGGCTGGAAATTTTTTTCTTTCAAGGTTTTATGTATGTCTTCCCATTGCCTTCTTGCCTGCATGGTTTCTGCTGAATAATCTGAGCTTAGTCATATTGTTTCTCCTATTTATGTGACTTCTTGTTTTTCATAAGCTGCTCTCAGGATTCTTTGTCTTTGGTTTTGGCGAGTGTGATTATGATATGCCTTGGTGATTTTCTTTTGGAGTCTATCCTATATGAGGTTCGTTGAGCTTCTTGGATGGCCAGCTTTTCATGTTTCATGATATTGGGGAATTTTTCTGTCAGCAGTTCTTCAATGATCCTCTCTGTGTTTTCTGTTTTCTCCCCCTGTTTTGGAACTCAGATTACTCGAAAATTTTTGCTTTTCATTGTATCCCACGTAATTCTCAGTGTCTCTTCATTTTTCTTTGTCCTTTTTTCTGAGGTTTCCTTGAACAGAGTTGTATCCAGGTGTTTAGCTTCAATTCCACTGATCCTGTCTTCCACCATTTCAAATCTGCTCCTCAGCCCTTCTATGAAACTGTTCTTCTCTGAAATATTGTTGTTTATGTTTTGGATTTCTAATTGTTGTAGTTGTAAATTTATTTTGGCATTTTGTTCCTGCATTATTTTCCTGAATTCTTTCTTTTTTTGGTCTGTATTTTCCATGAATTTGTCTTTTTTTTCCTCATTTTTGTCTGCTTTTTGCTTCAACTCTTGTATAATTCTGAGTATTAGAGATTTGAATTCCCTATCAGGTAGTTCTAGTGCCTTTTCTTCTACTGGAAAGTCATCTGGTGTTTTATTTTGGACGCCTACTAGAACCATCCTGTCCTGTTTTTGTAAATGTTTTGATATTGTCTGCTGTCTGTGGGGCATTCAGTAGTTATTTTTCTCATTTTTTGATTGTAGACTTGTTTTTTTCATCCTTTTTTAATTTTTCTCTGTCTGAGCAGGCGGGTTGTGTGTTCTTTGTTGTTTTCTCATCTGTGGTCATGATACTTTTCGCCTCCTTCTCCGATCGGCACATTCAGTCACTCAGATATGGCACAGCAGGGCAGGTCTAGCTGAAGAGGAGTTGCTATGACGGGTTGTTTGCGGAACTTACTACAGCCACCAGGGCAGGTCGGTAATCAGTGCAGGGCAGGTTCCGGTAGGCCATTTCTGTGATGCTTGGTGGTGTGATGTTAATCGCATGGTGCAGGTAGGCAGGATGAAGTGGGGAGATTGTGATGTGTGGAGCTAAGATGGGTATGGGAGAGAGGAGAGAAGAACAGGAGCCAAAAACATAGAAACAAACAAAAAAGAGTGCTAGGGGAGACTGCCATAGGAGCGGAGAGATGAGAGACTATGAAATACAAAAAAACAAGTAGGGGAAGAAGAAGAAAAAAGAAAGAAAAAATGAATAAATAAAAATTAGGAAGAAATAAGAACATCAAGACTCCCAGGGATCCCACCAGTGTGGCTACAAGGTTTGGGGAAGTTGTTCCCAGGTGTTGAAGTACAGCCTGCCTAGAAGGCGTAGAGGTATTCAGTGCCAGGTATTCAGGGGACAGGAAGAGAAGGAAGGTATAGAGAGACGAGAATCTGAGTAATGAAAAAAGTGTAAAAAAAGTGTAAAAGAGGGATAAAAAACAAAACAAATTAAAAAAAAAAGAACAAGGAAAGCCCCCCAAAAAACATGAAAAACACACCCACACACACAAAAATGTTATCAGAGACCCCTCTGCATGTCTGCGCAAGCTGAGGGGGTAGGTCCCAAGCCGCGTAGCACTGTCCCGCCAGAACAAGTTCCCAACTCAAGAAAAGAAAAAGAAAACCAACAAACAATTCAAAACAAGCAAAAAAAAAGTCCCAGGATCCCACTAACGTGGCAGCCCAGACCGGGAAGCAGTTCCACACTCAAACAGAGCTCCACAGCCCCTCAGAAAGAAGGAAAGATGGCGCCCGAGCCAGGTATTTGAGCGTAAGGAGGGGGAGGTTGTGAGAGGTAAGGAAGAAATCAAAAGAAGCAGGAAAAAGCAACAGCAGCAGCCAACAAATGGCACTCAGGGAGCCAGCCAGTGCGAGCAGGTGGAATCCAAGCAGCCAGTGCTTCCCGGCCAAGAGACTGTGGCCTTGGGAAGCAGAGGAGGCCGAGTTGGGGTGAAGAAGGGTGGGGGATGGAAAGTGTATATCGCCAATTACCAGTTGTTCTGTCTCCTGCTGGAAGTTCTGTGAAGCTGCTTTCTCATACCCCCTGTTCGCTGGTCTCCAATAGGAGTCCGAGACGGCAGATCCGCGCTGCATTAGCTGATAGGCGACCTCTGCATGAATCTCTCCTCGCTGTCCATTCTCTGTCAGTTTCTCACTCCATTTGGTGCTTGGCTGAGTTCTTTATCTCTTCATTTGATGGTTTAGGTTTTCAGGATTTCTGTTTTCTCTGGCTTAGTTTTTCAGATCTTTACTGTGGAGGGAGAGTGTAGTGCTTCTGCCTAGAACACCAAGTTTCCGGAAGTGCCCACAAGTTGGTGGCTTTTCTAACAGTCCTGGAGGCTAAACCTCCAATGCAGGTTGTCAGCCTTGTTGATTCCTTCCTTGTTGGTAGTTCTGGGTGTTCCTGGGTTCCTTGGTGATCCTCACATGGCATCAGTCTTCCCCATGTGTGCTTGTGTGTATTCCTCTGTGTCTAATCTGCTCTTTTGATAATTCAGAATTGATTAAGCTTAGGATCCACCTTATAACTTCAGTGGATTGATTGATCATCTTAAATTAGATGGCATTATAAAATGTGATTACATTATGTTATGCTCTGCCTGAGGCCAACTGATTTAACCTCATGATTAAAGCATAACGGCTTATGGCAAGGATTTCAGTAGAAATTTTGGGGGAAAACAATTAATGCATAACATCCCTATTTCATTGCAGGCCAAGAATTATTTTCAGACAGTAAACTGTGCAATGTTAGGGCTCACCTTATTTGTTCTACTTCTACTAGGATTGCAGTCCTGTGTTGCCTATTGCCAAATGTCTGAAAACTATTGTTTCATATATATTTTGTCTGTTTTCTAATTGTTTTAAGGAGGAGGAGAAATTTGATCCCAGTTACTCCTTCTTGTGAAATAATATTTTACTATATTTTAATCTGAATTATATTTTTATCCCATTATTAATTACATAAATAATGGCTAGATGCATTCTAATTTTAGTCAAGTCAAACAGTACAAATAGAACAAAAATCCACCTTGGTCTACTTTTTCTAGTTTCTGCTCAGAGGAAATCACTATATCAATTTAGTATAAAATTATTTTAAAAATTGTATTTACATATCATATGACACACATTCATACTCAAATTTATAGTTGATTTTTTGAAGTATTTATATCTTGAAGAGCTCTCTATGTATGTCAGTGCTTACAAACCTATGTCATTCTTATGAATGTCTACAATTTTCTGTTGTATATGCTATCTCATCTTTTATTTAATTCATAACCACGCTCTCAAAACTATGTTTATTTTCCAATTTTTATATGTTATATATCTTTTTTTTTAAGCTTTGGACTATATTTTACTTTCCTAACTAGAAGGGATGTTCACTGAGTGTATAAACTAAGAAAACATTAGGATAAAGCAAAATATATAGGCTTTGGAAGTTCACATAACAAAGTTCAAATCACTTTTTACCGTTTACCTCTCTGGGTCTCAGTGTCCTCATCAACGTAAAATGAGTATATTACTATCCTCTCACATGATAATTATGACAAATAAATGATACAGTGTAAATAATGCTTCTAACCCAATGCCTTAAAAATAAAAGAAACTACAATCAAATGAAAAGATATATGAGAAAAAAAATTGCTATCACACTTGCACTAGAAATACTGAAACAAGTTATTCAGGCTGATCCAGACGGAAACTCAATTCTATTATAAGAGCTATAAAGAACAGGAAATGTGAGTAAATAGAGGATATTTGCTTAAATGTAAGATATACTTTCTAAACTGGCTGTTCAGAGCAACAAATTATAACATTGTTTTTCAAGGTTTATAATGTATTTAAATATAATGTATTTCAACAACAATAGCCCAAGTAATGGATAAGTTGAACTACAGTAGTCTATATTAGTTATCTAGTGCTGCTATAACACAAATACCACAAATGAGTGGTTTTAACAAACAGAAAGTTATTTTCTTACAGTTTAGCAGGCTAGAAGTCTGAATTCCAGATGCAAATTCTAGGGGAAGGCTTTCTGTCTCTGTCAGTTCTAGGGGAAGGTCTTTGCTCCTTTCAACCTGTGTGAGCCCAGTGTCCCTTGGAGATCTCCATGTATCTTGGCTTCAGTCTTACCATGGGTCTAAGAGTTTCTCAATGCAAGGATCCAGGGTAATGGACAACCTCTGCTCCCATCTCTTCTTCTCAGTGGTATTGAGGAGCTTCCAGACTAAGACAGAGTAGGAAGAAAGACATGGCGATCTACTTCTAAAAAAATTGGCCAGTGAAAACCTTATGAATAGCAGTAGAACATTGATGCCAGAAGATGAGCCCCTCAGGTTAGAAGTCACACAAAATACTGAGGAAGAACTGCCTTCTCAGAGTAAAGTTGACCTTAATGACATGGATGGAGTAAAGCTATTAGGACCTTCATTTGTTGATGTGACATGATTCAAAATGAGAAGAAACAGCTGCAAACATACATTAATAATCAAACATGGAATGTATGAAGTATGAATTTAGGAAAATTGGAAGTTATCAAAACTGAAATGAAACACATAAAGATCAATATCTTAGGCATTAGTTAGGGGAAATGGACAGATATTGGCCATTCTGAATCAGACAATCATATTGTCTACTATACTAGGAATAAAAAAATTGAAGAGGAATGGTGTTGCATTCATTGTCAAAAATGACAATTCAAGATCTATCCTGAAGTACAACACTGTCAGTGATAGGATATTATCCATACACCCACAAGGAAGACCAGTTAATATGACTATTATTCAATTTACACACCAATCACTAAGGCCAAGATGAAAAAATTGAAAATTTTTACCTACTTCTGCAGTGTGAAATTGATCAAACATGCAGTCAAGATGCACAGACAATTACTGGTGATTGAAATGTAAAAGGTGGAAACAAAGAGAAAAGGTTAGCATTTGGAAAATATGGCCTTGGTGATAGAAATGTTGCTGGGATCTAAAGGTAGAATTTTGCAAGATTAACAATTTATTCATTGCAAATACCTTTTTTCAACAACATAAATGGCAACTATACACATGGACCTCACCAGATGGAAAATGCAGGAATCAAATCAACTACATCTGTGGGAAGAGACTATAGAGAAGCTTAGTATCATTAGTCAGAACAAACCCAGGGGCTGCCTGCAGAACAGACCATCAATTGCTCATATGCAAGTTCAAGTCGAAGCTGAAGAAAATTAGAAAAAGTCCACAAAGAGCTAAATTATGACCTTGAGTATATCGTACCTGAATTTAGAGACCATCTCAAGAATAGATTTGATGCATAGAAAACTAATGGTCAAAGACCAGATAAGTTGTGGAATGACATCAAATACATTGTACGTGAAGAAAGCAAGAGGTCATTAAAAAGATAGGAAAGAAAGAAAAGATTAAAATGGATGCCAGAAGAGTCTCTGAAAGTTGCTCTTGAATGTACAGTAGCTAAAGCAAACAGAAAAAATGATGAAGTAAAAGAGCTGAAGAGAAGACTTCAAAAAGTGGCTCAAGAAGACAAAGTAAAGCATTATAATGAAAAGTGCAAAGGCCAGGAGTTAGAAAACCAAAATGGAAGAACACTCTTGCATTTCTCAAGCTGAAAGAAATGAAGAAAAAATTCAAGCCTTGAATAGCAATACTGACGGATTCTACGGGCAAAATATTGAATGACGCAGAAAGCATCAAAAGAAGATGGAAGGAATACAGAGTCACTGTACCAAATAGAATTTGTCACTTTACCAAACAGAAGTTGTCAATGTTCGACCATTTCAGGAGGTAACATATGATCAAGAACTAATGGTATTGAAGGTAGAAGTCCAAGCTGCGCTGAAGGCATTGGCGGGCAAAAAACAAAGCTCCAGGACTGACAGAATACCGACTGAGATGTTTCAGCAAATAGCTGCAACACTGGAAGCCCTCACCGGTCTATGCATGAAATTTGGAAGACAGTTACCTGGCCAACCAATTGGAAGAGATCCATATTTGTGCCCATTACAAGGAAAGGTGATCCAACACAAAGCAAAAATTATTGAACAATATAATTAATATCACACTCAAGTAAACTTTTGCTGAAGATCTTTCAAAAACTGTTGAAGCAGTACATCTACAGGGAACTGCCAGAAATTCAAGCTGGATTCAGAAGAGGATATGGAACAAGGAATATCATGCTGATGTCAGATGGATCTTGGCTGAAGCACAGAATACCAGAAAGATATTTCCCTGTGTTTTATTGACTATGCAAAGGCATTTGACTACGTGGATCATAACAAAATATGGATAACATAAAACGGAATGGAAATTCCAGAACACTTAATTGTGCTCATGTGGATCCTGTACATTGACCAACAGGCAGTTGTTTGAACAGAACAAGAGAATACTGTGTGGGTTAAAATCAGGAAAAGTGTGTGTCAGGGTTATATCCTTTCACCATACTTATTCAATCTATATGCTGAGCAAATAATCTGAGAAGCTGAACTATATGAAGAAGAATGTTGCATTAGGATTGAAGGGAAGACTCATTAACAACCTGCAACATTCAGATAATACAACCTTGCTTGCTGAAAGTGAAGAGAACTTGAAGCACTTGCTGGTGAAGATCAAAGACTATAGCTTTCAGTATGGATTACACTGAAACATAAAGAAAACAAAATTTCTCAAAACTGGACCAATAAGCAACATCCCGATAAACAGAAAAAGATTGAAGCTATCAACCATGTCATTTTACTTGGATCCACAATCAACACCTATGGAAACAGCAGTCAAGAAATCAAAGGATGTATTGCATTGGGCAAATCAGCTGCAAAAGACTTCTTTAAAGTGGTAAGAAGCAAAGCTGTCACTTTAAGGACTAAGGTGCGCCTGACTCAAGCCATGACATTTTCAATCGCCTCATATGCATGTGAAAGCTGAACAATGAATAAGGAAGACAGAAGAAGAATCGATGCCTTTGAATTATGGTTTTGGTGAAGAATATTGAATATACGATGGACTGCCAGAAGAATGAACAGATCTGTCTTGGAAGAAGTACAGTCAGAATTCTCTTTAGAAGCAAGAATGGCAAGACTTTGTCTCAAGTACTTTGGATATGTTATCAAGAGGGACAAGTCCCTGGAGAAGGACATCATGCTTGGTAAAGTAGACAGTCAGTGAAAAAGAGGAAAACCCTCAATGAGATGGATTGACACAGTGGCTGCAACAATGGGCTTAAACATAGCAATGATTGTGAGGATGGCACAGGACCGGGCAGTGTTTTGTTCTGTTGTACATAGAGTTGCTATGAGTCAGAACCTACTAGACAGAACCTGACAACAACAACAGTCTGTTGCAAGATTCTTACATTTTCGATTAAGTGGTACAATCTAATACTACAGTAGTTTGTGATAAATTAAGGCTGCATATTTTAATTCCTAGGTCAGGGTTTCTCAATGTTGGCATTATTGACATTTCAGGCTGGGTAATCGTTATTTGGGGACACAGTCACATGCACTGGAGGCTGGTTAGCATTATCTCTGGCATCTACCCACTAGATTCCAGTGGCATCTAAAACAAAGCCCCAGTTGTGACAATCATAACTGTGTCCAGACATGGTCAAATGTCTCCTGCAGGGCAAAATCAACTTTGTTGAGGACCACTGCCCTAGATAATACACTAAAATACAATAGCTAAAGAAGTCATGAGAGAAATTAGAATGGAATAATAAAAAACTATTTGAATAACCAAAATGAAGGCAGAAAAAAAATAAAAGACCAAGGGGTGCGGGAAAACAAGGGGCAATTTAAAACAAATAGCAAAATTTTAGTATTAGAAAACATTTTAATAATCACGTTAAATGAAAGTAGATCGGTCATGGCTGGGGCTAGGGGAGGCAGAAAGTGGCTGGCAGGAGAGATTACGAAGGGGCCCAAGAAAAGAATTAGGGTGATAGATATGTTTATTATCTTCATTGTGGTGATGGTTTCATGGGTGTATGAATACGTCAAAACTTACCAAATTGTACATTTTAAGTATTTGCCTTTTATTGTATGTCAATTATACCTCAATAAATCTGTACAAATATGTCAAAACTTATCACTTATCATAGTCTACACTTTAAACATGTGCATTTTATAGTATGTTAATTATACTTCAACAAAGCTGTTAAAATAAATAAAATATCAAAATATAGAAATGTTCTGAACATTCCAACTTAAGTGCAGAGATTGTCAGGCTTAAAAAACACCAAGCTGTTTGCTGTCTACAAGAAACTTTCAGTGTGAAGAAAAATATAGATTGAAAGTAAAATGCTGAAAAAATTACATCACCAAACAACAAATATGGCTCTACTAACAGCATACAAAGTAGAATTCAAGAGAAGGTGTATCAGCAGTGATAAAAATGATATTTCATAATAATAAAATGATCAATTCATCAGAAAAAAATATGGATTATATATGTATATGTAACTAGAAACAGAGCTTCAAAATAAATGAAGCAAAAAATGAGAGAAATAAAGAGGGCTAAAATAAATTCACAATCATAATCTGAGATATTAACAACACTCTCAAATAGAAGAGCTTGTCAAAAAATAACAGAAGACACCTTCTTTCCAAATGCACATATAGTTCACCAAATTAGACTATCTACTTGATCACAAAATAAATCTCAATAGTTTTAAAAAGGCTTAAACTTTTCAAATTATATTTTCTTACCCCAAAGAGTTAATACAGAATCAATGAAAATAAGATGCTCAGAAAAATATCACATATTGGTAAAGTAAATAATATATTTTGAATAAGTCAATAGTTTAAAGATGTAAGAAAAAGGGAAAAGTAAAAATCATAAGGGAGATTAGAAAATATTTTGAAGAGAATGAAATTATAGCAAAATCAGTGCTTCAAAAGAAATTGACAGCTTTAAATACTTATATTGCAAAACAAGAAATGTTTAAAGTTAATGATTTAAGTTTCCACCTTGAGAACTGAGAGAAAAAATGAGCAAATTACACTAGAGTAAGTAGAAGGAGGAAAATAATAAAGTTGTAGTAGAAATCAATGAAATAGAAAACAATACATAAAAGTTGGATTTGGGCTAAAGATTAATAAAGTTAGAAAACTTTTAGCTGAAATGACCAAGGAAAAAAGGGGGAAAACATGAAGTAGCAATATCAAAAACAAAAGAGGATTAGCACTGTAGATCCTATGAGTACTAGAAGTAAAAAGAAAAAGAAATACTATGAAGAACTATATGCCAAAGGTTTTCCTTGGCTAATTTTCAGAAGTAGATCACCAGGCTTTTCTTCCTAGTCTATCTTAGTCTGGAAGCTCCACTGAAACTTGTCTATCATGAGCAACCCTGCTGGTATTTGAAATGTCTGTGGCATAGCTTCTAACATCACAGCAACACACAAGCAACCACGGTACGACAAACTGACAAAAGGATGATGGTTCTATACACTAGTGATGGATAATTGGAAAATTAAATTAAACCAATTAGAATAGCAATGAAAAATATGAAATGCTCCATGATAAATCTAATATAAGATGTTTAAGATCTGTACACTAAAAACTGCAAAGTATTGCTGAGGAAAAAATCCCTAAATAAATGTGGATTTTAGATATAGTCATTATTTTGATTGTGGTGATACTTCCACAGATGTATTCATATATCAAACGTAACAAAATTGTACACTTTAGATACTTTAAGCTTATTCTATGTCAATTATTAATCTTAAATAAAACTATTAAAATATTGATCAATATAATTCACCATATGAATAGAATAAAAGATGAATACCATACAGATATCTCAATAGATGTAAAAATAAATATATTACATTATTCAATATTAATTTATGATAAAATATCTCAAAAACTAAATATAGAAGGAAACTTTCTCAATCTGATAAAGGACATCTGCACAAACCTGTATCCAAAATTACAACTAATGATAAAATATTGGATCTTTCTCCCCCTTGTATCAAGAACAATGCTAGAATGTCCTCACTTACTTTATTCAACTTTACATTGAAAGTTATAACCAGTGCAATGGGAAGTGGGGAAGATAAATGGCATAATGATTGGAAAGAAAAATATAAAAGGGCCTTCATTTAGAGGATCCTGATTGTTTACATAGAATATCATAAAGAATTGTCAAAGCAATTGCTAAATTTATAATTTTATATAGCAAATTCTCAGAATACAAGATTAATACACTAAAATCAATTATATTTTTATATACTGGCAGTCAACAATTGGAAAATGAAAATTTAATATTCCACTTACATAATATCAGAAAAAAAAAACCTAAAAATAAACAAAAAGATGTATAAGACCTCTAAACAGGAAATTACAAAACAATGTAGCAGGTAATTGAAGAATAGCTAAATAAATGGAGAGATATACCATGTTCATATATTGGAAGATTTACTCTTTTCATGGGGGTAAACTACAGCCTGTGGCCTAGATCTAGCTCATTGCTTGTTTTGGTTAAAAAGAAAAAAAAAGTTTCATTAGATTACAGCCACATCTATTCATTTACATATTATCTATGTCTGCCTTTATACTACAAAACAGTGCTGAGTAGTAGTGAAAGAGACAGTATGGCCCACAAAACATAAAGCCTTTGCTTTGTAGCCCTTTACAGAAAGCATTTTCTGACTCCCTTTTTAATGTGTGAATTCTCCCCAAATGGATCTAAAAAATTCAGTCCAATTCAAATAAAATCTTGAGTTTTTTATTCTTAAAAAATCTGATTATAAAATTTATATGGAAGAGCCTCAGATCTGGAACAGCAAAAGCAATCTTGAAGAACAATATTAGAGGATTTGTGCTATTTGATTTCAAGACGTGCTATAAAGCTGCAGCTATTAAGAGAGCATAGGGTCGGTTTAAAGATAGATAAAATGGTCAGTGAAGAAGAATAGAAAGTGCAGTAACTAAAAACCCCAGACAAACCAGTTTCCACTGAATAGATTCCAGTTCATGGTGATCCCATGTGTGTCATAAATAGAACTGTGCTCCATAGGGTTTTCAATGGCTTTCAACTTTCAGAAACAGATTGCCAAGTGTTTCTTCTGAAGCATCCATGTGTGGATTTGAACTGCCAACCATTCGGTTAGTGGCCAAGCACTTAACCATTTGCACCACTCAGGCACTCCAAGAGAGTTCAGTATCAGACCCTGACCATACGTGTCAATAGATTTCTGACAAAGGCAGTCAGTCGATTCAATGGGAAAAACACAGGGTTAAACAAATTACTTACAGTAACTAGAATAAAATTATTCATTAAAAATAAATCTGAGCAATAAAAATTTATTTACTAGCAGGCAATATGGTGCTCTAGGCAGAAGCACCATGCCGTCCCTCCACAGCAAAGATCCGAAAAACTAAGCCAAATAGAGAAAACAGCAATCCTGAAACCCTAAACATCAAATGAAGAGATAAAGAACTCAGCCACACACCAAATGGAATAAAAAACTGACAGAGAAGACAAAGCGAGGGGACATACATGCAGAGGTCTCCTATCAGCTAAAACAGCACGGATCTGCCATCTAGGACTCCTATAAGAGACCAGCCAACAGGGGGTACGAGAAAGCAGCTTCACAGAGCTTCCAGAAGGAGACAGAACAACTGGTAACTTGCAGTATACACTTTCCCACCCCCCACCCTTCTTCCCCCCCACTCGGGCTCCTCTGCTTCCCGTGGCCACAGTCTCTTGTCTGGGAAGCACCGGCTGCTTGGATTCCACCCTCCTGCACTGGCCGGCTCTCTGAGTGCCATTTGTTGGCTGCTGGTGTTGTTTTTTCTGGAGATATATGCTTCCCCACCTCCCACCATTCTTCAACCCCCACAGTCTCTTGGCCGTGAAGCACTGGCTGCTTGAATTCCACCTGCCCGAACTGCCCAACTCCCTGAGAGCCATTTATTGGCTGCTGGTGTTGCTTTTTTCTGCTTCTTTTGGTTTCTTCCTTACCACTCACCACCTCCAGCCACCTTTCGCCCAAATACCTGGCTCCGTGTGTCATCTTTGCTTCTTCCTGGGGGGCTGTGGAGCTCCGCTTGAGTATGGAACTGCTTCCCGGTTTGTGCTGCCACTCCGGTGGCACCCAGGAGCTTTTTTTTTTGCTTGTTTTTAATTCTTTGTTTGTTTTCTTTTTCTTTTCTCGAATTGGGCACCCAATCTGGCCCGGCACTGCTCCATGGCTTGGGACTTACCCCCTTAGATTGTGCAGATGTACAGAGGGATCCCTGAGGACATATCTTTTTTTGTGTTTTGTTTTTCCCTGTTTTTTTTTTTTTTGTGGGGGGGGGATTCTTGTTCTTTTTTTTTAAATTTGTTTTGTTTTCTTTTCCCTCTTTCTCTTTCTTCATTACTCAGTTTCTTGTCTCTACCTTCCTTCTCTTCCTTTCCCCTGAATGCCTGGCTCTGAATGACACCTCTACATCTTCTAGCCAGGCTATACTTCAACACCTGGGAACAACTTACCCAGACCTCATAGCTACACTGGTGAGATCGCTGGGAGATTTTCTTTTTTCTTTCTAATTTTTATTTATTCATTTTCTTTCTTTTCTTATCCTTTCTGTTTTTCTGTATTTCATAGTCTCTCATCTCTCCACTCCAATGGCAAGCACTTCTAGCACACCTTCTTTTTGTTTGCATGTTTTTGGTTCCTGTTCCTCTCTCCTCTCTCCCATACCCAACTTAGCTCCACACATCACATCTTTCCCCTCCATCCTGCCTAACAGCACTGTGCAATTAACATCACACCACCAAGCAGCACAGGCAAGGCCTAGTGGAACCTGCCCTGCAGTGATTACTGACATGCCCTGGTAGCTATGGTAAGTGCAACAAAAAACCCATCCCAGCAACTACTCTTTAGCTAGACCTGCCCTGCTCTACCATATCTGAGGTACTGACCCTGCCAATTGCAAAAGGAGACAAAAAGCATCAAGCCCACAGATGAGCAAACAACAAAGAACACACAGCTCGCCTGCTCAGACATAGACAAATTAAAAAAAGAAAGACAAAACAAACAAATCTACAATCAATAAACGAGAAAAATAACTACTGAATGCCCAGAAGACAGCAGACAATATCAAAACATTTACAAAAACAGGACAGGATGGTTCTAGTAAGCTTCCAAAATAAAACACCAGATGACTTTCCAGTAGAAGAAAAGGCACTCGAACTACCTGATGATAGGGCGTTCAAATCTCTGCTACTCAGAATTATCCAAGAGTTGAAACAAAAAGCAGAGAAAAATGACCAAAATTAAATAAAAAATAGACAAATTCATGGAAAATACAAACCAAAAAAATGGAGGAATTCAGGAAAATAATGCAGGAATAAAATGTCAAAATAAATTCACAATGAGAAATTATAAAAAAAAAAATTAGAAATCCAAAAGATAAAGAACAAGATTTCAGAGATGGACAGAGACATAGAATGGCTGAGGAACAGATTTGAGGCTGTGGAAGACAGGATCAGCGGAATTGAAAACAAACACTTGGATACAAATCTGAGGAAAAATCAGAAAAAAGAACAAATAAAAATGAAGAGACCCTGAGAATTATGTGGGATACAATCAAAAGCAAAAATTTACAAGTGATCGGATATCCAAAACAGAGAGAGAAAACAGAAAACACAAACAGGATCATTGAAGAACAGCTGAGAGAAAACTTCCCCAATATCATGAAAGATGAAAAGCTGGACATCGAAGAAGCTCAACGAACCTCATATAGGATAGACTCCTAAAGAAAATCACCAAGGCATATCATAATCACACTCGCCAAAACCAAAGACAAAGAATCCTGAGAGCAGCTCATGAAAAACAGGAAGTCACATAAAGAGGAGAAACAATAAGACTAAGCTCAGATTATTCGGCAGAAACCATGCAGGCAAGAAAGCAATGGGATGACATATACAAAACATTGAAAGAAAAATATTTCCAGCCAAGAATAATATATCCTGCAAAACTCTCATTCAAATATGATGGTGAAATTAGGACATTTCTAGACAAAGAGAAATTGAGGGAATATGTAAAAACC